>NC_059342.1:71182500-71490000 GCF_018350155.1 Leopardus geoffroyi | reverse complement strand
GGGCACAATTCTAAATATGGTGTATACTTTCCAGAGGCTGTGGTTTGAGAGAAGAGTAATGATGGCTTCTTGTGTAATTACAGGTATGATGATGCAGCTTATAAGGAAAATATCCTTTGTGAATCTCTTAGTGTTTAATTAAGAGGGACTCCGTAGGGAAGACATGTAAAGGTTTAGAAGTCGTGTAATTATTTTCCTTCACCTGCAGTTTGTTTGATATTGGAGATGACATGCTCTTTCAGAAGGCAAGGCAACCATCTAGACACGTATTTTTTGTTACTTATAATGATAAGAAATGCACTGGCAAAGATGTTTTGTTTTTTAACCAGACGCTCTTGCCTGTGAGTCTTTGTTACTGGTGTAGCTTCTGACCCTTCGTATATATAATGACTCAGTACTGAAAACTACGGTCATCTATACCAAAGTAAAGGTTCATAAGTGCATGTATCCTGGTGAGTGTGCTACTTAAATCAACCTGAAACAAATACAAGAATGGTGACCTGAAATGCATGTGCTGTAAAGATTTGAACGTGCAAGGTCAGGCCAACCCTCCCCACGAGGAGGCGGGCTGTGGTTGAAGACATGAATTGAGTACAGCATCAAGTGCCCTCCTCCGGGATCCCCACAGAGTGACGCACAGACCACGTTAGAAAGGAAACACCCACATCGGTGCTGCACATCAGGGATGGGTAACAGGTACCTTGAAAATACTGGTGAATTTCTGCCAGTCGTAATGGGAATGGGGGAGGCTGTTGGAAACTCTTAAAACAGGCCAGATCTGCCCTGTCGAGAATGAGTTTCTGAGTCAGCAGTACCAGGACACTAAGTGTGCACTCATTCTGGAGGGGCTCTAGGTCTCCACCCTGACACAAGAGGCAATACCAAGCTGTGAAGTGGTTTTCGGCTTTGCTCCTAGATCAGATCAGCCCCAGAGATAGAGCAGAGAGGGAGGGGAGGAGGATTTAAAGCTCTTTTCTAACAGGTAGTTAGAAATATGAGCATGAAGCTGCGGAGAGAGGATTGAGCTACCGATAAAAATTTCAGCGTATTGTGGTATTTTTAGCCTTGCATGAGACGTCCGGATGAGATCACTAGAGGAGAAGATAGATAAGAGAGAGACGCTGCCCAAGGATTGGGCGGAGGCGTGTTCCAATATTCAGAGGCTGGGAAAAGACGGAGGAAAGGCAAAAACAACAAAGGAGATTAAGGAGGAGCAGGTAATTTCTGAGCTATTAAAATGATTCCAGAAAGGCTTCTTGGTCAAAATGGTAGGCCTGAGCCTTTTCCTTTCACCCCAAGATTTCACTGATGTGACAGAAAAGGTATGTGAATAAGAATAAATGTATAGACATGCTGAGACCAACCTGAGTGCCATCATTTTGAATATTCGGAAAGCAGAAGGTATCTAACGTTCTTATCCGTGAGTAACGCAGGCACAGGAAACCGCAAAGTGCAGCCTGCAGTACACGAGGGCCAGCTGTCAGGAGAGGTGGGAAGTGATTTCACCAGAGTAGACAGAGAGTCCGGGCTCTGAGTCAGCAGATACAGAGAGCAGGGATGGGCTGTGGGTTGTCTATCAGGGTGGTTGACGCGAGGCTCGCACATAGAACAGGTGGACTGAGAGGCTTTGCCACCAGCTGGAGCCCCGGGAAATGCTTTCTGAATGGACTGGAAGATTTGCCTGGTAGGGAAGCAGAGTAGAATATGGGAAGAATCTCAGACTCTCACCGGGGATGAGAGGGGTGAAGGAAAAACCGCCCCCTCCAGGAGTGAAACATACTGAAGTATTCAATCCACAGAGTAGAGGCTTTTCATCACTTTGGCAACTGTGGGAGTGCTCACTCGGCCTGCTTCTGCTCTCCCCACGAGCCACATACTCAGAGCCCATAGGTGCAGCCATCGCATTGAAGAGAGGCCTGCTGCATAAACAGACCAACGAATCTGCAGCAGAAGCCCACTCCTGCTCCCCATATGAATCAAAGCAACTCTTCTTTGTAATTCTCTATGTTAAATCGGTGACATTTGTGGAAAACAAAAGCATGAGAGAAGAGAGGCAGAAGAAAGGAAGAAAAAAATAACAGAAGAGAACTTAAAAACTTGGTGATATTTTAAATGATATATTATTTATAAAAAAGAACGCATATTAAAATGCATTAGAACATTAAAATAATTGAATATCATTTCTTTAGCAATGCATATTTACATAATCACATTATTATAGATATTGTTCCTTTTCTTCATGATTAGAACCAACCTATTGTCAATACTCAAATCTTAATGTGTTGCAGAACCAAATGCAAATATAGAAACAGAGGTATAGCTGACGGCATGCAGCAATATAAATATATATATTAAAAAAATTTTTTTAACATTTATTTATTTTTGAGAGACAGAGAGAGACAGAGCATGAGCAGGGGAGGGGCAGAGAGAGAGGGAGGGAGACACAGAATCCAAAGCAGGCTCCAGGCTCCGAGCTATCAGCACAGAGCCCGACGCGGGGCTTGAACTCACAAACAAGGAGATCATGACCTGAGCTGAAGTTGGACACTTAACCAACTGAGCCACCCAGGCGCCCCTGTGTAAGTATATTTTTAAAAATATAACGATAAGAGGGGCGCCTGGGTGGCTCAGTCAGTTAAGCGACTGACTTTGGCTCAGGTCATGATCTCACAGTTTGTGAGTTCAAGCCCCGCGTCGGGCTCTGTGCTGACAGCTCAGAGCCTGGAGCCTGCTTTGGATTCTGTGTCTCCCTCTCTCTCTCTTTCTCTCTGCCCCTCCCCCAGTCATGCTCTGTCTCGCTCTGTCTCAGAAATAAATAAACATAAAAAATTTTTAAAAAATATAACGATAAGCAATATAACTGATAGTAAGAAGTTAATTAACATATCTCAGAAATTCGAGACGAGTTTGAGTAAAAGTACTCTGAACTGCCCATCTTTTAGGAAGGGAGCTATTACATAGCTTTTCTAATTGATCAATTCAGGAAGAATATTTGTTACAAAGTAAGTGTATTTATTAGAATTGCAGCGATAATCACCAGAAGAACTGAAACCAGAAATGGGTAAAGTGGTTTGCACTTAAACTAGGACTAGAGATGAATTGGATGAGGGGATATTTAAATTTATTTGTACCCTTCTTAGGAGTGTTTAAAAAAAAAACAGGTGTGCGTATTGCTATTATTAATAAGTAACCATTATTTTATTTTATTTTATTTATTTATTTATTTTTTTTTTTTTAATTTTTTTTTTTTCAACGTTTATTTATTTTTGGGACAGAGAGAGACAGAGCATGAACGGGGGAGGGGCAGAGAGAGAGGGAGACACAGAATCGGAAACAGGCTCCAGGCTCTGAGCCATCAGCCCAGAGCCCAACGCGGGGCTCGAACTCACGGACCGCGAGATCGTGACCTGGCTGAAGTCGGACGCTTAACCGACTGCGCCACCCAGGCGCCCCAATTTTATTTTTAATATTTAAAGTTTATTTTGAGAGAGAGAGGGAGAGAGAAAGTGGGGGAGGGGCAGAGAGAGAGCGAGAAAGAATCTGAAGCAGGCCCTGCACTGACAGCACGGAGCCCAATGCGGGACTTGAATTCATGAACCATGAGATCATGACCTAAGCCGAAACAAAGAGTTGGAGGCTTAACCAACTAAGCCACCTGGGCGCCCCAAGCATTATTTTAAAATAAACCAACCAGGATCATAGAGGAAGAAACTCCTAAGTTTTTGAAACTATCATAATGCTAATACCAAATTCTAACAAAGAAGAAAATGATAAACTTTTAATTTTATGAATTTATAAATATGGATGCAAATAAATGTTAACAAAACAGGTTTGGTAGTAAATTAAAAGTTTAATGTGACACATCCAAAGAGAGTTTATTCCCAGAACATAAGGATATTTCAACATTTGGAAATCAATTCATACATTTCTACTTATTAACAGATTAATGAAGGAAGAAGCCACAATTACCTCAAAAGACTGAAAATTCACCCTTCTTTCCTGTTTAATAAATTCTTATAGTAAAAGACAAATAGAAGTATATATTTTTGACATGATAAAAGTGGTTAAAACGTGTATGACAAATTTTAGCTCCTTAATATTTAAAGTGCTTTTTACAAAGCAATAAGAAAAAAGATACACCAAATAGAAAAATAATAGAAGGAGGAGGCAAATCACTGAGTAAATCAATTGTCCCCAAAACATTAAAAATATATTCAATTTTATCTCATTTAAAGAAATATAAGCATAAGCTACAAAATAGAATTTTAAGCTATTATACTGGCAAGTATTAAAATGCTCAGTATTGGAGAATTTGAAAGAAACAGGCTCATCTCTCATCTAGTTGGAAGATGTGTATATTGATAAATTAATTCTGGAAGATAATTTGGCAACATATTCAAAAGTATTAAAAGGGTATAGATAATCTTTGTTCTAGAAATTACATTTCTAGAAGTTGTATCTAAAGAAATCACTTGAAATAGATATTTACAAAATTTAGCAAGAAGATTAATCAAAATATTGTATTTATAACGAAAAATGAAAATAAATGTCCAACAATGGAGTAATAGTTAAAATATTATAGGTCCGTATGATGGAATATTTTTCAACCACCAAAAATGATGAGGCACATGAATACTTATTGGTATGAAAGATGTTGAAGATTCATTCAGTGAAAAAACAAAGCTCAAAAGAATATAACAGTATGATCTGGTTTTCATTTAAAATGATTGTCTATCTCTATCTATCATTTATCTATTTGCCTACCTACCTATACACTTATCTGAAAACAGCTGGAACTTTATTTATCATGCTGTTAATGTTAGTTACCACTGGTTGGTGTTTTTTCATTTTCCCCATTATTTTACACTATGTGTTGTTATTGCATATTATTGCTTATTTTCTTTTCAAAAGATTATGTATTGCTTGTGCAATAAAGTAATGCTTGTGCAATAAAAAAGTAAATGCTATTTTAAGGTAAAAGCACGTATGTATTTTCCCTTTTGTGTAAAGTATGACAACGTTTCAATATTTGTTTTATAAAATGACTCTTGAAGTCAATTAGAGAAAAGAACAACACAGCAGAAAAACAGGCTATAGATGATTCCCAAAACAAAAACTATGAGTGACCTAGGAACAAGAAAAATTCAACTTCACTAGTAATTTAAAGCATAAAATCAAAAGGAGATCATCTTTTTCTATCACCAAATAGACAAGTCTTCTAAAAAAAATAAGAGAATTAATTCTCTGTGACAGTAAATTTTTAGGGCTACGAGATCTCTTGTACAATGCAGATGGGAACAATATTTCTAGAGAATATGATAATACCTCACAAAAGCCTTAATGTTGTGCACGCCATTTGGCCCAGACATTCCCTTTCTCACAATTTCCATAAAGAGATAATTACGCACACATGCAAATAAGGACGATCATCACAATATTGTTTGTAATAGTGAAAATTAGAAAAACTCAAATGTCCAAAAATAAACTAAATTATGGTAATATCCATAACATGGAACCTTACTCAGAAATTAAATTGGACTTCTAGAAGAATAGCTAATGACATGGAACAAACAGTTTATAATACACTGTAAAGTGGAGAGAAGTGTTCGTTTTCTGCTTCATCACAGAACCAGGGAATATGTTCCTTTGGTGCCACACGCATTACCCCGCTATTCTTGTTACATTTGATATTCGACCACTTAACAGTTTGTTGGTGCCTGTTCTGACGCTTGATAACAATGGTACTGTGAGTGTCTCTCTCGTCTCTCCTTATAAATTTATACAGTGACTTTACAATGGGAAAGATCTGTATCTAACAAAGAAAACAGTACTGGTAAATAACGGGTCCACGTTCCTAAGATACAGAACCTGAAGGTGAGCACTAAGGAAATAAGGTAGTGACCTTAACATAACCTGGAAATGCACTTAGAACTGACAAAAAAGTAAACACGCCGTTTATTTGACTTTGTGACGGGATCAGCAATCCCCAAATATACTTTTTTTGCTATTCAAGACTTGGAGAGACAATAGTATAAGGGCTATAGGGTGTCCTTAGAAACTACGTACAAATTACAAATCCCGTCCATATAGTCATCGAGATTCAGTTGTTCCCTCTGTACTCATCTGAAGCACCATAGTGTCGTGGTTGAGAGCTCAGCCTCTTTTGGTCATAAACCAGGCTCTGTTGCTCTATGTGTTTGGGTCAGTTACATAATCTCGCTTTGCCTGTGTACTCAGATAAAAATGGGCATAATGATAGTACGGACATCACAGGGATAGTGTGCTATTAAAGTTACTACACTTAGAGACCTTTGAATATACATGGTAAGCATTCATTAAGCACTAGCTGATGGTATTTTTATTACTACCATTATTATAATGGGATTTTTGCTGATTTTTCAGTTACTGCAAGTATTTAAGAAAATCGAATGGTTTCCCTAATACTTGCTTGCTTAGTAACTCACGCATTCTCTCACCGTATTTCCCTATATCTCTGCGCTTTGTTTGCTTTGGGATCTTGAATACCAGAGCCCCCCAAAACACACAGAGAATCCATGAGGCTGTAGAGGCCGCGAAGAAGAGTCAGGAAAGTTAAGGGCAGTTATTCAGCGGCAGGGAGGGAAACAGAGAATAGCTCGAAGTGGTGAACAACAGAACCAGAGCTTGGACACCCGGTTCTGAGAGGGGATGCCTGCAGCACGAGCCATGCGTTGGGTACTCGGAGTTCCTGTCCTGACTCTGATTTTCTTTGGGGTAGCTTTTCTGATTGGCTTGGCTTCCATGTCTTTCTTTTACAATAAAACTTTCTCAGGGGCGCCTGGGTGGCTCCGTCGGTTAAGCGTCGGACGTGGGCTCAGGTCATGATCTCATGGCTCGTGACTTCGAGCCCCGCGATGGGCTCTGTGTTGGCAGCTCGGGGCCTGGAGCCTGCTTTGGATTCCGTGTCTCCCTCTCTCTCTGCCCCTCCTCCGCTCAGGTTCTCTGCCTTTCTCTCAAAAATAAATAAAAAAAAATTATATAATAAAACTTTCTCAGCTGAGGAAATGTGAGGACGTTTTGAAGCTTGCACGACATATATGACACGCACGTGTGAACCATTTAAAGTATGCCATGGATATCCACACAAAAGATCCACACTGGATGCTGGGCCTCTCCAGCTTTTCTGCTTTGTTGGCCGCTTGGCCTTTTGTTATGGACTCAGGCTGCAACCTTCTTCTTCAGCTAGCCCTTTGGATGACTGTCTCAATTTTGGACTTACAATCATGACTTTTATCTAAAGCACCTCTCTAGGTCTCAGTCCTGAGCTCTGACTTCTCTGTTATATGAATCAGAATTGTGAATAAGCATGTCCTCACGCTGTCATAGCAATGGAATCTGCTCGGACCTGAAATGGAAGGAAGGTTGTGATAGAATCTGTAATAGTCAGATGGGCTGGAAGGGAAGGTACATGAGCAGGAAGGAGGGTTTTAAAAAGTAAAACTGATAGAATATCAGGGAGGAAGAAGTGGGTAAAATCCAGGGTAATTTCTGATACTTTTGTCTAGATTGCATGGAGGGACTATGAACAAGAAATGGCAGGTTTTCCAGCAAAGACAACAAGTTGTTGCATGAAAGAAAATTTGATTTCAGTTGGATTCTTCCAGCAGACAGCTGAAAATTTCCTTTTAAAAATTCATTGCCCTAACTACCAATTAGTTTGAATTAAAGTAAGTTGGTCTACAGTAGATTGTAATTTTCTCTTCCCTGTTTATTTGCTTTTCAGGAGTATTTGGGTTCACATCATTTCAGAAATGAATTCATTTTATTCATGTTGACCTTAGAAAAACATATATCATGGGGGGGGGGGTCCTCTCAAAAATCTGTGCATCAGGGATCTGAATTCGAGAGGGTTTTTATTTCTTAAACAATCATAAAATGTAACAAGACAGGGTTAATAGTCCTACAAAAAAGTTGGTAACCAACACTATATTAATGCTATTGCCTGTGGAATTGTTTTCTAGAAAGAAAAAAATATCAAAGTGCACAAAAACATCAAGTTTGAAATAACTTACAGCCATAAGACCATCTTGAGAAATCTCCTGGTTTAGGAGATTTAATAGACTGTGGCAATACCTTAGTGGATGACAAATTTGAAATGTGTAGCTTCAGAAGCAAGTACAGAGGAAAATAGTATTACTTTGCAAAAGTTATATACACATTAGTCTACGGTGTTAGTTTAAAAGTTATTATTTCTGCCTGGGTATTCATTGTATATATGAGCTGAAAAGAAAAAAAATAAATAACCAAAACAGGACATAAAGCCCTGCAAAGTGAAAGAAATAAAATGAAAGCAAAGATACAGAGAAAATTTTCAAAGAAAAAGATAAATACAAAAACGTATTTCAGAAAAACTGTAGGAATAAAATAAGCAGATGAAATTTAGGACAAGTGCCCACAAAGGAAAAACTTCCAAAGGAGAAGAAGCATAAAGACAGAAAAGGAAATTAAAAATCACAGTGGGGATATGGCCTTACCAATTTATCATTTTATTCCTTAGAAGCCCTCTATCAGTAAAGTATAACCACAACTCTGGAGAACACAAATATAAAATTATGCACAAATGCAAGAAAGAAATTCAATTAAAAAAACAAAACAAAACAAAAACAACGAGCACCCGTCATCTTTGGGTGGGAACAAAGAATGGTTTTTTCTTCCTAGTGTTCTGTACTTTACCTAAGTGTCTTACAGAAAGATATACTACTTTCATATGGACAGGAGTAAACTCTATTGAAAATGAAGCTCTGTATCACATTTCATATTAAAATTTAATCCAGCAGAGTCTCACTCTGCTGCCAGGCGAGTCAGGAACTGAAGAGGATGCTCTGCTTCCCCGTAAACCATGTCCTCCTCAGCCTTTCCGAGTCAGAGTGGTCTACGGGATGAGCTCTGCACTTTGCTCTCGGTGAGAAACTGACCTCCCCGCTACTCGCGCGTGGTGCTAGCTGCCCCGCTACTTGCGCGTATCCGTCCGCCTTGCTGTCGTCCAGGTGGGAGAAGCGGCTCGGATTCCTGCAGCTCCCGGAGTCTGAGCCAGGCCTGCGGTGCGTCCCCCGTAGCGTCCCCGCGCTCAGACGCCCACCGTCCCCTCCGCTCTCTCGCACATCCGCTGCAGAATTCGGTGAATGCTGGGGAAGCTGGGCCTGTCGGCGGGCAGCTTGCTCCAGCACAAGCGCATCAGGTTGTACAGCTCCAGGGGGCAGTCCTCGGGCCGGGACAGGATGTGGCCGTCGCGCACGTAGTAGATGACCTCCTCGTGGGCCATGCCGTAGTAGGGCTGCAGGCCGTAGGAGAAGATCTCCCACAGGACCACGCCGTAGGCCCACACGTCCGACTCGGTGGTGTAGCGGTTGTAGAAGATGGACTCGGGGGGCATCCAGCGGATGGGGATGGCGTCGTTCTCGTTCGCTTTGTAGTAGTCCGCCGAGTAGATGTTCCTGGAGAGGCCGAAGTCGGCGATTTTCACCACCATGTTCTCGCCCACCAGGCAGTTCCTGGTGGCCAGGTCCCGGTGCACGAACTTGCGCTCCGAGAGGTAAGCCATGCCGGCGGCCACCTGCCTGGCGATGCACAGCTGCTCCGCGCAGGAGAGCGGTGGCGGGGCCGGGCTGGCGGCCTGGGCCCTCCCAGACAGGTCGCTGTGACTGAGGCTGCACACGGGGTGCGGGGACATGCTGCGGAGGAACTCGTTGAGGTCGCCGTAGGCCATGTATTCAAAGAGCAGGCACATGGGCTTCCCGACGGCGCACACGCCTGCAACCGAAATCACGGCCCTCGTTAGGGTGGGTGTCTCAAGTGACACGGGGGAAAGAGCGCTCCCAAAGCACTTGGTGGCCACATCAGAAAATAGGGGCCCCGGTATTCTGTGGACGGCATCGCACTCGAACCCTGACCCCATTTGTTTGGGTGTCAACGTCTGCCTATTTACCTTTTAAGATTCAGCTTATCCATCACTCCTGCTAAGTGCCTCCACTGTAGACACTGCCTGTTACCAGATTTGCCTTCTATCAGCCCTTAGCGGAGGACCTACCGTCCCGTGACAATCGTCCATTTGTTTGAGGTTTCTCCTCCAACGTTTTAGCGCTCTGAAAGCAGAAGTCATGTCTTATTCTTTTTTTAAATCCCACACACCTACCACGTGTGCGGCACAGCAAGTACTCGGTACTTGTTTCCCGAGCGAACTTACAAATGGCGCTTGCTTTGAGCATGTAAGCTACTTACTCTTCCCGCACTTTCTATGGGGAAGGATGGTAAAGAAGATGTATGAGATTTGGAAAGGATAACACAATCCAAAATCTTAGGTAAAGTGCTCAGTAAAATTTTTCAAAATTTAGCTTTTAGGATGTTCATTCTAGAAAGCAAAAAAAAAAATGTTAACATAAATGGAGTCTCAGGGTTAGTGCCAGGAGGACATGTGCAAAACTTAAATTCTTGCTGTATTTGAGAGGGAAATAGGACACCCTGAAATATTAGATCATTTGGGCGCAATTTCACATCACTGTAAAAATAGATTATTAGACCTATTATTCTTTTTTTCAGGCAAAAATTAGAAGTCTCTGTTCAAAAAGGAAGAGAAATAATGAATGCTATTATCTTGGCTTATTTATATTGGGCCTGGTTTTTAATTCCAGGGATTTAGCAATCAGTATATTTATACATTCTAGAGAGAAAATTAAATGACAACATACTTCTCTGAGTAATTGAAAAAAAAAGCGATGTTTTGAACTGAGGTTATTTAACGTAACGTTCCACTCCTTGGTGCAGAAAATATATGGGAAGGAACAGGGATGGCTCTCTGACAAAGAAGTGAAGGAAAAAAGCACAAATGTAGGGGTAAAGGAGGAAAACTTGGGAACCTTCTGTTTGGGGGATGCAATGCATTTCTTCATTTCTATAGTCATACCTAAGAGTTTCACAATGTTAGGGTTATCAAATTCTGCCATGAGGGCTGCCTCCCTCTGAAAGTCGGCTTGCATGTCTGCTGAGGCTTCTTCTTTGAGCATCTTCACTGCCACCATTGTGAAAGGTTCATAGGGAAGTAAGCCCGGAGCCCTGAGAGATACATTTGTTTAGAAAGAAATCAAAGATCGGGAACACCATCTACCCACATTAATCTACCCACATTCATATACATTCCCTCCACTTTTGCAGCCTTTCCCAGAGCCACAGAATCAGAGTAAGATGCCAACAGTAGATCGTACTTAAAACTCCTTGACTCCAATTAATAAAAATCACTGGGACTATTTTCAACACAGATTAAGTTTGAAAAATGCATTATTTGTACATTTCAGGAATTTTAAGGTACACAGATCCAATGAGATTGTCATTACCATCCTAAACCCTTAATGTTTGGCCAGACTCGAAATTCCTGGAAGGCAGGGACCATGGCTTATTCTTTATATCCCTCTAAAGCCTCAAATGGTGCCTTGCATATTTTTGGTTCCCAGTACGTATTTGTGTGAGGTTTTCATTAATTATGTAACCTCCATACCAGGGCTACTATGAGTGGAGTTGAGGTTGTGTCCTGCCCAAGAACACCAGGACAGAATGACAATTAGTGATTAAAACCAAGTCCACATTCTCTGGCCCAGTTGTGTGTCTTGAGCCACATCCATGCATAAAGGGTATTTCCTTCCAGTTCACAGAAAGGCAGTAAATGGGCTAGCATTGACCCCCATATGTACTCCTTCCTTGAGCTCATTATGTTCTGGCATGTTTGCATTATTTTTTCCTTTTTCTATTTTTGCCATTCCATGGATATCTATGTATTTATTTATTTTTTAAATTTTATTTTTTTAAAATTTACATCCAAATTAGTTAGCATACAGTGCAACAGTGATTTCAGGAGTAGATTCCTAAATGCCCCTTACCCATTTAGCCCATTCCCCCTCCCACGACCCCTCCAGTAACCCTCTGTTCTCCATATTTAAGAATCTCTTATGTTTTGTCACCCTCCTTAGTTTTATGTTATTTTTGTTTCCCTTCCCTTATGTTCATCTGTTTTGTCTCTTAAAGTCCTCATATGAGTGAGGTCAAGCAAAATTAGTCAGAGAAAGACAAATATCATATGACTCCATGGACATCCATTTAATATCGACACGTATCAGACTCTGAATTCTTCTTTTTTAAATTTTTTTTAGTGCTTATTTTTGAGAGAGAGACAGAATGCGAATGGGGGACAGGCAGAAGGAGAGGGAGATGCAGAATCTGAAGCAGGCTCCAGGCTCTGAGCTGTCAGCACAGAGCCTGATGCGGGGTTAGAACTCAAGAACCGTAAGATCTTGACCTGAGCTGAAGTCAGACGTTTAACTGACTGAGCCACCCAGGTGCCTCAAGAGTCTGAATTCTTAAATGGAAACGCTAGTTCAAAGTAAATTTTAGATGAAGTGAAGAATATAGCAATAGAAAATGGAAGAGAAGTAAATTTTAGAATTATTTACTAAAAACAAGGCAAGAAATTATGATTAAAATGTGTGATAAAATTATTTCTGAAAAGGAAATATAATTAAACTTTGCTAATTGCTTATAATTTGAATACAGCATAAATGAAGGTTCTCTCCTTCTGCCCAGCCCTATTTTCCAGCAGAGAGAAAAAATTATTAAGATTCAGAGTGTAAGTACTCCATGAGATGAGGTTAATGATGTGAAGAATTATTTGATAATAGGTATCATACATTCAGCGTAGGCATCAAAGGAGCGGTCTCACAGCCTTTCAGGTACAAATTCGGTGGAAAGATTTTTCACAGGGGTAACTTTACCTTGCTTGAAAGACCCTTCCAAATGCTCCTTCGCCAATATCTCTCACATATTCAATGTTATTCCTTGGGTACTCCAGGCTCAGCAGTTTGGGATTCAGCAAGAGTGGCATCCTCTGGTACATGGGGTTGGGATGAAGTCTGTCTAGTAAGAGCTCAGAGGGAAGAGCAGTGAGGGTTACTGCCGCTGACTCTCTGCAGGTAAGACAGGCAAGATTGATAATGAGCTCAGGGTCAGGTGAGATCTTTGTACTTAGGCTCAGGTTTTAAAGAGAGAGGATGCTAGGAGGAAACAAAACAAATTATACAAAGGCAACTGAAGATCCTTCAGTTTTAGAGCAAGAAATATTTCGTTTGGTCTGGAGTCAAAAAGCACATTTTCGTGGGAATTTTGTCACTATCCAGTTGGCATAGCAATGGGGCTGAGCTGGAGTAGCCATATTCTTCGAAATTATCGTTTAGATTCTCTCTACTGTGAAAAGTTAACATTAGGACATGTGATCCTTTGCAAAAAGGTATTGATATTTTTAAAGATCATGGTGGGGTGCTTGATCTTAAAGCAAGGCATTAGACGTCCTAAAGAGACTGGCCGTGTTGTATAGATCCCTCTTCCCATCCCCAATTCCCATGTTAAGTTTATAGGTTTTAATATATTACTACATGTGATTAGCTTCAATTAGAATCTCACCTTTTCTTATTTTTCCATTGTTTTCGTCTCCGGCAGCAATAAAGAGTAGTTACAGTAAGAAGCACAAATATTGCAAAGCTGGACATGATGGAGATTATTACAGTCATGGAGTATGTAGGTGAGACGGACAAGGAGGAAGAAGAAGAGGAAGGCAGATTTGGAATGTCCACACTTGGCTTTGAGGACGTCATTGGTGGGAATGCTGTAAGTGAACAATAATTTTTTTCATTCATTCTTAAACTTTTAAGAAGCAATGTTTGTAGTCAAGGAATCTTCGCTAAAGTCAAGCAAGTTTAGTAAGCCAAATTTAATTTTAAGAATATGTTTTTATGGATCAGGTCGTCCCTGGTTATATATTTCTAAAGTCCAAGTGTAATAATCCAGAGGTGCAAGTAAATCCAACTTGCAGAATCACAGATTTTTAAAGATGAGACCCAGAGAAAGGAGCTGTTTTTTTCCAAGACAAATGCAGATCCTGGGTTAGTGCTGTTCACACTGCATCATGTTTTTTATGACCTGACAACAATTATGGAAATTGTTAGGTTATTAAATAAAATAATTTCATGAAATTATATTTGAAGACAGGACTGTCTAAAGTTGAGCTTTTATACACATTTACTGTTGATTTACAAACAAAACAAAAATAATAGGAGATGAAGAGTGGAAATATTAGACACAAATGAGAAGTTAGTTCATCTAAAAATTGAACTGTCAAACTCCTATTAAAAAGGTTAGTGCAGAGGCGTCTGGGTGGCTCCATCAGTAAGCATCTGACTTCAGCTCAGGTCATGATCTCGCGGTTTGTGGGTTTGAGCCCCGCGTCGGGCTCTGTGCTGACAGCTCAGGGCTGGAGCCTGCTTCAGATTCTGTGTCTCCCTCTCTCTCTGCCCCTCCCCTGCTCACACACTCTTGCTCTCAAAAGTAAATAAATATTTAAAATTTCTTTAAAAAAGTCAATGCAGTATGAAAACAAGGTAAAATCTGCATTTCCCTGGAAACCGACAGATGCCACGTTCATATCACTCTGTAGAGTACAAAGTCCACTGTGTATCTGTGAAAACAACTTTATTAATTTATATTCTTTTAATTGACTGGTAAAGACAAAAACACAGATACAGGGTATTTTAATAACATTGACAAGAATGTTCTAATAGCAAACAATATCCTTTGTACCCTACACAGAAAGTAGCCACAGTGACAGATTAGAAAATAGTTTGCTGATAGAGGATGTGAGCTTTGACCAAAGCCGTCCTCAATGGTAAACTCGGTGTTGTCTCTTTCCATTAGACAAAAAGGATGAAAGTGAATGAACTAGACATTTAACTCAAGACTTTGGAAAAGAAACAAAAACTACAGAAAACAAAAATAGATGATAAAGTAACAGCTAGGTACAAGCAGTAATTAATAAGTTAGAATACACATACCACAAATGCCAGAATTTAAAAATAGGTCAAGGTTTGGTCTTATCTTTATTAAAGTAGTCTGGTAAGTAGGATTTTAATTTTTAAAAGATAAAAGCATAAACATGAAATCAGGAATGGTAAAGGAGTTATGATAGTAGAATGTAATTATGCAATAACATTTTTTTAAATCTTTAGAAAAATGATAGGACCACATTGCCAAATTTGAAAAATCAGAAAATCTGAAGATAGTCATAACCAGGACATTTAAAAGTCTTTATAGAATTACGGAGACATTCTTTTGGTCTCAGAAGAAATAAAATTCCCAGATTTTATAAAATGTTACAGTAAGAGAAGAATCTATGAAATTATTTTAGAAAGTTATTATAATACTAATATCACACCCTGGCAACATTAGCACCAAAGAAAAGTGCGTTCCTAGATTAAGGAACATAGATTTAAACAATCCTAAACAAAAGTGGCTGCAATATAGCAAAAGAATTATATGTTTGATATACAGACATATATTAATATAACACATCACAAAATCAAAAGAAAACTTTTATTGCAGTAGACGCCTAAAGCCATTTGAAATAGGACACTTGCAAAAGCAGAGATTACAAGGGGTGTCCACATAGGACTTCTTAGTGTAGCAGTGGACACAGTTATTACGGCCTGAGCACCCGTAGCTGGGTTTAAAGCCCATGGAGACCTAGTTTGGTCCTTTCTGTGACAGGAAGAACATCAGCACAGGACTGGAACTGGAGGAACAGCACAGCAGTGCATTTCGGAGCAATGACAGCATTTCTCATCAGGTGTCACAACAACAGTGGACTTAGCCTTCCCGGGTTCCTTTATGATTGGCTTGAAAACTGATCTGACTTTCTTTGGACTGAGTCATCTGAAGGTTTTTTAAAAAATCAATCCAAGATGGGTGGGGAGGGGAAAGCTAGACTTCCTGCTAATAATAAAGTAGGAGTAATCATTGAAAGGCAGAAAGAGGTGACTATTTTTGTATCTGGATTTTATAGGGCAGTTCATACTTATTTAACGTGGAAAGGAATGCAATGTAATTTGTAAAATTGGTAGTATAATCTCATTAGTAAATATAAGGATAATTTTTTTTATCAAAAATGTCACACATATTGGGGCACCTGGGTGGCTCAGTGGGCTAGGCGCCTGACTTCAGCTCAGGTCATGATCTCGCGGTTTGTGGTTTTGAGCCCCACATCAGGCTCTGTGCTGACAGCTCAGAGCCTGGAGCCTGTTTTGGATTCTGTGTGTGTGTGTCTCTCTCTCTGCCCCTCCCCTGCTCTCACTCTGTCTCTGTCTCTTTCTCTTTCTCAAAAAAAAAAAAAAAAAAAAAAAAAAAAATCACACATATTAAGAGAGTGATCCATGAGGACTTAGTAAGATTTATTTTCAAAATGCAAAAATTGGCATTGTTTGAACAATAATTTTGCTTTATGGATTTAATTATATCTTCCTTTCTGGCTAGTTTTGTTATTCCTTGTTTATTGCCTCTGATCTGTTTGCTGTGGCCTTCCCTAGAGGGACATCGATTATCTCTTTGAATCGAAATTATCAATCCAGATCTCCAGCATCTTTTTATCTTTGTCCTCTGTCATCAATTTTACCTCCACCCTTTTCCTTTGAACATCAGCGGAGTTTTTATTCACTCATTCATCCATACATTAAGGTAGTCATTGAGTTAGTATTGACATTGGGTCTCAAGAGTACTATGGTGGACACGACAAGTCTTTGTGTTAAGGTATTTAGCTAGGAAATAATTTGTAAACCGATAATTCTAATAAAATGTAATTATAATAAAATGTTGTAAGACTGATAAGCTTGTGAACGGCCCGGGACAGCTCAATTCTAGGTCTAGGCAAACTAGGTAGGTTTTCTGGAGTAAGTGTTTAAGTTGAATAAAAAGGGAACAAGCAGTCGAAGGTATGTGTGTGTGGGTGGAGCGGGAGGGGGGGGCAGGGGGCAAGTAGGGAGGTAGTGTTTCACAAAGGAGTGGCATGTATCAGGGTCCAAACCAAGCAGTCGGCATGCTTCCCTAAAAATGCATCTGAAAGTTTCATTGTTGAGTTGGGGGAGTGTAAGGCTGTAGGTAAGGCTGTAGATACCAGGTCTGGGTCATAAAAGGCCTTGCATGCCCAGGTAGGTAATTTGGACTTGGCCTGGCAGTAAATGGAGAGAATCATCAGAGGGTTTTAAACAGTGGAGTAGCGTGATCAGCCTTTTGCTTTAGAAATATCACCTGCCTACAGCCTGACCTCCATGGCCGATTTCAAGCTACCAAGACAAAGGAGGTCCTGAATGCAGAGTTGGAAAGAGATGTTCCGTGACGCCCCATTACATAGGATTTCCACTACGCGGATAACAAGGATAAAGAGAAAATCCTCGAAGTTGCTTTCAAAACAGAAACACATTGCTTATAGGAAAAAGTAAGCAGACTCATACCAGACGACCAGTCATTTCCAAACCTAGAAGCTGGAAAAGAGTGAAATCACATCTACAGATTCCTGAGAGAAAAAGAAATGTCACTCAAGGCTATGTCCAGCTCATTTAACTTTTAACTATGCAGGTGAAAGCAAGCTAATCTGAACATTGCAAGGAAACAGAGACTCTGTCACCCACAAAGCCATCTGAGGGAACACACGAAGTATGTGCAGCCTTGTGGAACTCAGGAATAGTGAGATGTCTGCTCAGCAGACAAAGTAAATAGTACAAAGACATCGCCAGCTCAAAAAGATTTCACTTCAGCAGAAGAAGTTATACAAATGGAAACTACTGAAATCTTACTGTGTGTGTTCAAGCAAAAAAAAAAAAAAAATCTTCTGTCACCCTTCTAAGTGAACTGGCAATATCCTTTATAGAGTTTACTCAGAAATCAAGGAACTTCAAGAAATATTTGAGGGCTTTATACATTCCGTAAAATATGGACACTCGACTGAATAAGGATGACTTCTTTGCTTAGCTAGCAACCTGCCTGAGAAGCTCAAGCCGGTTTCTTCCGTGATAATTGCATTTAACCAGGGAGCATACTTTTAGACAATTCTCCATGACATGGTCAGGTGAAATGATCCATTTATGACATTTGGAGTTCATTTTCTGACATGTACCAAAGATTTCATAAAAATAGGTTAAGAGTAGGAAATTGGTTTATTGTTAGCTAGTTGTAGCTAACAATTTTTATAATCGGTATACAAGGCAGAAACATGGATGCTTTCTGTGTGTGTCCCTGTCTGATCTAGGACTGAAGGTCGGCACCTTCCACATGGTAAACCCCCAGTGAGTGCTTGAATGGATGAATGAGTAAACAAAGGGTAACAAAGACCACCGTTGCCAATTAAAAGTCCAGTCAAAGTAGGCTTTAGCTACTTATATGACAAAGGATTGAAGCATTTCTTTTTCATTCCTTCAATTTGGAAATAACAATTTGACAGGCTTGCAGAATAATAATTAATAGGGTTTCCATACCTCTCTTGTTTATTAATGCTGAGTGATTCAAGTGGGACCAGTAGCATTCTTTCTTTTTATACTTTTAAGTCTTAGTTCTTGAAAGAAGCTGGTAAAATCAAGGCCTGGCACTTTGCCAGGTGCAGAGGCAATTAGGCCCAGAATATACCTCATAGGAAATGAGTATGATTGAAGCCCTAGAAAGCTCAAATCAGAGGAAGTTAATTGAAATGAAAAACTCTTCCAATTTCATTCTGAAGATTTCTGCATTCTGGTAGGGTTAAAGCATCACCTGATTCAACTTCGTGTCTAGGCCTCTCTTTGCAAGCAACCATCTTGAGTTCCTTCCTAGGGATTTGGAGGCATCCACTTTTAAAACCATTTGATTTGGGGGCTCCTGGGTGACTCGGTTAAGTGTCCGACTTCGGCTCAGGTAATGATCTCACAGTTCATGGGTTCAAGCCCCGCATCAGGTTCTATGCTGACAGTTTAGAGCCTGGAGCCTGCCTCCGAGTCTGTGTCTCCCTCTCTCTCTCTCTGCCTGTGCTCTGTCTCTCTCTCTCTTCTCTCTCTGAAAAATAATTAAACATTAAAAAAAAACCCAAACATTTGATTTGACTCTGTAAACTTCATACTGGAAATCAGATGTCTTAAAAAACATATCTTCCAAAGGAAAGATCTCTTGTCACAAATGAAGATCATGAATCGGCTCAATGAAGAAATAAATACTTGTTTTCATCTGTAAATAATTAGATGGTATAAAAATCAAGAATGCAAAATCAGAAGGTGGCATTTTCAGTTGCTTATTTTGTGGCCATTGAAAGGATAAAGCAAGTTATAACCTTAGGGTAGGTTATATATGCTAAATATGCTGCTCTTCATGGCCTAATTAGAAGCTGTAAGCTGAGATCTCTGATGATCTTCCTTCATGTTTTACCCCAGTAAGCAGAGGAAAACAGCCTTTGAGAAGGGACGTACATCCTGTTCTGGACATCATGTAGTAGGAGTGTAAATACGCATGCACGAATCCAATTACATACACATAAGGGTTCAAGGGCACAAACAAAATTACTTACTTGTTAAGTTTTCTTTTTTATAATCTGAGGGGGAAAGGATAAAAATTTGTTTTAAATGAGCATCCAGATATCTCACATATTCTGTGAGAGAGTGCTAAGAAATGCAAGTTCTCTTTCAGCTTTTCAGCATACAACTGGTCAACATGCTTTGCATTCGAATGAGAAAGGATTGTGTCATTGAAATTAAACCAGCTGTTAGGGCTAACAACATAGCTCTTTACAAACGAAGTTCATTAAACAACATGCAGCGATTCAACTTTGTTTTGTGAGATCAGCACTTTCAACCATGTGGCTTATTTTTGCATGCTTAGAAATCTGCTTCGTTGGCTAAGAAGGGGGACTTTATTCTTTTATTCCACTCATCTGACATAATATGAGGTTTCTTAGCCATTCTCTGCACATTCCAAAAACCGTTACAAGCTTTCATAAGATCCCCTTATGAAATAAGATCTTAAGCAGCAGTTAAAAGTGCTCTTTAATTTCTTTTTGAACCAAATGGAGTAAACTCTTATGCTGACCTGTGCGATTAGGGTGGACAGTAGGATTCTGTGATTAGGTCTCTAAAAAGGGCAGAACTCAAAAAATAAGTTAGAAATGCTTAGAAATATTAGGAGATTTAAGCTCACAACTTAGTTTCTTCAAAATAGTAAATTTGTTGTAACCTCTAAAGTATTGAGAGAACTCTGTTACCTAAATATGGCAGTCTGGTGCAGGCCGTGGGGTCCCAGTGCATGCTGGGGAGTTTGGTGCAGTCTGGCACGGGGAGCAGGTGCATCCCAGATCTGTAGAGTCCTCTGTGAGTCTTCCCTTCCATTGCCAGCCATTCTTTTGCACAGAAGAGCTCCTTTACTGCCAGGCAGTATTCTCTAAAATATTTTAGGGAGAACAAAACTTGATGAGTCATAGCATGTTAAAGCCAAATTTGTGGCAGAGCCTAGATTCTGTATTTTCAAAAATATCATCACAGTACATTGTCTGCTCTTGCAAAAGCATTTTTAAAGGATCCTTTATTGTAAATAATGTGAGACTTTATGAAATATAGACGAAATGCTGTCTTGTTTGGTTTTCATAGTGTAGCTAACACTACTGAGGGGGAAAAGAATTTTTAAGCTCAAAAGGAATCCCTGATGTGCATTCCCTCATATTCATAGTAAAATAAATACAAAGGCACAGAAACAAGGTGCATTGAGTTTAAAAAATACACATAATAAAAGTCATAGATCATTGTCAATCAGTGTCTAGCCTGAGAGATTCAATCTCAGGGCTAATGGGCAGGGACTGAGGGGCACAGTTGGCCTGTCTGAATGCTTTGCCCATCAGAACAGAAGACATCACCTTCCTGGCAGGTTACAGGAGGGCATATGGGTCCTATCCACCCTGGCCTTGGAGAAGCCACCCCCTATCCCATTTCTGCATATGCTTCCATCTGAGAAAGTCAAGGTAATGTCTACTTGAATATGAAATGTTATATTCACTCATGTGTTTTATTGTAAGTGAAGAGACTGAAGAAAGACTAGTTATACTAATTATAATTTTGTGCATTAATACTTATTCAAGCTTATCTTATAAAAAATAGGATAAGACTACATAGGAGAAACCTGGTTAACTCCAAAGTAAGACATTTTGGATTAAAAATAAAAGGAAATTAGAGATTATTAAAGAAATTAGAGATAATAGCAATGTTGTTCATTCAATAGCTAAAGGATTCAGCGAGGAAGGAATTTGTGGTTGTGTATGTATGTGTGTGCATATACATATCTGTGTCATAATGGTGTCTTTTTAAAATAGTCATGCCTACACTGCCACTTTTCTGGGCAACCACCTGTCAGTAAGGGCCAACTGAACATGTGTGGAATGAAAGGGCTTTGCAGATGACTGTGATAGGATACAATAGGAGTCATGAGAACAACAATAGGATTTTGAATTCTTGATGTGTCCGCAGTTGAAGGGAGAGCAGTGAGGCTTTCAAGCCTCTGAAAACCAGAGGAGAGCCTGAAAAACCAGAGGAGAATTACTTAGCTTGCTTCTGCTTATGCCTTGCCCCCCCCCCCCGGCCCCCCCCGCCCCGGCCCGGGATCACACAAACACAACTTTCTGCATTCATACAGCACAGTTAAACTGTGCAAAAATCAACAGGGGGCAGGTGAAAGAAACTCCACAGCCCACATCATGTGGAGGAAGCAAATACCCTGGAAAGCTATTTTTTATTCTAATCGGAAGAACACATTAGAGAAAGGTTTGTTTGTTTTGTTTTGCTTCCATTGCCATGATTAAAGATGACCCCTATAGAAGAGTCTTTTGCAAGGAAAAAAATCAGGATGAAATGGAAAATAAACTGAAAACTAAGTTAACTGAAGAAAATAAAAACCACAAAGAAGTGAAATCAACACCAAAAGTAAAATTGTCATTAAAATCAGTAAAGAAATGTCACTGTAAGACATTGAACAAGTAACAGAGGAAAACTTTACAAGTCCAAACTGAATGCAGACAGAATGCATGAACAGTGAAAATAATGTATGAGGAGACAGCTGAGATGGAAGAGCCAGGAAGAAACCCAGAGTTCGGATAATGCTTCCCAATAAGAAAACTAGAGCACAGAAAAAATGGAAAATACTCAAAGATATACTAAAAGAAAACATTGTTAGGACAAGAAGGAGGTAAACCTGATAATTAAGGTACATTATCCATTATTTTTGTATTAATTATAGGAAAGAAAATAATGAAAAAAGAATTACTCCCAGATGAATTTGACAAATATTGTGAATCTCAAAGATTAAAAAAGAATCCTCCTACCATTTGTCAAGAGAAAAATATTCCCTACAAAGGAACAAAATTCAGGATTGCCCTATATGTTCTTCATTACAACACAGTCAAAAAACAATTAGAGTGCACAAGATTTTGAGGAAAACTGAATGTAACATAAGACCTAAATAAATAGTGAGAAATACACACACACACACACACACACACACACACACACACACACACATGATCACAACATTATGGTGAAAAATGTTTACATGTAATCTTCTAAAAATTATCTACTCTAGCTGAACAAGAGATGAATCGAAATTGAGAACTTAAGAAACAGAAAGATTTTCTATAATATAAATGACAGTGAGCATGAGGGATAAATAACAGAGATCTCTACCAGGTAGTTGGATATATGATGATGCAATCATATGTAAAAGCTAAAAATAATGGCCTGGTTTTATCAAACAGAGGTGGAAATGTGCTGTGTTGGTAGTTTTCATGTGTTTTCTTCAAAAGCAAACAATGTCCATTTCTAACATATACCATGGGTTCAACTGATCTTTTAATCCTCTCTCTTTTACAGATGAGGAAACTGGTTAGCCAAGGTCGCATGTATCTAGAAAGAAGTACAAATAGTGTTTGAAAATAGTATTCTATTTGGCTCAAAAGCCAGATTGCTTCCTATCTTTTCTCCATAAGGAAATAAAGGCAAAGATAATTCTATCATATACGGATTTATGAATTTCCATGTTTAAAGAGTATGGGGTTTTAAAGAAATAACTATTTATTACAACCCCTCCCCCCCCCCCCCACCGTGAGAAAGGGTGTTAGTACTTCGGTAAGAGCATTGGGTGGAATGTATTTTAAAATAATATACATATGATATAAAATAATACCCTGAAATGCTCACCAAGATCTCCTATTCATTGGCAAATAATGCTGAAACATTTGAAACAGACATTTTCTCTTCGCTATCTTAGCTTACGCATGAGGTCCATGTTTGTTCAGGTTGTATATATTTATTTCATAGAAAGTAGGGATATTTATGAATATGCCAACAATATGAAAAATAGCAAGTATAAGAGAATATTGTACCTTTTATGACATTTTCTAGAAGCTTAGAGTCCTTGTATTATAGGAGGTCATCAGGGAGTTAGATGGTAGGAATTCTGTCCAATTAATTACCTTCTATTTTGGGCAAAAGCCACCTTTTGCCTTTATTGTTGCACATGACAACTTCTTTTGAAAACTCTTCCTGTTTGCAATCAAAAGAATTTTCCCATTTCTTTCTTCTTTTGTTTTACCTGCAAATGGGTGTAGGAGTAGGTACTGCTCCAGGGTTGCATTCTTGGAAGATGTGGTTACACAGCAAAGCCTCAGCAGCTGGCCGGCAAAATGGGCTCACTGCTTTCAGTTCATTCCAGGCCGTGTGAACCAGTAATTCTTGGGCCTCCTCAGGGTGTGCATAGGAGTTGTTGAAGAAAACAAGAGCGTCTCTGGCCAGGACAGCATTACATACCTCCCCTCTGTACTGGGCGCAGTAGCCTTTGTTATCTTTCTGTAATTTACTGAAGGAAGAAATGAACAACGTACCCAATCACATGGTGTTTCTTAGCCTTCAGTCCATTTTTTTTTTATTTCCACCTCTGCATCACAGAAATAGGAGAAGATTGTACTAGCAAATTGGCTGAAATGTTCTATCTGAATACTGTTTTCATTTGCAGCTGTAATTATATCACCTCCAGCTACTCCAGAGGGCTATTATAGGATTGTATGTGAAAATGGATGTGGACAGTTTTGAGAACTATCAAGGACTCAATAGATTTGAGTGTTTTTATTATTTACACTATAAATAGAACTTAACTACTCTTAGTTAAGCCACCTCATATGCTTCTTACAAATGGAGTTGATTTGAGTAAAAGACATCTTAAAAACATATTCATTGTGATGATTAAGAAATGATTAAGCATAATAATTGTGGTAAGCCAGGTTTTTGAACATAGGTTTATGTGTTATGATTATTAAATACCTGAATTTTGTGGAACACATGCATCTTTGCAACACCTATCCTCAGATCCTCTCACTCAGACATCTTCCCAGCATTTCATTAAAGAAGAAAAAGAAAGCCACATAGGGAGGAGGAAGCTTGGATATGGCTTTCAAAGGAGCTAAGTAGCATCTTTAGCTTTGCTATTTTCTCTTCACATGATTTGGGGAGAGTCATCTGATCACCCAGAGCCCCAAGGTTCTAATTTGTTGAGTGATGTAAGGAATTATTTGGAACTCAGATTGTGTGTTAATGGGTAATATATGAAGAAAAAATCTAAATTCTATAGAGCTAGCACAAAAATAAGGTTAAAAGCTTATTTGCTGTAACAACTGAGGAGAATAATAGGCAGAATGGAAAAATACTGCTGGTACTCTCTGCACTCATCCACTGCCCCCTAGCGGAATGCTGAGAATTAAGATAATAACTCCTATACTCCCCCGTCACATTTTATTGAGCACTTATTATATATAGACACTGTGACAGTCTCAACATGTTCTTATACTTTCCATCAGATCTATATTGTTAACAATGACAAAAAACTGAGTTGTATTCTCATTTAGATTTGTACAGCTGTTGGAACTTCACATTTCATTATCTTTATATAAAGGATTTTAAGAAAATTAAGTTGGAATTTGTGGGAAATTTTTAAATTGTGAAGAGACTCCATTTGAATTCAAACAATTGATACTTGGATTAGAAACCATCATTGACTAGTGTTTAAAGAAAATCTATTAAATGGTATACAGCTCATTCAGGTAAAACAGTGAACTTTCAAGAAATATTATACTTTGAAATAATGTTTTATAATATAGAATCTTTCTCTAATTCATACTAGCCTTTTACTGATTAGCCAGCATGATTTTATTGCATTACTTCTAGTTCGTAGTTCATTTTAAAAGTGAAGGCCTGGGGTGCCTGGATGACTCAGTTGATTGAGCATCTGACCTCATCTCAGGTCATGATCTCCCCACTCCTGAGTTCAAGCCCCACATTCAGCTCTGTGCTGACAGCTCAGAGCCTGGAGCCTGTTTCAGATTCTGTGTCTGCCTCTCTCTGTCTCTCTGCCCTTCCCCCACTCACGCTTTGTTTCCCTCTCTCAAAAATAAGTATTTAAAAAATATTTTTTTTATTTATTAAAAAATTTTTTTTTTAACATTTATTTATTTTTGAGACAGAGAGAGACAGAGCATGAATGGGGGAGGGTCAGAGAGAGGGAGACACAGAATCTGAAACAGGCTCCAGGCTCTGAGCTGTCAGCACAGAGCCCGACGCAGGGCTCGAACTCACAGACCGCGAGATCATGACCTGAGCCGAAGTCGGCCGCTTAACCGACTGAGCCACCCAGGCGCCCCTAAAAAATATTTTAAAATAAAGGCCTTGAATAAGAAAACAGAAAACTCTTATGAAAACTTGGGCCAGATAAGGTTGAGCTAACACCCAAGGAAACTTGGCCTATGGTAACACTAAGAAAGTTCAAGAGAAGCAAGGATGCTGGGCTCTAAGAAACTGAAGAATAATACCTAATACCCAGAAATACTTCAAACTGGTTTACCAAATGGTCTCACATATTAATATAATACCTTGGTATAATACCTTGGGGGATAGATAAAAGCAGGCGGGATTCTTTTCATTTAAAACAAAAACCATGTCATGTAAAAGTTAGCTATTTCCCCTAGTGTTTCTTGGCTGAGCATTATTCATCCAGGTTCTGCCATCACGTATTAACCATTGAATGACTCTCTTTATTTTCCCATAGGTAGTTTTTGAATTAAAAAATTCATGCTTTTTCCTTTAACTATATAAGCAAAAAAACCAAACAAACAGAAAAGGTATACAAAAGAAAAATTAATAAAAATAGCCTCAGAAATGAGGATTACTGGCAATTAATAAGCAATCTCTTTGTGTGTATTTCTGCTGGCTGTCTTAATAAAAGCCAAGAAAAATCTTTGAAACAACCTCAGTTGGCCTGATAGTATGGAGTCCTCATTTATTTATTAGTTACATAATGTGAAAGAAAAAAGAAAAAACAGCAGAATATGTATTGAATAGAAATGAGATCTTGGTTGTCATTTTGGTTCTTTCTACCAGCTTGCAGAGAAGTAACCTGTGAAAACCCTTTGCCTGCTGGGAAAAAAACCATACAATACAACATATATGGTTCTTACTAATTATCTGTGCCTCTGTGATGTTCCTAGGGGCATTAAAGACTTAGCTTTGGAAATACATCTATGCTAGGATTAGCTGTACAAGGTCAAGGATCTACAGGACCAAATACATATATGTTATGTATAATGATATATACACATACACATATACAGAGACTGCCCAGAGTTTCAGAGTTTAAACAACTTTTCTTTTTCCTCTCTCTTTTGCAGACTCATAAACCTGTAGTTTTTTGTGGTGATCAAATTTTAGAGGCAAGAGCCGGAGGCACGTGGGGCCGTTGTTCCTCATCCTCCTAACCCTATCACTTAAACGTTTTAACAGGCGCTCACGGCAAAAACTGGGGGACAAGATGAATGCAAAAAATCTCCACGGGTATCTTCCGCTCTCTTTTGCAAATGACGAGACCCCTCCCTGTTCAACTGAAGTTGTGTTTCCCTGATCACAGCTCTGGGGACTACAAATGGAGCAACCCCGAAAGCAGCGGGTCCTGTCTGTCCTACGAACAGTGGGGCAGAGGTCACAGGGATCTGTTCACAGAATGCTGGTTATTTTGGAATGGTCTGCCGGACAAGCTCCAAAAATGCTGGTTCACGTTGCACGTGGAGCCAGTCCCTCTCTTGCCTCTTGACAAATGAAACCTGGCTGACCTCCCTTTCTGTAAAGTTTTTTCTTTTCAGAGACAGCAATGGATATATGATCTCAGGTCCCTCCTTTAACTTAAAACACACAACTCTGCTTGGTCAAACTGAACACTTAAAGGAGCCTCACTACACCTTTTATTCTTATTTCTCTCCGCTTTAACAGAGAGGAATCACATCCAGTAGGGCATTTTTTTTTAATTTTATTTTTTAAATTTGCATCCAAATTAGCATATAGTGCAGCAATGATTTCAGGAGTAGCTTCCTTAATGCCCTTACCTGTTCACCAACAATGAAGCAACAGGAAGAGAAACCAAAAAATGGATAGAGCACTTTTAAATGTGATCTTGCAGTTTCTACGAAGGAGACCTCTTCTCCCTTTGAACATACATTACTTTGCCCCAGGGGCACCTCGAGAGGGCCAGCTGAGGCTACTTTGGGTTAAGGCAGCCCCGCTCCTCCAGTGGAAACTCTCGCACGTTTCTCCACCCTCCCTGGGCGGGGCATGGCTGAGAGCTCTCCTGTGGGGCAGCGTTTCCTCCTTATCCGCGGTTTTGCTTGTCCTGGTATCATACCTGCGGTCAGTCAAGGGCCAGAGGCAGATGCTCCTGCTGACGCAGCAGCAGAAGGTCACAGGTCACACCACGCTTTCACACCTGCGTCACTCACCTCTTTTTGCCTCCTCTCCTAAGCATTTTGTCCTCTCACAGCATCACAGGACAGGTGAGTGCGGCAAATAAGATAGTCTGAGAGGCCACATTCACAACTTTCGTTACAGTATATCGTTATCATTGTTCTGTCATGTGATTACTGTTGTTAATCTCTTACTACGTGTAATTTAGAAATTAAACTTTACCACAGGTGTGTATATACAGGAAAAAACCATAGTATATGTAGGGTTCAGGCCTTTCTGTGTTTCAGGCGTCAACTGGGGGGGGGGGGGTCTTGGAACGTATCACCTGTGGATAAGGCGGAACTGCCCTGCAAGTGTTCCCTTATGTAGCAACTGCACTTTCCTAACAAGTGTGATGGCGGGTTCAACACCCCTTCCACTGTCCAAAGCAAACTGGAATAATTTTTATTCTTTCCTGCCTAGTATCTTTGTATATAATTGATTCTCTAAGGTGGGGGTCAGCAAATAGAATCCACAGATCAAATTCTGCCTACTGCCTGTTTTTATACTGCCTGTGAGCTAAGAATGGTGTTGACATTTTTAAGTGAAAAAAATCAAAAGAAGTGAAAATTACATGAAATTCAAATTGCAGTATCCATAAGTAGCATTTTTTGGGAACAGAGCCATGTTCAACCATTTATGAGTCACCCACGGCGCTTTTTACCCTGCAGCAGCAGAGCTGAGCAGTTGCAATAGAGACTGTGTGGCCACAAAGCCAAATATATTTAATATCTGGGCCTTTATGGAAGACATTTGCCAACCCCTGCTCTGTGACATAGATCAAATGTCCTTCTGCTGAAATGCCGTATCCAGTGTCCTCAAGAAGGACATGATGTCCTCTGAAAAACACCTCTTGTAGTTCTCCGGACTGAAATTCATGCCTAGTTTTTGTGTAAAATAAAGATGTAAGGAATGATGATGTAAAGAAGAAAAAGTTTTTAATTAAAAATTTGAAAATTGGGGCGCCTGGGTGGCGCAGTCGGTTAAGCGTCCGACTTCAGCCAGGTCACGATCTCGCGGTCCGTGAGTTCGAGCCCCGCGTCGGGCTCTGGGCTGATGGCTCAGAGCCTGGAGCCTGTTTCCGATTCTGTGTCTCCCTCTGTCTCTGCCCCTCCCCCGTTCATGCTCTGTCTCTCTCTGTCCCAAAAATAAATAAACGTTGGAAAAAAAATTAAAAAAAAAAAATTTGAAAATTAGTTATATTAGCCAAATATATAAACACTGTGTATTTTACATATTTGTACATATATCAGTTATAATCAGTAAATACATAAGCATATATAGTGTTACATATACTGTATATAGCGTATGTACATGATATATAGTTGTATATACAGTGTAAGTATATTTAGAATCATCCTGTAAATATATTTTTGTATCCTGCATTTAAAAAAATTTATTTTGAGAGAGAGAGGGTGCACGCATGTGCGTGGGGCAGAGAGAGAGGGAGAGAGAATCGCAAGCAGGCTCCATGCTGACAGCCGATGTGGGGCTTGATCCACCAACCATGAGGTCATGACCTGAGCTGAAATCAAGAGTCCGACGCTCAATAGATTGAGCTGCCCAGGCACTCCTATATCCTGCATTTTTACTCAGCCTGATATTATAAACATTTACCTGTTCTATTATAGTTTTTCAAAAGCATGGTTTTTAATCACAACAGTTTCCCTTATTGGTAGATACTGACATTACTCATAAATTTCACTAATAAATATAATACTGTTTTCAGTTTTGTTGTTCATACACTTATTATTTTCTTAAAATAGATTGCTAAATGTGGGTTTATCCAATCATAGCTACAGCCGTCTTAAGGTTCTTTTTTTTTTTTTTTAATTTTTTTTTTCAACGTTTTTTATTTTTATTTTTGGGACAGAGAGAGACAGAGCATGAACGGGGGAGGGGCAGAGACAGAGGGAGACACAGAATTGGAAACAGGCTCCAGGCTCTGAGCCATCAGCCCAGAGCCCGACGCGGGGCTCGAACTCACGGACCGCGAGATCGTGACCTGGCTGAAGTCGGACGCCTAACCGACTGTGCCACCCAGGCGCCCCTTAAGGTTCTTAATAAAAACTGCCAAATGCTCTCTAGGGAGGTTAGAGCAGTTTTCCCTCTACCAGCAGTTCGAGAGTGCTTATGTTACCACAGGTGAAAAATAGTATGGACTTTTTCTTTAGCTTTAAATTTTTCATTTGCATTTACTTGCATTTGAATGATTTATTTCTGTCCTTGAGTCCTTGGAATTTGTTCATGCTTCCATTATTATGTTGTCTTGTAATTAATCTTTGCGTGTGCACGTACACCCCTAGTAAAATGTAAATTCCTTGGGGGCAGTGAATACATACAAGTTGTTTTGTTTTTCTGCATTCCAATATAATGTCAGAAATAGAGTGAGTGGTATAAAAATGTATAGGAAGGGACGCCTGGGTGGCTCAGTTGGTTGAGCGTTTGACGTCGGCTTAAGTCATGATCTCACGGTTGGTGCGTTTGAGCCCCGGGTCGGGCTCTGTGCTGACAGGTCAGAGCCTGGAGCCTGCTTCAGATTCTCTGTTTCCCTCTCTCTCTGCCCCTCCCCTGCTCGTGCTCTGTCTCTCTCTCTCAAAAATAAATAAACATTAAAAATAAATAAATAAAAGTGCATAGGAAGGACAGGAGGAATGAATGGCATGTGAAGGAAAGATGGCATCTCTTTTCTAAGTTTTAATTTAACTTTTACCACATTTATGTTGTATATCTGTTCAGTAGATACTCAGTTTCACTGTAGAATCCTTGGGGACAGGACTATCTCTTAGAACTGTGATAAGGCAATGAATGCATCAAAACTGCATGAATTGGCACAAGATTGAGAACTAACCAAATTTCCTAATGCAATGACTTATTTTATTCCATGGAATTAGAATCAGTGGTTGGAGTTCTAGGTCCTGCTCAGTAACTGTGCTATCTGGGTTAGTAGAGTAGTTACCAGTCTAAGTTCTTGAGTCTGTCTACCTGAGCTCAGATTGACAGCTTTATAGTTGGCCAGCTGTGTGGTCTGGACAGCTCCTAGTATATCAGGTTCCTTCTATTAAAGAATAGGAATCCTCAGAGGTCTTGGCCTATAAAGTCACTGAAATGTTAATATGAAAAAAAAGTGGTGATCATAAATGTCACCACAACACATGTATTATAATTATCAGTATTATCAATTGATAATTCTGAATTTCAGTTTTGCTGCTTGTAAAATTAGATGAAAAGTTATGACACTTCAGAGTTTTATGAAAGTCCATCAATTTTACTGAAAATAAAACACTGTAAGTTGCAAAATATTGTATTACAAGGTGATACTTTCTCATCTACAGGATAAAACTATGAGTGGAAATTGGGAAGTCTGTCCTGGGTTCAATTTCCAAGCCTGTCACTTACTATTTGTATAAGTCACTGGAACTCTCCAGTTCAAAGAAACTCTCTTAGTTCCTATTCTGTACGCTAGGAGTAATAATAGTACCTATTTCATAGGGAAGTCCTGAGGATAAATTTAATTTTTTAATGTTTATTTTATTTTTGAGAGACAGAGACAGAGCGTGATTGGAGGAGAGGCAGAGAGAGAGGGGGACACAGAATCCGAAGCAGGCTTCAGGCTCTGAGCTGTCAGCACAGAGCTCGATGCAGGGGTTGAACCCATGAGCCGTGAGATCATGCTCTGAGCTGAGATCAGACGCTCAACCAACTGAGCCACCCATGTGCCCCAGGATAAATTTAAATAATGCATGTAAAGTTCTTAGCACAGTGTCTGATGCATACATAGTAAGTAGTCAATAGACTTTACCAATCTTCATTAGAAAGTTTCTGAAAGATTACAGTATTCGGCAAATAGCAATAAATGGCAAACAAAAAATCACAACAAAACATGATGTGACAGAGATATCTTACCTCCATTCTATTAACAGGAAAGGAAGGCCCCACAGGAAATCACATTAAAGGGGAAAAGAAACAAAAGTTAGTACATTTTAATCTTAAGATTTGCAAGAAATAGCTTTGATATGTCTAATTCCTAAGTTTCTGGAAAGTTCTCTTCAGTTAGGATGCCAGACACTGCATTAACAGGCATATTTGGAGGAGACGAAGAGCAAACAGGGTCTCCAGGAACTATCCTTTTCAGGCTGGGTCCACCTCAGCCATTATCAGCCCAGGCAGCTTTAAATTCCTAGCCACCAAGGGACTTTGTATCAAGCCTGAAGATGACAGACCAGCCTATATAAAGCACCCATGGGACCCAAACCACAGGACAACTCTGCCACTGGGCAGATAGAAAAGAGGAAAGGAGACATCAGGAAATTCTTCTAGAGAAAATGGTATATAATTTGGAGGGGTAAAGGCAGGTTCTAATAGCAGCTGAGCAGAGAAACCTGTTGAAATACCAGAGGCCAAGGTTATGTATATGAAAGAGCCCTCAATTTGAGATATAAAAGGAGGATTCAATACCGTGAAGATGTGCCAGTCAGTGCCAAAGAGAACCCAGCCATAGTACTTGGGAGGAGGTACTCAGCTTAGATAGGCTTCTATTTTATGGACAAGCAAGGAAAGAAAAATGAAACTCACTTAAGGATGCTTGGTTGTCTTGAGAATATTAAGAGAATCAGAGGGCCTTCCATGTGTTTCTAACAGATATTCCCCCAGTCACATTTTGTTTTGGGGGGAGGGTGGGGAGCAGGCGGGGATTCCAAGAACGTTGTAATTATAAATAAGTGCTTTGATTTCAAAACTAGATTTTTTTAAATTCCCAAAATTTCCAACAGTCGTCAATATGTTCAGTATCCTTAAATTTATCTGGAAAAGTCAGTAAAATTTTGGCTGTCTTCTAAAACACACAGTAAACTTTAATATGAGAAAGCTGCCCAATTGTAAAAAGAATGCTCGCCCCTTATGCCTAACTGCAAGACAGCTGGTAGCAATTTAGTGTGGCTACTGGCTGTTACTCGTATATTCTTTTCCTTTTCATTTCAAACAAAAACAAACACCTTTAATCAGTTTGAAACCAGATAGCCACCACCAAGCACGAGGGCGCAGTGTCTGTTTTGTTGGTAAGAGCACTCTACCTATCCTGGATGAAGCACTGAGTGATAGAGGTGGTCATGCGCCCCTACTCATCACCATGTGTCTCTTTATTGGGAAGAACATTGCAGGGACACGGGAATGTGACTATAAGACATGAGAGAGACCATGATCCATGGTAGTTAGTACATTCAGTTAGCTATATCCATTGTGAAAATATTTCAAACTTCCTTTTTTTTTTTTTTTCCGGTAATAGTGTGAAACATCGACTCCTAAAATACAGAGTAGAAAAATATGTGGTCCGTTGTGGGCGTGGGGAACTCCAATACTACCCCATCGTATTTCTCCCTATGCCTATTTTTGGATATGCTACATATATTTATTTGAGTTTTAAATTGAGTGACTGGAAACCCCAGACCCTGAGGTCAGTCCAAAGAAGGGGCATTGCAAATGGTGGGGATTACAATGAGTGGCTTATATTAGAGGAGGGATGGGAACACAGACTCATTCCTATACTCTCAGGCTGGCTAAAGATAGAACTCAGAACCTCAGTCTTACAGGAGGGACCTGTTGATGCCACTGAGAATGGAAAATACAAGCTTTTCCTCCCCTGCACCCATGTGTCTATTTTTTTGCCAGCTTTATGGAGATATAATTGACATATGATGTTAAGTTTAAGGTATATACTTATGTAATGCAAAATGATTACCATCTTAGCATTAGCTAACACCTCCATTCTGTCACATAATTACCATTTCTTTTTTGTGGTGAGGACATTTAAGATCTATTCTCATAGCAACTTTCAGTATAATACAGTATTATTAACTATAATCACCATATGTACAAAGATTCCCAGAACTTTATTCATCTCATAACTGGAAGTGTGTACCCTTTGACCAACATCTGTTTCCCTCCACCACCCAGCATGGAGTAACTACCACTGTATTCTCTGTTTCTATGAGTTAGACTTTTTCAGATTCTACATATTAGTGATATAGATCTGTCTTTCTCTGACTTCCATCACTTAGCATAATGCCCTCAAGTTACATTCATGTTGTCACAAATAGCCAGATTTCCTTCTTTATCATGGCTGCATAGTATCCCATCATATGTATATATGTATATGAGATACTAGAAGATATATGATAAGATATTATATATATGTATATATGTTCCTTATCCATTTGTTGACAGAAGCTTAGGTTGCTTCCGTATCTTGTAACTGGTATCTACTGTTTCGATATACTGTGAATAATGGTGCAACAAATACGAGAATGCAGATACCTCTTCGATGTCCTGTTTTTTTTCCTTTGGATGGATACCCAGTAATGGAGTTGCTGGATCACATGTTACCTCTATTTTTAATTTCTTGAGAACCTTCCATTCTGTTTTCCATAGTGGCTGAACCAATTTACGTTCCCACCAACAGTGCACAAGGGTTTTCTTTTCTCCACATCCTTGCCAACACTTATTAACTCTCATCTTTTTTTGGATAGTGATTCTAATAGGTATGAGGTAATACCTCATTGTGATTTTGATTTGCATTTCCCTGATGATTAGTGATGTCGAGCACCTCTTCATGTACCTGTTTGCCATCTATATGTCTTCTTTAGGAAGATGTTCAGACCCATTGCCCGTTTTTTTTTTTAATGGAATTGTTTGTCTTTTGCTCTTGAGTTGTATGAGCTCTTTATATATTTTGGATATTAACCCTTTCTCAGATACGTGATTTGAGAATATTTTCTCCCATTTTATAGGAAGCCTTTTCATTTTGTTGATGGCTTCCTTTGTTGTGCAGAAGCCTTTTAGTTTGATGTAATCCCATTGGTTTATTTTTGATCATTTTTTTTGCTTGTGCTTTTGGTGACATATATCCAAAAAGACATCACCAAGACTGATGTCAAAGAGCTTACTGCTTATGTTTTTTTTCAGGTCTTATGTTTAGGACTTTAATCAATTTTGAGTTGCTTTTTGTGTGTGGTATAAGGTAGGGGTCCAGTTTCATTCTTTTGCATGGTTATCCAGTTTTCCCAGGACCATTTATTGAAAAGACTGTTCTTCCCCCATTGTGTATTCTTGGCTTCTTTGTAGTAAATTAATTGACTATATACATGGGAGTTTATTTCTGGGCTCTTGAGTCCATTGGTCTGTGTCTGTTTTTATGCCAATTTCATACTATTTTGAGTTTTATAGCTTTGTAATATAGTTTGAAATCAGGAAATGTGATGTCTCCAGCTTCGTTGTTCTTTCTCACGATTGCTTTGGCTGTTCATGATCTTTTGTGATCCCATACAAATTTTAGGATTGTTTGTTCTATTTCTGTGAAAAATGCCATGGGAATGTTAATAGGTATTGCATTGAATCTGTAGCTTACTTTGAGTGATATGGACATTTTAACAATGTTAATTCTTCTGATTCATGAAATAGGATATCTTTTCATTTTTGTCTTAAATTTCTTTCATCAAAATCTTTTCTTTTGGTTTTCAGCATTCAGATCTTTTACCTTCTCAGTGAAACTTATTGCTAAGTGTTTTATTATTTTTGATGTCATTGTAAATGGGAGGATTTTCTTTTCTTTTTCAGATGTTTTGTTGTTAGTGTATAAAAACACATCTGATTTCTATATGTTGATTTGTATGCTGCAACTTTGGACTTGTTGATTAGTTCTAATGGTTTTTTGGTGGAGTCTAGGATTTTCACTATGTAAGATCCTGTCATCTGCAGACAGATAATTTTACTTCTTCCTTTTCTTTTTTTAAATTTTAAAAGTGTTTTATTTATTTTTGAGAAGAGAGACAGAGACAGAGAGAGACAAAGACAGAGTACAAGTGGGGGGAGGGCAGAGAGAGAGGGAGACAGAGAATCTGAAGCAGGCTCCAGGCTCTGAACTGTCATCACAGAGCCCAATGTAGGGCTTACACTTGTGAACTGAGAGATCATGACCTGAGCCAAAGTCGGACGCTTAACAGACTGAACCACCCAGGTGCCCCTCTTCTTCCTTTTCAATTTGGATGCCTTTTATTTTTTTTCATTGGCTAACTGCTCTAGCTAGGACTTCTAGTACTATGTTGAATAGAAGTGGTGATAGCGGGTACCCTTGTCTTGTTCCTGATTTTAGAGGAAACGCTTTCAACCTCTCACCATTGAGTATGATGGCTGTGGGTTTGCCATAGATGGCTTTTATTGTGTTGAGGTATGTTCCTTCTATATCTAGTTCGTTGAGCATTTTTATCATGAAAGGATATGGCACTTTTTCAAATGCATTTCTGCATCTATTCAGATGATCATAGGGTTTTTATCTTTCCATAAATGTGGCGTATCACATTTATTTAATTGCATATGTTGGACCATCCCTGCATCCTAGGGATCAATCTCACTTGGTCATGATGAGTGCCTTTTTTTGTTTTTGTATTTTATTTTGGAGAGACAGAGAGAGAGAGCAAGCAGGGGAGAGGGGCAGAGGGAGAGAGAGAATATTAAGCAGGCTCCATGCTCAGCACAGAGACTGATGTGGAGCTCGATCCCACAATCCTAGGATCATGACCTGAGCCGACATCAAGAGTCGGATGCCCAACCGATGGAACACCCTGATAAGTGCTCTTTTTAATATGTTACTGAATTTGACTTGCTAATATTTTGCTAAGAATTTTTGCATCCGTATTCATCAGGGAAAGTGGTCTGTAGTTTTCTGGTTGTATCCTTTAATCTGACTTTGGTGTCAGGGTAATGCTGGCCTTGTAAAATGAGTCTTGTAGCATTTCTCCCTCTTCAGTTTTTGGAAGAGTGTGAGAAGCATCGGTGATAATTCTTCTTTAAATGTTTGGTAGAAATAGTACCTGTGCCTATTTTGGTGGCACCTGGCTCAGAATGATGCTCATTACAGGGATCATGGGCTGTCTTGTTGGTCTCTGTCCTAGGACCGAGGGTTCTAATGACAAAGAGAAGGCACCTAGCCAAATACCCAGCATCCTGGTGATTTTAAATTGTAACTTGAGCCTTTCAAGGTTGTGGCTGGAAGGAAATGCAACTTCCTGGTTCGTAGGGAGAGGTTCCAAAAGTTCTCCTGACTTCGTTTGATGACTAACAGCAAATGTAAATGAGTCAGAAAGAAGTCTATCACATTTCTCGAACAACACATAAGGATTTGGACATACGCATGGAAGAGTTTTGGGAAAATGAAGGCTGGTCTTTATTTTTTTGTTTCCCTTCACGCGCTAGAAATATCATTAGACATAATCCTGAGCACCAGATCAGATTTTTCCATTCCCAGTTTTCCTGCTGGGATGAGTAAATAAACAGATGGAGTAAAAGCTTCAAAGCGAAACACAGAGAATGTGACAAAGGACGCCGTTGACTACAGAACACTAGGGGAGGATGGGGATGGCTGACATGAGAGCAAGGAGAGTTTGGGTAAGGAAGCATTGCCAGAGAGTCAAAAGGAGTCACCATGTCTGACTCAAAGCTCTGCACCTCTGAGGCCAAAGGAGGGGGGCTGAAAGCAGGAATGCAGAAAGCAGACGCCGTATCCAAGCGCCAGGAGGTCTGGGGAGCATGAGACCATGCTTCTTTAAGATGATTCTGAATTAAGTGGCTCCGTGGATCTGTTTTTCACCAACGTGGCCTCACTTTCCTGGGATATTGCCTCAGGGAGCACCCCAGGATTGAGAGGTAGTTTTCAGCGATGGCACGGGGATCATCATGAGGCATCTGGCAGATTTAGGTAAAAAGAATGGGCCGAGGAGAGGAAGAGAAAATGGCAGATGTCTCCTGGGGTTCAGAGTCCCATTCCCTGGCACTCATGAGACACTCTCATTAGATCTGCCTGGGGAAATTTTAGGAAAGGTAGGGGAGCTTCAAGCCTCATAGTCAGTGGGACCCAACAGGAAAAACAGATCAGGGGATGAACAGAAAGATCGTGTCATTTTTTTTTTTTTTTTTTTTTTTTTTATGAATTAGCTCCTTAAGGGAGTCCCTCTTCACTCATTTTAGTCACATTTTTCTCCCCATGTGCAGAAGGGTTCACATCGGTTACAGCACCTAACACTTGCTAAGTATGCATTGCCAGGCCCATTGGCTACAGTCAGGTCCTTGCTGGTTACAGTCTAGATGACTGTTACCCCTACTTAGGTCACTGCTTCTCATCTGCTTTCAATTCTGCTTCTCTAGGAGATTTCTAGTCCTCTCTGCTGCTGTGTGCCAATCCATGCATTTCCACAATCTTTTTCCTCATGCAGATACTTCTGCTATTTCCCCCCAGGCTACCATTGCTGATTGCCTCCATCCTCACTCAGTACTGATGCCTAAGACCACTTCTCCCTCCATCCTGAGACCCTGCCTTTCTCTGCTGCTTGCCATAGCAAGCCATAGCTCTCTGCTGCTTGCCATAGCTCTTTTTACCACCAGTAGATATCATTAATTTTTTAGTATTACAGTCTCCTCTGTTGGTATATTCCACTAGTTAATGGAGTTGGATCAGGCTCTCCTTAGAGCTAGGTCAGGGATGCAGGGGTGATGTTGCTGTATACAAGATGGTAGCAGTCATGCTCTGTAGTCATTTCAGCATTTGAAGATCATGTCCATGCAATGAATCTGCCTTGGTGTGATGTAGATATACCCATTATATTAGGTTCTCCTTCTTTATTGCCCTAGCATTGCCTTCACCCTCATCTTTGTATTTATGATGATAGGCTCTGAAGGTTGCTACACTAAACAGGAGTCCCTCCAGCTTGGTATGTGGTGGAAAGGAGGAAGGTAGAGGAATTAAGAATTCACATATACATTTTATAGATTCCTTTCTCTGACCGAAATCCTAGAAGGGCGGTATAAATTAAGGAAAAAGCCAAAGCAGAGGGAGTTTTCCTGACTTATTTGGAACTAGAAGCAGGGAACGTTATAGGGATCCCTTGTTCTGACATGGGATGGCCACGTTTGTGTAAAAATGGTAGCATGACATGGGTGGGTAGACAGCAGAGCTGGGTCAATCAGTCTGACCCTTTTGGATTTTATATAACATGAATGTGATCCAGAAGTTACTTCAGGCTCCAGATAAGGAAGGAGCTGACTTGGAATTCAGCAGGCCTGCCTTCGTAGGAAGAGACAGGATGACCTCGTTGCAGAGGTTGCAAAGTAGGCTCTAGAGAGGGGCTTGATGAAGGATGTGACTGAGATGTAGAGGACTGTGCTGTTACAGGAGGAGTCTCAAAGCCTCAAAGGTGCTGAGCCAGCCAGGGGGATCCTCTGGGTCCTAACAAAGCCAAGAGATGAGATCACGAGTTCTCCAGCTGTAGATTTCACCAGAGAATGGGGTAGGGGTTTGTTCCAGAGGACGCCACCGCATGTATCCAAGTCCCTTTTCTCCTGCCGTCTAGGGAGAGGCAGGAAGAAGGGAAGGAAGAGCCCTGGCAAGGAGTGAATATGTGAAAGACTGAATAATTATCTCAAGATTAGCAACATTAAGTTTTCTCTTCTACCCTGTGGAGGTATAGGTTAAACTGGATTAAATCCGTTTATTTTATTTGATTTGAGTATTCATATGTAAATGTCTCTCTCTCTCTCTCTGTCTGTCTCTCTCTCTCATTCTCTCTCCAGGGTGGATAGATACTATAAATAGGTATTTATTTATTTAACATTGATTTTAGATCAAATATCAAATAAAACATAAGATAGACTAGAATAATCCCAGGTTATTCAAATGCATCAAAAATTTTAATTCTTATCTCCTGGACCTCCTCATGGTCTTGTTTTAAATTTTTTTTTTTTTATCCATTATTATTTGTCTTAGACACCTTCCTCAAGCTGTCACATCTTAACGCATTCTACTACACTGCTACATTCTAGCATTTAGCTCCTATGGTTTTATCCTGACAGGTCTCCTGTATCTGTCTTCCCTGCCCCAAGTCCTTCGTTAGACCTTGTTCAGACCTTCGTTATTCTTCTAGACTCTGGAATAGCCTCCTACCTGCACACGTGCCTCCTACTCTTTTCCTCCCAACATCTGTTAACTTGACAACGGATATATCTGACCGTATCGCTGGTCTCCTTCCTCTAAAATAATTAGATGACTTCCCACTGATTGAAGAACACGTTTAACCTACTCGGGCTGTTCACAACTTGGCCAGAGCCCACATTTCAAACCTTTCTTCCCATTCTCCACCTCACTCCCGGTCTCCATCATGCTCTAAGCTTGCCAATCCACTTGCCGTTTCCTGAACACAGTTTAACCTTTCTGTCTCGTGCTCCTGTCTCCTGCTTAAGTGGTTGCTCTTTCCCACACTTAAACTCTCTCTCTCTCTCGTTCTGCTCTTATACTCTGTTTATGCTTCTGCAATAGAACATGGTCTGTGCCATAATGTATATGGGTAACCGACTTCCTTTCCAGATTGAGAGTCCCTTGGAGGCAGGCACCCTATTGTTAATTATCCCATTTGTTACGTAAGCGTGCATCCTGTATTCTACCTAATGATGGCCTGGATCGAGTAGTTAATAAATGCATGCAAGAGTATTTTATAAACAAGGTACTATATATAACAATAATTGTTTCCTTATTACTTGTTAAATTGAGTTGAATGTACTTTTAGCATTCTCACCATTCTCTGGCAGAAATCATTTCCCATCAGTGAAAATTCTAAAATAACTGATATGCTATATCAAGGTACTACAAGCAGATATATCCCTGGAGAAGAAGGCAGAAGGAATCCTTGAATCTTCTTACTTCACAGGCATACTTTAGAAGGCCAGCCTTGTCCAATTCTCCCTGTATAGTTCTCTGTGGTCTCTATTCCCCTCATATTAAAATCCCAAACATTAGTAGCAAGTTCCCCATCGTGGAAGATCAAAGAAGTGGCACAGCCATAAGAAATAGCAGGATCTGGGGAGCCGGCCCTGGGCACAGGTTCTGCCAGTGCCTGCCTTACATGTGAGGCCAAGCATCTCTGCTGACCCTTGGGCAGTAGACACATTCTGAGTGTAACATGCCTGGCATTTCCTGATACAGGGATTATTTCCATCTCTAGGAATTCCACAAATGTTCTCAGAAGCCCTTGGGGCATTTATATTTTAAAAATAAACCTTTATAACTCAACACAAATATTCTAGAAATCCATATGTCAGCTCTTTTCCTTGAAAACACCTGTAAGCCTTGCTATCACTTTCATGAAACAGGAGAAGGAAAGGCCACAAAGTAGATCAAATACTCATAAGTAAAAATGCCCTCAAGAAATAGCCGTGCAGAAATTGGCACAACCATGTTAAATATCTGCCAACTTACTCTTTGAGAGCCCTGGAAAGTGTGATTGGCTCTATGAAAGAAAAAAAAAAAAAGAGGGGGGGTGGGAAGAGAGAGAGAGAAGGAGGAAGGAAAGAAAGAAAAGGTAAAACAGGAAAAGAAGGAAGGAGGGCGAGAGGAGAGGAAAGAAAAGAAAGGGAGGGGGAAAAAAGAGAGAAATGAACTCCTGGAAGCTGTTACCCATCACTAGGACAGGTATTTGAGGATTTCATTTTTGAGGTGATAAATCTCCCATTGTCAGTGATCTAGATCAACCCCTGGAATGTCCCCAAGGAGGAGAAATAGCCCAAAGGGGACTGGAGTAAGAAATAAAACAGATTTCCCCCAAATGTTGTGTGGAATAGTGCCAACTCTCCCTTCTCCCAGAGCAATGCAATTACGAAACTCCATCTTACCTGCTATGCTAATGGTGGCCGCAGCCTTTGCAGTGCTAAATTTCTCTCCGTGCTTGTTAGTAGCTATGCATGTGAAGAGTCCTGGCTTAGTGATAAGCAGCTGCAGTCTTGAGTCAATCACTCGGTCTTTCACACTTTCCTGAATGGACCCAGAGGAAACCTGGTGGAGTAGAGGGAAAAAAGCAGATAGAATTAGGTCAAGGATTTCCTAATATGCACCAGGTTGACTTGAAAGAGAAAGTATTAAAGTGATGATCAAAAGGCACGGGTAGGTTGCAAAAATAGCCAAAACCTTTGTAGCTCTTCCTCCATAAAGTAGCGTCGCTCTCCATGCTTTGAATCTAAATTGGCCTTGTACCTATTTTAGAAAATCAAAAACAGACTTGTAAAATTCTTGCGCCCTGTGGCTTACTTTCTTGTTGCTCTTGGAGCCTGTGACCTATGACCAACCCAGAGCTAGCCTGCTTGAGGAAGAGGCACACACGGTCCAGTTATCCCCACTGCCCCAGCTGAGAGCCAAGAACAACCACCACATATACAAGTGAGGCCATTCTAGATCAACTAGCTCCCAGTCCGCATGCCAGTCACAGGAACTAGATCAGCCACGATCACGAAATCCTGGCCCAAATCAGCAAAACCACCCAGTCAACCCACACACTTACGAGCATTATTAAAAGGTCAGCTCCTGTTCCGTCCTCCACAAATGCACAACAGATAGATGGATGGTTGTGAAGAAAAATGGTTATAAAGCCAAGTGTGTTTCTGAGGCATGACTTGCATCCTGTCATACTATTCAAATCATAAAATCGAATGTCCTTGAAGAGTCAGGGTATCAATATTAACCTAATTGGCAGGTTAGTTTATGTGCTTGTTTATTATCATCATTTCAGCTCTGTGGGAAAGACAGCTGCCTAGCACTTTCTATTAGGTTGCAGAGTTAGAATTTGTACCCCAGTTTGATCCCAAAGCCTGTGCTTTTAATTGTTATGTCAGAGTGCCTTCCCTAGCACTAGAAGAGAACATATGGAGAGTTATTAGAAAACGAGAATGCCAACCTCAACAAATCACCCATAAACAAAACAAATGCATGACTTAAATGTCACTGTGAAGGTGGTGGCATGTTTTAAAGTGGCGATTCTTCACTATTTTTTTGAGCACTGTACCATCTTTGCAATAATTATTCGTTAATTGTCACTGTTTGTATGAGGGGAACATGCCAGTTGGAAGGAAATCTGAATGGAATGACAATCAGTCAGTGATTCACCTTGACCTTATGTCAGAGGAGTGGCCTTGAGAGATCTCTCTCTGTCCCTTAGTGGGAAATGAGGCTGGGAATAAGAAACTTGGAGTCAGTTATTTTGCTATTTTGCCTGTTTTCACGGGTAGACCAGCAAGGGGATGGCAAGCCCTGGGGTGAAACCAGCTTTATTCTTTCTGCTGCCAGGTGTCTGGCTAGCCTTGGAACCAAATACACTCTGTAGCAATGAAGCAGGGAAGTTTGCTCAATTAGCTTCTTTGACTTTTTATTCCTTCTATGCACTACTGTTTCCAACCTTTACGATAAAAATATGTGAGCATCAACTTAAGTCAGATCAAGTATTGTGGTAGTTTCCCCAGAAAAGCAGCCTGGACGCTGTGAGAAATTGACGAGGCAGAGAGAAAAATATCTTTAAGAGACATACACTCGGTTGGGAATTCAGATGAAATTCATCACCATCATATTTATCAGCAGTGCAACCTCTTATGGATTTGAGTTTCCAAGTTAAACAGAAAAGACTGAGTAATTTGAAATGCAATGTTGGATTCTCCCAGAATTTTAGGAGCAAAGCAACACTGAGAAAAAAACTAAAGACCTCAAGCCTCTATGCTCAGTCAACATGCTTTATGCTATTGAGATGTTTCCTTTATAAAGACAATCCCTTTCCAGTTGATAGAAGTGAAATCTATAGAACAGTTGCCTTCTCCCTTTGCAAGCTTAATCCGTCCTTCAAGAACGAGGTGTGCACAATGCCTGAGAGATGACTTGGGAAGGAGTCTTTTCCCCAAGGTTGACGAAACTAGCGTTATTTTCATGTTCACACCTAAGAAAGCCATTCCTAAAATCCTCCTCAAGGTTAATGAAAACATTCTTGGTAGGAAAGAGGATGAGTTTTAAACTGGCTGACCTCTCTTCTCCTGGACTTCATCCGGGTGTTGAAGTAATTCAGAAGGAGACCAACAAGCTATGAGGCCCATTGCTCGATTATGGCATGGCTCCTAAATGCTTTTCCTCCTGTTTTCAGAGGCCTTGCTTGATTCGGGTTGTGACTCAGGCACAGCAGGCCTTGTTAGTCAGAGTGCAAATTTGTTTTTCTTCCTTCATGGGTCATCCTGACCAACAGTTTCGTATTTTTTGATGACCTAAAAATAAAAACCACCCCTTGCCCTCCATTTTGGTCTTTTTGCTCCTCAGGTTCAGATTATTACGAGTTTTGACCAAGGTATGTCTCGGCAAAACCAAGTACTTAATTGAGGTGACTATATCTGGGATTTACAGTAAATACGTTATTTTCTGCAAGTCTGTCAGGCATACTGCCCTGAAGTTGCTGGATAAACAGCTCTGCTGTGTATGTGTGGTTCTCTTTCTGAGACAGTGACCTCAAAAAGAGGCAGGCAGACAGGAAACCCTGTCATAAATAGGCACCTTGGTTCACACCTGAGGTGATGTGTGTAAAAGCTTTTTGAAAGTGGCAAAGTAGTATTGACCTGTGGAATATTTTTATGTATCATTAACACATTAATAATGCTGTTTTGAGAGGATCTATTCACAGGTACGAATAGTCTCATCACTTGGTCATGAATTGGCCTTAGCATAGGAAGGCCTCTGGCTTCAATGGCTCTGTCTTACAAACAGTTCCAGCTTGCTGAGAATGCCTCATGGAGCCGTCGGGTATGGCCCAGTAGGGTTCATGTGTAGGGAGTTGGAATAATGTCTGTATGTGCATCATAGAAAGAGGGCTAGGGGCACCTGGGTGGCTCATTCGGTTGAGTATCCAACTCTTGGTTTTGGCTCAGGTCATGATCTCAGGGATTCATGAGTTCGAGCCCTGCATCAGGCTCCGTGCTGACAGTGCAGAGGCCTGCTTGGGATTCTCTCTCTCCCCCTCTCGCTCCCCCTCCCCTGCACTCTCTCTCTCTCTCTCTCAAAATAGATAAATCAACATTTGAAAAAAAAAGAAAAAGGGGTAACAGAATGAGAAAATCTTCCACATTGTTTCTGACCAACATCGCCATAGTTGCCTCTTTCAATCTGGCTACTGCCATGTTTCATGGAATATATTCCAGCTGATGCATGTAATTATCTTAATTAACACAGCTAGTAAGATGAGAAGACTCCAAAGCTCAGGTACTTCAAACCAAAAATACTACCTCTTAAAAATACATGTCAAGGTGGGCTGACCTTTAAGAAAATTCAAAAGCACAATCTTCCACATAGATAGTTTGGCTACTTATTTTTTATAAAATTCTTCTAAAAAAATTAAAATGATCCAGCTTTTAAAATCCTTTAGGAACTGTGTTTAATGGAGAAACAGGAGAGACATGTAATTTTTCTACATTTTTTATTTGAATGCGAAAATAATGGAGATATTACCAGTCTAACTTGAAATCAAGTCTGGTTATCGGAATAGAAGTTTGCTTTCTTTAAGAGAAGTGAGCTCTGCTCTATCCATGTGAAACTACTACTTCCAATGTTGTAAAACAAAAGGAATATTACTCCTCGTTCTGAGGTTCATCTGAGACTACAGATTTCCATGAAAAATGAATGACATTTGTGTACAAAGAGAGGAAAAAATAATTCTTGATCACTTCAGAGCATGTGGCTTGCCTTTCTCTTGTTCTTTGGTTTAACCATTCAGGCTTTTAGGTTATTGATGTGTTCACAGAGGCGGGGGGAAAGGAGTCGTCACATCCGTTAGAGTACTCACTGTTCTCAGGAGTGTGTTAGTGAAGTTAGTTCATGAATTTGGAGTTAGTGAAGAACCACAGTTTAAACTCTGTTTTATTCTGTGCCAATTAGCTCCCAGCTCTGTATTCATCTTTGTTCCGTCCACCCCAGATAATACCAGGGCTGTGGGCTCTTCCTGTTCTCAGTAGAATTTTCTGGTTGCCCCTTGTGCATTAAATGCCTGAGATTGCCTCCATTTCCTGTGATTTGTGTCAGCATGAGCAAGATCGTCTCGGTTTCTGTTTGGACGTGGGTCACATCACCACGAACGAAACTTGGCTATAAGAGCAACCCTGTCTCTGACCATGAGAACCACGGATGTACTTCTGCTTTCTTCCAGAAGAAAGCCACTATTAGCTTGTTTTATTCCTGTATAAGAATCAGAGGCAATGGGTCTATTTTGCTTCCTGCCTTTTGTGAATCACATCTTGAATCTTGTGAATCACATCTTTCTGTGAATCACATCTTGAATGATTACGTTGGGGTCTCAGTAGGACCCAAACTAACTCAAACCATCATACTCTTTTTTTATTACTCATGAACTCCAAGAGAGACTAATCATGTATCTTCCAGTTCTAGACTATTATGAGCCTTTGAAAACACTGAAGGTTTTGTAAAGCATGTGTCTTTCCATTTTCTTTATTCCTGTTTTCATAGAGGAAGACAAATCATTAAAGTCCTATCATCAGTTCCCCAGCTTTCTTAGGACATATTTTTACAGTACCTTGAGAGGCTTAAGACAACTACAGTGACTTCCACAGAAGAGCCACAAAACACTGCCAAATAAGATTTGAAATTTATTTTACTTACTTAATTCAGAGAGTGCCAGCACAAGTTGGGGAGAGGGGGAGAGGGAGAGAGAGAATCTTGAGCAAGCTCCATGCTCATTGTAGAGCCCAATGCAGGGCTCGATCCCACAACCCTGGGATCATGACCTGCTGAAATCAAGAGTTGGATGCTCAACTGATGGAACCACCCAGGCGCCCCAAGATTTGAATTATAGATGACACTTTAATTAGAGAGCTAAAGAAGAACAGGAACCTCAAGTTATTTTGATTGTAACTTAACAAAAATGGAGAACTTTAACCCCGATGTCCTATTAGGGATCATTTTCTCCAGCCACCTGACACCTCTATCATTAAAAATATGGGAAAATCTGTGTCTGAGAGGTAAGTAGACTTCCCTACAATTACATTAGCTAGAGAGAGCCATTTCCAATTTAGTCTGCCAACCCCTCACCTATTCTTATTTCTGATACCTCATGTAGAAAGTCTGTAGAGTGACATTAATTCATTTACTGTATTTCGAAGAGACAAGTTAAATTGGTCTTAAACACAAATGATGAGAAAAGTGGTTTTTTACAAGCATCAGAAAAGAAAAAAACAACCCTTCAGCAAAAACAGTAGTGAAAACAAAGTAATAAATGAGTTGTAGGCCCTAAAGAGCCTGCTTTTGCAGGATGACATTATTAGTTCAGGTAGGTTTAGAATCTGGCATCTTTTTCCTAGTGAACCACAGCCACCGGAATTTCACACATGACATGCTTTGCTTCCCACACACCTCTCTCTCTTCCCTTCTTCCCTCCCCATGTCTAGTGTCCTACTTCTCTTTCCCATCCTCGCCTTCTTTTCCTCTGTTTCTTTTTTTCTCCTCATGAGAACACTCCTTTGACTTTGATATTTTGTGATATGACAACATATGCACACTGCAACCAAGATACGAAACAGTTGGAGAGAGACTATCCTGGGGGACGTGAGAAAGGAAAATGGTTGAGGCCCCTCTAGACGACTCATCAAGGTTTGAGTTGCTTAGCTGTAGTGAGAGCCATCCTCACCCCACCCAAGGAACTGGTTTGAAAAAGTACCCCATCTTCTTTTTTTAAAAAAAATTTTTTTTAATGTTTATTTATTATTGAGAGACAGAGCATGAGCAGGGGAGGGGCCGAGAGATGGGGAGACACAGAATCCGAAGCAGACTCCAGGCTTTGAGCCATCAGCACAGAGCTTGATGTGGGGCTCCAACTCAAGAACTGTGAGACCATGACCTGAGCCAAAGTTGGACACTTAACCAACTAAGCCACCCAGGCGCCCCAAGAACCCCATCTTCTTAAGGCATGAAAGAGGATTTTCAATAGGACCACCTGAAGGATTGACGTATGTCCCCTGCTGTGTAATAAAGGGTTAACTTATTGGACTCGAGGTGTTCAAACCCTGTACTCAAACCCAGAAAGGACTGGCCTTTGACTTGCTTCTAAGAGATAACCTCTCATCCTTTGGAAAATTCTGCCTCGTAAGAGTGTCTTTGTATATCTGAGACCATGAGCCATGCCAGATGGTTTATGTTCAAGTGCAAATTATGGTGAATAGTTCTTTTTGTTCAGCAGGGACTCTAGGCTATGTTGTATCAGTTTGACCTTTGGAAGGGCTAGAGACTAGCTAAGGTCAGTCATGTGAGCCCTCCACGCTTATGTAACTGACCTTCAGGAAAATCCCTAGACACCAAGGCTGGATGAACTTCCTTGGTACAAGACGCCATATAGGTTGACATCATTGCTGGGAGATTTAGGTGCTCTCCATGGGATTCCACAGGGAGAGAACAACTGATTACCTACTACTGAGTTTAGTCTGTATCCTTTCACTGTAATAAACTATAACCATAAGGATAATGGTTTTTCTGAGTTCTGTGGGTCCTTCCCTTCTAGCGAATCATCAAACTTGAGGGTGGTCTTGGGGACCCTGACACACCTGCAATTTGTTGACACAGCCAAGATGTATCTGATAACCACCTGTAAAATCAAAAGGGCAGAGCCGGGCTGCCTAACAACTCCAATGGAAGGAGAAAAGAGGGGGTAGCTCTGTTCAGTGGTCTGGATGCAAGAGTTTGTGGGTACAGAGGTTTTATAGAAGATCTGGTTTGGAGTCATTTTCAGTCTTCCCCAAAGATCTTTTGGGGGCATTGATGGGACCCTGACAGAAAGGCTTCCCATCAACAAACAGATTAGGGGCTAAGAAGGAGATGGCTTCCCTGAGGAAAATGGGTCGTGGGGTCATCTTGCATATCCCTTGATTTCTGAAGAATCATGAATGTGTCCATGATGGAAAGAATTGTTTTAAATACTTGTTGGGCACAGTGGTGTAAAGCCAACTTAAAAGAGTGTCATTTAAATTAGAACTTTTCCTCTTCAATTACTGCTCCTCCCTCCTTCCAACCCCAAAGCTGTAGGAGTCTTAAGTAGCAGTTAGGAAGTGGAGGAAGAGTGAATGAATGAGTGTGAGAGAAGAAGCTAACCACACGACTGTTGTGGAAGGCAGGTAGCATGCATGTGGTAGTCTTAAGAAAGGGAGGAAGGTGGGGCACCTGGTTGGCTCAGTCAGTAGAGGATGTGACTCTTGATCTTGGAGTTGTGAGTTCAGGCCCCACGTTGGGTGGAGAGATTACTTAAAAAGGAAATCTTAAAAAAAGGGATGGGGTGGGGGGAGGGAAAGTTCCCATCTGTGAATTGCATTTGGAAGCTTTTGGTTATTACTCAGGTTTAGGCACTTAAAATTACTAAATTGGGATGGTATTAGTGATTTAAAATCACCCAAGAGCAACCAGAAAAGCCACAGAGCCTGTGTGAGGTAGCCAGTAGTGAGAAAAGAACTTGCCCTACTGAAGACACTTGATGGGCAGAGAAAATACTAAATAAGGTTGTAGTACATGGAAGTCATGCTTGGCCAACAGTTACAATGGTAATCTCAGCCCACATGTTTATTAACTCTCTGTTTTCCACCTGAATCCCAAAAGGTAAATAAAATCTAAAATTAGGAAAAATAACTCCATAGAAAGGTAGAAGGGTGTCATAATCAAAGGGCCAGAAATTTTCAGCAATTTCTGTAAGATCCAAAGAGATGTGACTGGGTTGATAGAAAAATTAATATCAGCTAAGTTGCTGAAATCTAAAAGTTCACTGAGAGGAGAATGGATAAATTTTCCCTGTAGAGTCATGGAAAAATCCACAGTTCAGATAGCAGGGCTGTAAGTAGGAGCCAACTTTGAGAGAGTCAGTAAAGTAGCAGAAGAGCGTTGTGAGCTATTATGTGTGCATATAGCACTAGGCTGAGACATTTGTCCATCTAAGACTTTCTATAGTAGGCTGAAAAAAATTAAAATTGTGGAAAAATACTTTTAACCAATGTAACAAACTGAGAAGCTTCTATTTTCCCCGACAGTTTTCCAACCCAGAAAAATTTGTTTCCTTTGGATGGCCTTGAAGAGTGAGGAGACAGATATCAAAAGTCAGGTTCCATAAGGGTAAGAAGTCTAATAAGAGATACAATAAACTAACATCTCAAAAAACCGGATATCAGGGACATACCAATGTGAACTACAAGCGACCTAGCCTACATGGAATTGAAGACTGTGTTACAATGATCTGGGATGACCAAGGAGCTTCAAACTTTGAACTTAGTTTAAGATGGTCCGAGATAAGTAGTTGTCCCTGGTCTTTAGCAAAAATAAACAAAAATTCTTTCTAGAGAAAAGTACCTTTATCTAGACCTCGTATTAATCCCTGACCTTTCTTCCCCCAAAACAATGAGCAACGGGTAGTCAAAGATAAGTAGGCACACGAGGAAACAAAACACAAGGAACAAGAGTCAGCAGGAAAGCAGATAAGAGAAAGAGACCTAAAATGGCATCCCATCTCACTTGACTAAAAGCCAAAATTGTTTCAATACTCTACATAAAGTGTATATGATCCACAATTCCTAGACACACCCCTTACCTCTTTCTTTTCTCATTCACCTCTCGTCATACTAACTTGTTATTCCTTTGATGTATGGCGTGCACCTTTATCTCAGAAACTTGCCCCAGTTTTCTTCCCATAGTTATCTACTACAGATAACTGTAGTTGTCTTACAGTTATCTCGTCCTTACCTCCTTCAGATCTTAGCTCAAAAGTCTTCATCTTTTTTGAAAAATTTATTCATTTTGAGAGAGAGAAAGAGAGAGAGGGAGAGAGAGAACATGCTTGTATGCGTGTGAATGGGGCAGAGAGAGAGAGGGAAAGAGGGAATCCCAAGCAGGCACCATGCTGTCAACACAGAGCCTGATGTCAGCCTTGATCTTATGAACCGTGAGATCATAATCTGAGCTCAAATCAAGAGTTGGGTGCTTAAACTGACTGAGCCACTCAGGTGCCCCTGAATTCTCTACATCTTAATGAGGCTTCCTTGACCACTCTGTTGAAAATGGAATCTTTCTCCTAAGGTTGCACTTCTGTCTCATTTTCCTGCTTTATTTTCTTCCATAGTATTTCACACTATCTGCATAGAATATTGGTTTTATTTTTTGTTTGTCTTTCCCCATCATAGTGTCAGTTCTTTGAGGGCAGGGAACTTAACCTGTTTTGTTTGCTCCTATATCTATAATGCCCAGAATAGTGCCTGACACCCGGGAGATGCTCGGTAGATATTTGTGGAACGAATAAATTTATGTGTATATATGTAAAGTGCTTAGAACAGCTCCTGGCACATAGTGATCACTTAATATATGTCAGTTATTATCAGTATGAAAAAATGAATTAAAGATGGTTAAACTGACAGTCATGGGTTCTAATTCTGGATTACTTTTCATCAAAGTACCCTCCAGGAGTGACCTAATTCTTGAGCTGGTGAATTTTGTGAAAATTGTTTTACCTGTGTGGGAAGGAATTGCTACTATTTCCCTTTTACACAAAGGCATAAAGGAAAATTTGGTTTTCTACTCTTCCCCATGATACAAGGAAAGAAGCAAACCTATGGGGTTCAATTTCTAAGGCAGTGACTGCTAGGATGAAAATACTGGAAGGCTTTGAAAAATAGAGGTGCAGGTGGGACCAATGACAGAGATCAGGGTAACTTTACAAATATGTGGCCCATCCTGAGATTCCTCTCGAGCGATCTTCCCCAGACAAGTCCCCATAGCGATGGCACTCACGGCATTTCCATTTTCAATCCAGGTGATGGTGGGGACAGGGATGCCTGTTGCTGTGCAGCGCAGGGTCACAAAGGAGCCAAATGTGACATTGTGGGATTCAGGAGCCCGCAGGATTCTGGCAAAAACTGTTAGGAAAACAGAAGTGGTGAGTGACTCTCCTATAGGGAATGCTCAAGCTGGAGTGGTCTTTTAAAAATGCAAATCAAGTCACGTTCTCCCGTGTAGAACCCTTCCGTGTTCCCTCCGTATTACGGATACGCCCTGGCTCCTAAGCCATTTATGCTTTAACCCTACATTTCTCACCACCCATGGATGCTCCGGGCTTATTTCCACCTTAGGAGCTTGTCCATGCTGTCCCTCGGCCGACAGAACTCATCCCCCACATCTCCATGCGGCCGTTCCCTTGTATCATCCAGTCTCTGTTTGAGCGGCATTTCCTCAGAAGGGCCTTCCTCGACCATGCAACATAGAGTGTAACCTTCCCCCATTCACTTTCTCATCATCCTGGTTTACTGTCTTTCCAGACCTTACCACTATCTGAAGTTATATTTCATTTGTCTAATGCCTACCTCCTCACCGTCCCCCCCCACCCCCCAGTAGATTGTGAGTTTTCAGCAACCAGAAACCTAGCCTGTTTGTTCACTACCTAGAAGAGTGCCTGACCAAAGTAATAGTATTTAATTAAGTAATGAAATGATTAGTGCTTTATATCTTCAACTGTGTCATGGTGGGAGGACAGACAAAATCTGTCAAACTTTTTAGAGAATGCGATGAGCACATCGTGCCCCAAAGAAACATTTTAGGCCAAGTGTGGGCAGGGAAATAGGTAATTACTATTCCATTCTGAGACGGAATCCCTCCTGATTAGATAAGAGAAAGTTCAGAGAAGATATGATTTGACAACTGGATGTTTTTGGCAGATTCTAATTTTATTATTTATTTATTTTAATTTTACATGCTTATTTATTTTGGGGGGGGGAGGGGCAGAGAGAAAGGGAGAGAGAGAGAATCCCAAGCAGGCTCTGCCTGGGCAGTGCAGAGCCCAACGTGGGGCTCAAATTCACGAACCATGAGACCATGACCTGAGCTGAAATCAAGAGTCACGTGCTTAACCAACTGAGCCACTCAGGCCACCCTTGCAGATTCTAATTTTAGATTTGCAGGTTCAGATTAATTCAACTTCCTATTTTTTGAAATTGAGGACTCTAAGAGATGGAATCTAGAAGAGCATGTTAGAAATACAATGTTGGGCCCAAAAGCCAGAAGAAAGGAAAAGCAAGGAAGCCTCCATCTTCAAGGCATGAGGTGGTTAAAAAAAATGCTCCAAATGTTTAAAATACAGCTGAATCTACCCCCAACATCCCCACCCCCCCACCCCAAACAAAACTGAGCCGCTTTTAGTAAGTCCTGTGGTCTGATTACCAACCTATAAAAAGCCGAGGTTAAGGAACATGTGAAACAACACTATGGGGATGCAATTCGTTCAAATCCAGAATATAGACAATTCCGCAGAACAAATTATTTAGTTTTCTCAATAAATAAAATGTATCAGGAAGTAAAAAAGAAAGAGGGAACAATCATAGAGTTAAAAAGACTCAAGAGGCATAACCCCAGATGCAATGTGTGGATCTTATTTGGATTCTTAATTCAACAGGTCAGATGTAGAAAGATATTTTGATACATTTGGATAAAAATTACACAGTCCTGGTAGTAAATGGTACTGAGAAATGAGTGCTAATTGGGGATGAGTGGAGTAATGAACATGGCATTATATCTTTTAAGAAAAAAATCCTTATACTAGTGTACATATTGGTTGATTGAATTAACGTCTGGGAGTTGATTTAAAAGAAACCAGTAGCAATAAAATAGTAATGGAATCAAGGAAACAAAAATGGTAGGCTGTTGATCATTGTTGCCCAATGGGTAATGGGAACATGGGAGTTCACTATATTACTGTAACTACTTTTTTGTAAGGTTGAAAATTTTATAATATTTTTAAAAAATGCTGTGGAGCCTACCCCACAGCTCCAGAAAACATGTGATGAGATACCCACTTCATCTACTATTGAAATAACATCAAGTTTTAGAAAACCCCAAAACTGAAGAAAAGTAAGGCTCTGAGAAGGAAGATTTGGCAGAGGCATCTGTCCTAAGAGCCTCAGAAACATCTACAACAGTTTTAGATCAAAATTCAATGGGGGATGATTCTAAATTGAAACAAAATGTGGGACTCTGAAAATTTTCCCGAGCAGGTGATGTTTCCAGCTGAAAAATTCCATAGCAAAACGAGTGACAGTAGCCATCATGGTCCGCAGGGTTGGCCTCAAGTGTGAGTGGCCCTGTGTAGTCTCATAGGGCACCATGCTAAGAGGGCCCCATGCTTGGTTTGATTTTCTGCTGTCCATGTCTTGAAGTTACTAGTGATTTTTGAATTAAGGGCCCCAGATTATCATTTGCACCTGGCCCACAAATTATGGAGCCAGTCCTAAAATTGCTGCCTTAAAAGAGAGGGTGAAGTCTGTACCTCTATGGGAATCCCAGAAAAGCAAGGCTCCAAGGTGAAATAGGAAATAAAAAGTTGCGGAATGCAAGAGTCCAAAGGAAATGTCAATCAAGACTAAGTGACAGAGGCTGTGCACATTGGAAATTCTCAATTTTTCAAGAAGGCCAGCCAGCTAGGAGGCGATACACATTTCTTCCAAATACACCAGAGTGACACATGGTGACCCATCTGATCACTTGACGGGAGATTTCTCCCAGCTCGGTCTTAGCTCACAGGTTGTGAAGTCTTGACAACTGACACAGACTGGCATCCCAGCAAGGGCACTCCCAAGTATTCTCTCCTTTTCTAACATTTTCTGCAAACAATAATGGACACCTAGATTGCACAACATATCTGAATCCACGTTCTTCATTTGGTTGAAATAACTTGTTGGGGTTGGGGCGATACTTGTGTGTCTTACATTTTTTTGAGTGTGAGACCCATCATCTTATGGGTCCCATTGACTCTCAGAATCTGAAAAAAAGGAGGATCCTTGACAGATTGGGGGTGGGATTATTTTAATCCCATAGGTGCTGGAAAAGTGTAGCCAGCAGCTGCTGCAGATAATGCTTTACTTTTGAACCTGAATGAGAGCCTTCTGGCTGAAGAGGAGAATAATAAATTGGAAAAGAATGAAATCTAGACCCTTCTTTCTGCTTTAATTTATAGAGGCAAGAGTTTTCATTTGGGAACCATAAATTCTTCCTGGAAATGCAGTAATCAGGGAGGGTTTATTTTGTTCTAATTTACAGCTTTTTTTTTTCTTTTGGCTGGTATTATTTGGAATATCACTTGGGCTCATTGCAAAACTTGTAATGATCTATATTGCACAACACAGCTAAGCATAAAGTGACATGGTAAAGAAAATAGAGTCGATGACCATTTGAGAGCTCAATAGGACCTTGCAGTGAATTTACTTAATATACTGCTCTGTCCCATATCAAAACCTTCTGGGGGGTCCAGTGGGCACAGGATGGTACATAAAGGAGAACTATTAGCATTTTCAATGACTTCATGAAGGTGTGACTGTGCTGACAAACAACTGGTCTTCTCCTCCAAAAGGACAAATATACCCTTGGCTGACCATGGGTTTCATTGTGTGATTAAAAGAAAAACCTTTTGAAAAAAAAAAAATTTATTTTTCTGAGTTGGTGTCTCAGGATTTTATAGTATGATAACCCTGCTACACCCAGAGTCTAGACATTTAGATAAGGACTTGAGGTTAGGACGTCCATCCTGAGTTCCCGTTTTGCTCTTCCTGGGCACCTTTTCTTATTATTTTTTTAATGTTTTATTTATTTTAGAGAGAGAGACAGAGCATGAGTGGGGCAGGGGCTGAGTGGGGCAGGGGCAGAGAGAGAGGGAGACACACAGAATCTGAAACAGGCTCTAGGCTCTGAGCTGTCAGCACAGAGCCCGGTGTGGGACTCGAACTCACAAACTGAGATCATGACCTGAGCTGAAGTCAGACACTTAACTGACTGAGCCACCCAGGTGCCCCCTGGGGACCTTTTAAAGTAACCACTTAAAGTGAAGCTGAGAAAAGTTAGTGACCTCTGCCCCAATCACCTTATAAGTATAGGTGCTTGGTACCCTGCTCTCTGTCTTCTCTGTGACCTGGGTCAGAGATCTGCCCTTCCCTAGGCTCAGGGCATGCTCCTCAGACCCATGCTTCTGGGATTTGTAAATAATAAAGCTCGTGATTCTGCTTCCTTTGTGTGGATGTGTTGAAACTATGCCTTTGATCAAAATGATCCCATGGGTTTCACTTCCTCAAAGTGGGAGCCGGGATGCTGAAGGAGCTACTTGCCAACCCCATGTGGGTGGCTTGTGCCCCCTCATTTGTCAGGTCACGATTTACCAGCTTCTCAACACACATTAAGTCTAGTGCGGTAGGAGGGAAAAAAAAAAAAAAGGCCAGGAATTAAAGGGAAGCTGTTCTCTTCTACATGCCTACATTCTTGCCAAAAGATAAAACAGGAACTTGCCCCCTTTTTTTCATTATTGAAAGATGGCTTCCACCATTCTTGCCAGTTTCCTTCCCCCAAAGAAGGTCACAGATGTCTCCTTTTACACTCTATAGTTATTACCATTTAAATGCAAATGACTCTGGTTTGCTTATTTTTGTTTTCTCTATCTTATGTTAAAAAAAAAAAAAGTGAAAAAAAAAAAAAAAAAAAAAAAAAAAAAAATGTGTCTCAATACATCTCCTTACCCTTGTTTGTGTTTCTTCGTGGCACTTACCACCATGTCGTAACTATCGATTTGTTTGTTTGTTAGTTGGCTGTCTCTTCCTCTGGAATGTAAGCATCACAAGGCCAGAGCTTGCTTTGCTCAGTAATACAGGCTGGTTGATAGACAGCCCTGTGTGGCACATGGTAGGCATTCAATAAATATTTGGTGAATGAGTGAATGAATAAGTGAATGAATGACTCTTCTGATTGGTAAGACTGGAGAAAAAGACTTGTCTGTGTTAGGAGTATCTCAGTCCTCTTGGGGCCATCATTCTCCCAGCTACTCTAAACAAGAAGGGTATGGGGTTAATGTGCAGTGAGGGTCCTGGGTCAGGGCTTCTCCATCCTACAATGTTAAAGAGTGGGGAGGGGTTGAGGAGGATGAGGAAACAAGTTATGTTAGTCGAATTCTTGGATGAAAAACTAGGAAGTTTTATTTTTTGATTCAGCTTTATCAGCCATAAAACTGATATTTTTATACCCATCTGTGTTTGTTACCAGTTCCAAGCATAAGAGGTGGAGGAGGGATGAAAGAAATTCCACCATATTTATCAGACATTGGAAACAGTAAATCCAGTTGTAATTAAAAACAAATGCCAGCCTAACCTCCATGGATAATAATACACTGGTAATAAATTAAATGTAATCCAATAATAAACTCCCATTATCTTAGTGATAGCCCCAAACCAAAAATGCATTCTAGGTCATCAATTTTAAAAGTAATGTGATATGTTTCATATCAAGTAAATGTCCATTGTATATCTCTAACTTGCATTTTTTTTTTGCATGCAAGACTATGTTAAAATGTTTTTGTTACATAAACAGACTACTTAATAGAAGGGGTATAACATTACTTAGTAATTTGGAAAATGTTTGCAACTGTTTTGATATGGATTTTTCACATGATGCAACTCTTCTTTCTGTAAATAGTCATATGCATCATTCTCCAATTCACTGTAAGCTCTATCACACTTGCTTTCCTGTGGCAAACGCATTATTGTTCACCTGCATCGTGGGAAATACACATGGGCAATCTATTTATCCCTGGGTTTTCTCTCATGGGATTTATTCATGAGTTTTGGGCTTTGATTTCTCTTGGGTAAGTTTACAGCGCTAACTGCAGGTCGAGAATCCTATATTCAAAATTGGGCTGAAGAAGCCACTGATTCCAAAGTCCTTTATATCATAACCATATTATATTCTCATCCATACCTCCTTTCTCCCTCCCCCTCCTTTCCAATTTCTAAAGCACTTTCAGAAACATAATAAATGTTATTACTGATTGTCATTTTAAGGGGTAATTTGAATTAGTAATAAGGAGATAGAGCTATTACTCAGTCTGAAATTGCACACTGGTGCAATGGAAAGCCTAGGGCAGGGGACCCAAATTAAGTCCTGAAATTAATGACCAGTTCGGCTTGAGATGAATTACTGCTTTTGTCTTGTTAAGGGAGTATGACCAGAGGAATACTTAGGTCCCTTATAAATTCTGTTTCAGAGCAATTATCTCAAAAGGACACAATGAACTCACATGGATTTTATTTTCTCTCATTTTTTTCCTTTATTTATTTTATTCTAGTATCCTTTAAAGAGATTTTTTTTTTCAGATTACTTGGTTCTAACCAGCAATGTCTGATGGAGGGAAATTGAAAGCAAGCAAAAACAAAAATTAAAATCACACAGGAGCTGGTGAAATGGTTTTATCTAAACTTAGTTGTAAGAAGCCTGATGTTTAGAAGTAGAAAAGCATCTCAAATACCTTATTTGAGATACTAAATAAGGAGGTGCTGTTTCAAATAATACTAGCCTAAGGTTTATTCCTAAAGCCAAAACTGTATTGCATGAGAACTTGTGAATCTGATCCAAAAAATATAAAGCACAATGTTGGAATCTTCATGAGGGTAGAAGGTGCTTTCTTGGAAGAAAAACTGTTACTCTACAGTAGGGTTTTTCCCCAAACAGATTTGATTTCCCACTACTTTCTTGTAAACGTATTCCACCTAATATAGGTATATGTCTGTGTGCAGTTAAAACTAATTTAAATTTGATTGATTTGATTTGGTTTGGAGAAGTTGCATAATACTTGTCCTCTTGAAGTAATAACAATAAAAACCTAAGCTGGCATCTTGACATTTTTATATCTCTCCAAAAATTGTAACACCCTCCCTCCCCCCACGTACTCCCCTGAGAAGCTTTTTCCTATTCCAATCTGTGTGAGATTTCTATTCTCATGCTGATTTACGCCATTTTGTTTGCATTTTCAGAGTTGACTTAATAAAAAGTAAGTGGTCGATAAATACATTATAAAATAAAGCATCGCATCTCATAATACTCTGTTAAATGCTGACAGTATTCCCCGTACGTCATTTTATTTCCTAAAAAAAAATAAAGGCACTTAGACTTGTTTATAAGGTCAGCAAAAATAAACAATTGAATAGAACCGTACATTGGAAAAGAAACGGTGCAGAAAGAAAAAAATACCTTTAGTATCTTGTTCAGGTTCACTTTCTTCTATTAATAGAAACGAGACAAACACACACAATAAACACACAAACAAAAACAACACATCATGAAAAGGGAAAATCTTTGAGCACGGAAATATCAGTTGTGCAACAAGATTAATTAGAATCTGCTTGTTTCTTATTTCAGTAAGAAACATGCAATCAAGGGAAACTGCTGACCTTTACAAGCAAACTATTAAAGGACATAAAATTTCAAATTGCTACTTTTAGTCGGGCAGTACTACATAGAAAATAAACTCCAGCATACCCAACAACATAGCTCATTCATGCATTTTTGTTTTAATGTTGACAATTACCCTTTCTTTCAAGGCAACAGACTGCCTACTATTCTGATAAATTGTGTTTTCCCTTTGTTAGCATGGCTTCTCCTTTTACAAGGTCCTGCTGTGAAGGCAGTGAGGTTGACGCTGGGATCTCAACTATCATTTCTATGGCAATAGACTCATGTTGTGGTAAACAGAGGATTAGGGGGTTTCTGCAGAAGAGAGTCTACCACCAGCGGAGATGGTCTCCTACCAACTCCAGGAGGCTGCTCAGAGAGCAGAGAGGAGCAAACCATTATCTCGCGTAGGAAACTACCAGTGGAGCAAGCGACAAAGAAAAATGTAAAAATGTCTACATCCGGATGCAGAATTGAGAATTTATAATGGTTTTAAATCCTAGAAGAGAAGACAACCAAATTAATTGTTCCAAAATGTTTAACATAATACTGTATCAGGTGCAGATCGCATATGGAGCTTTCGTTTTTCTTTCCTGAGAAGTTTGTGTCAATTTAGACCTTTTGAATTAGCGACAAGCCAATTGCAACATTTGTTTAGAAGTATAAAATAGCAATACTTAATGATAAGATCTTGATAATACATTTGCGTAGTTCTTCACAAGTTATGGATATTTTCATGTACATTATACATTATCTCCTGTACCCAGATCATATCCCTGTGATTAAACCTAATTGATTCAATAGGATTCAATTAAACCTAATTCAGCCCATTTTCCAGACAAGGAATCTGAGACTCAGGGCTTTGCTGCAGGTACAGAGCCAGAAATGCCACTTCAGTTTTCAAACCTCAAGTTCTGTGTTCTGACATAGCATCATCATAAGAAGCCCTCGTTTTTTGCACTTAATACCCAGTCCTAAATTTAAATGAACTTCTAATTTCCTATTTCGATTTTACTCTGACTGCACATTCCCTATCTCCACCACCCAGGCCAGTGACACATTCCTGTTTTTTTTTTTCAAAGTCTACTTGAAAGTTGTAAATTGAGGGACGTCGGGTTGAGTGTCTGACTTCGGCTCAGGTCATGATCTCATGGTTTGTGAGTTTGAGCCCGCGTTGGGCTCACACACACACACAAAAGTTGTGAATTTAATACATTTATGGTTAAAAGGACAGTTAGAAGTTTTCTGTCAGATGGACCTAAACAAAGACAATCGTTTTTTACAACACCCCCAACAGTGCTTGGTTTTAGACACCAGTTTTTTCATACTGAAAACTGGTCATATGGACACTTGGAACAGCAGTGACCCCCTGTTTCTAACATAGACGTTAATCAGGAAAAATCAGTGAAGGTCCATGCTTGGGCCAGATTAGACCTGACAAATTGTGTCTGAATGCCTTTGGGCTAGGCATGTTTTCCTAGTTTCTCAACACAATTGTGCTTATTTCTAAATCTCGTTTTTTTTTTTTTTTTTTTTTTTTTTTTCCACCAGCCGAGTAACTATGAGTGGCTGAAATGGGCATGCACTCCTATGGGAATATTAAGTGTCTTCATTCCCTGGCTGCTATTATCTCTAAAATGTTTTCCACCAAAGTTCAAAGGCCTCAGTAAAATTTGAGAATCTTATTCCCTTTTTTTTTCCCCCCCTCTCTTACACTACTCTTTTTCGGGTCCCGGAGCAAGTGCAGGTAAATTCTGAGTCTCTTTCAGTTTTGCTCCGGTGGTCTTTTACTGGACCGTTCTTCAGCATAGACCGTGAGGACTGTGCTGATTTCCCTGTGTGATCTTTCACTGTGTAGTTGTTGTCACTGGTTTCATCTTGCTTGATTGGTTTGGAATTGGGAGCAGTGTGACCTTTCGAAAGAATGTACCCATTTCTTCCACTGTGGATCTACAGAACCGATTCAGGAGATGAAAGATCGTCTAAGATCTGCTGTTTTCCTACGAGTAGGCTTAGCAGTTCTACCGGAAATTACATGGTCATAGAGAGACTGTCAAAGTTTCTTTCTGTGCGCGAGAGCAGATATGCAGCTCTGTATGTATATATTGATATATGCTGATATAGTCATATACACTTGCACCGTATTCACACACGTACACACACAATTGAGATTACTTTAAATTAGAGAAAATAATGCAAGGATAATCTGCAAAACCTATCTAAGCTTGAGTACACTCATTCAGTATATGAGATTGTTGGTCATTTCAAGGTCAGACTGTAGTCCTAGTTTTTTCATGTGTCTTGCTTGCTTAGCCTATGATCCCTCTTGACCTTGGAACTTACTGTTTTGCCACCTATCAATTTGTAAATATTTGGCTTCATGGTCTTTATTCTCATTTAACTGCTTTATATGTAATGCATCAGCCTTGTCTTCCAGACTGATGTGTAATCAACCTCCTTTCCAGGGCGGAGGCAGGGAGTGGCACAGAATACTTTTGTTGTTTTCTTTTCTCCCTAAAGTTTAGCAGTGTCTTGTAGAAAAAAGAAAATACTTAAAAAAGGACCTGGGCAGTGATTCATTTCCCTTCTCTGCTTTTTGGGACTTGTTCAGTAAGACATTTAGAATAAAGAATCATAGCGGTGTCTGGGTGGCTCAGTTGTTTAAGTGACCAACTTCGGCTCAGGTCATGAACTTGTACTCTGTGAGTTTGAGCCCTGCGTTGGACTCTGTGCTTGACAGCTCAGAGCCTGGAGCCTGCTTTAGATTCTGTGTCTCCCTCTCTCTGCCCCTCCCCCACTCATCTTTTGTCTCTCAAAGAATAAATAAACATTAAAAAAATTTAGAACAGAGAACCGTGGACTTCTCTTAAATTGGAATAATCTGAAATATAAACAACATCCAAGTTAAATAGTATATCCATCATTTTTTTGAATACTTTGAATTATGGGCAACTCAGTATACCATAGCAACCCATTCAAAATACTCTGTTAAAATATATATATATATATATATATATATATATATATATATACATATATATATATACACACACACACATTTATATATTCTAAATCAAACCAAAATCAGTCTCTTTATGATTACCACGCACAAGATTTAGTTTCTACTTCTATTCCACTGGACTAAAAAAAGAAAAAATCCTTCAAATATTTTCATTTTTCCAAGCTTGCTAGCCCCAGTTCCTCATGTTGATTGCTCACTTTTGAACTTTCTTATCGTACCTTCTTTTTTAAAAAAATTTTTTAATGTTTATTTTTGACAGAGAGAGACAGAGAATGAGTCGTGGAGGGGCAGAGAGAGAGGGAGACACAGAATCTGAAGCAGACTCCAGACCCTGAGCTGTCAGCACAGAACCTGACGCGGGGCTCGAACTCACAGACCGTGAGGTCATGACCTGAGCTGAAGTTGGACGCTCAACCGACTGAGCCACCCAGGCGCCCCTCTTTTTTTTTTTTTTTTAATGTTTGTTTATTTTTTTTTTTAATTTTTTTAACGTTTATTTATTTTTGAGGCAGAGACAGACAGAGCATGAACAGGGGAGGGGCAGAGAGAGAGGGAGACACAGAACCGGAAGCAGGCTCCAGGCTCTGAGCCATCAGCCCAGAGCCTGACGTGGGGCTGGAACCCACGGACCGCGAGATCGTGACCTGAGCTGAAGTCGGACGCTTAACCGACTGAGCCACCCAGGCGCCCCAAATGATTGTTTATTTTTGACAGAGAGAGACAGAGCATGAGTGGGGGAGGTTATTGTACCTTCTTAATTTACCTGTTTGTGGTCCCCAGACAGAAACTAACACACACTTAGAGAGTCCCACAAATTCAAAGAATAGTAGGACTCTTTGTAATATTCTACTCCTATGACTATAAATTTGCTTGAGTTTTTATTTGCATTTATGTAAAAACACAGCTAGGTCATATCCCATTGCAAATCATGAATATCCAACACCAAGAAATGTTTTTCCTACGTGATTCACTGTATTAGTTGATAGGAGAAGAAATTTGGAGGGGAAATGTATTGTTATATAGGAGGAAGGGAAGCCATCAAGATTCCCTTGCATAAATGAACACATTTAGTATGATGATGTAGGTCACCAAGATCTTGTGGAAGAAAGAAATGGACCAGAAGAAAAAACAGGAAGTACTGCGGGATGGCTCCCATTCTTCAGACTGCAAGAGTGAGGAGAGCCAAGAAGATCACAGGATTTTGGTCACCTAGAGCTGAAGTCTCGATGGAAGCTACAATAGCACATTCTTTGCTCTTTGTAGAATGACATTGGTTATCATTTTCTTCATCGGCAATACCTTAAAGAAATCTCTGACCATCTGGTAATGTCAGGACACCATTTTAGGGCTTTTTCATTTTTGAATGAAATGATTTGCACAAAGCAGTTAATATAGCAACTAACACACAGCTGGAAAGTACTGGAAGCTCATTTTGAAGCTGGGTCTTCTAGCTTGCTCTTTTTTTTATTTATTTTTTCAGAGCTATTTCCATCTTTATGGTATCTTCCTGGCTGATGAAAGCTGTTTCTCTAACTGCCTTAGAAGAAAAAGCGCTTATTTCATTTTTAAATTTCAATCTGCCTTAACGAGCTATGTTCCAGATACTGCGTTGAGTACCCTTTGTGTTGGTATTAAAAGCATGTGCTGAAATCTATTCCTCACTGAGAAGAGAGGAATCATTCTGTGGAAGGAGAAATCCATTCTCCAGACCTTATTAAGACACGGATGCTAATCCATACTAGATTATGGAGTCCGTTCTTAAGTCGGCTCCGTTCGTCTCCTAGTCTAGCATCATATTTCAAGAACTGTTGTGTTGGAGATGCCTGGTAGAAGGCAAGTACCACAAACAGCAAAAAAGGGGGTATTTTAGTTGTTTTCTTTTTTATTTAAAATTGGCCCAGAGGATTGTTGAAAAGTAATCCTGTTAAGGCTCTGTGGTACTCTGTTTCTGAAGAGAGTCTTCTTTTGGTTTCCAATCATTCAAAGAACATGTGACAATAATAACAATAAACCTAAGTAAATACCTGTTTTCCTTTTCTGACTTCTTGGTAGCTAAAGCAAAGAAACCCGACCCTGGTGTGCTGCCGCTGTTTACATTTCTGTCTCCTTTGAAGCACAGCATGCATGAGGGTTATCCACTGTGGCTCCGTCTCCGGAGGAATCCGAAGGCACGCTTCTTTAGAAAACATACACAGCGCCCTCACAAACAGCCTTCCTTTGCATCTTCAAAGTAAGGCTGGCCTGGCTCTGTGACATCATGATTCTCTAAAGTGGCTTGGGCTGGGAACATTTCTGTGGCCTTTGAGATAATAACATTTTCCAAGCTTGTAAATATGGATGGTGAATAATGAGTCTGAGCAAGGAGTGTTTATCAAAGTCCATCAGATAAGAGCCACACGAAATTAACTTGTTTTTGCTTCAGTCCTAGATGCAGATAGGGCAACTATTAAGGACGCTTTTGTTAAAATGGTTCTGAAAATACATTGGAAGTTTAGCCATAAGCCAATGAAAAATTGGACGTCCGTCGTGATTCATGTTTTTCATTCTTTGAGAAAGTGTATATTCTGGTTTTAATGGGAGGAGATGCTAAGCTGCTTAATTACCAGGACAGAAGCCTTTCTTGGTATACCCTTTTAAAAGGTTTTAATTCTAGGGGTGCCTGGGTGGCTCAGTTGGTTAGGCGTCTGACTTCGGCTCAGGTCATGATCTCACGGTTCATGGGTTCAAGCCCGGTGTTGGACTCTGTGCTGACAGCTCTGAACTCAGAGCCTGGAGCCTGCCTTGGGGTTCTGTGTCTCCCTCTCTCTCGCTCTCTGCCCCTCCCCCACTTGCATTTTCTCTCTCTCTCTCTCAAAAATTAATAAAAACAGTAAAAAAAAATTTAACGCTTTTAATTCTGAAATGATTTTAGATTTACAGAAGAGTTGCAAAGATAATATAGAGGGTTTCCAGGAACCTTTCACCCAACTTCCCCTAATGTTAACATCTAATGTAACCATGATACATTTATCAAAATCTTAGAGTACTTTTAAATAACATTTTGGACCCAATCTCATGAAAAGGAAGATACTTGAGCTCTGACAGCAATAAAAGAAGGTAAAGTATATTAAGAACAAGAATTTTTTAATTTTTAAATTATTATTTTAGCTCACCAGAAATTTTAGCTGAGAAAAGAAACAGAAGGCATAACCTTAAGCATAAGCGACACCGTATTATCCTCGTTGTCTAAAGTGGCTTGGGGATGTTTCTGTGGCCTTGGGGTTGGAGTTCCAGATGCCCAAGTAGGACCACAGACCTCCAAACTGTAGGTCCCCAGGCTAGCGAGATAACCTTTGAAAACCATGTCTAAGAAAGGATACCAGGGGTTATAATCTCAGTGTTAGTCTGTGAATCAAATTGCAGCCGGTTCTTGTTCTTATGGCATCCCAATAGATACTCTCTCATACTCCCTAGTCTGGCTTTTACTTCCTGACTCAGTGGCAGCCTGTTCTCTCATGAAAAGCCTGCATCCCGCATAACCCCTCACTGTGATATATGATGTGTACCGTGAGCTGCTGTTCACTGATCAAAGCCTTGTTGGACCTCCCCTCTCTGAGGTTCCCTGACCTCCCACCATCTCCCTGTCCTGTGTACGCATCCTGCACAAACTTCTATCGTTGCAAATAATTAAACTTTCATTACTGTAATTACTTGCTTGTCTGCGCATTTTCCTCACCGAATTGGAAAACTTTTCAAGAAATAAGCATGTCTTTATCTCCATTTCCTTAGGAATAGCCTCATTCCATGAAATATAATAGGCACTCAACAAATGAATACATATGAAGCTCATTTTAACTCTTACCCTCCTAATTATGGATAAGCTAACTTCTTCCTTAAATTTTCACGCTTCGTCTGGAATAAGGACGTTCCAAGTAGAAATCCTCAAGTTAATGTTTCTCAGTGTGTGGGTTGTAGACTACCCTGGTGAGGATCATTTGGGAAATGGTTAAAAGACCATAACACAGACTTATCAGATCTGAATCTCTGGGGAATGCACCCTAGAGCTATTCTTTTTAATAAGATTTTCAGATGTTTTTGATGTGCACTGAAGTTTGAGAACCCCTACCTTGGAGGAGGAGTTTCATTAATCCATCAACCGGTTTTTTTCCATCCCTTCCCAACCGTAGAGGTTTTGAAGTGAATATGATCAATCATATGACAGTGAATTAAATGAAATAACAGCCCATTAGTATCAAGGAAGAGGAGACTTCTGGTTGGTTTAGTGTAATAGATACTACGACTTAGCTCCAAGTTGGATTCTGAGATACATGCCAGATAGGACAAAAGAACAAAGTAAAAATAAAGTACAGCATTCTCACTACAAGAAGAGAAACAAAAGGCCAGTTTCTCAGGAGAGACCATTTTCCCCCCCATGTGCTGAATTTTTAAAGCAATTTCTCACTTAGGATTTACCTTGAAGCAGTGAGTGATGGAATGATCGATATTTTCAACAAGATTTTTTGGCAAACGGCTATTTCTGTAGTGAGTAAAATAGGCAGTAGCTCAAGGTGCACGCTGAGGTTGCTTTGACTTTCCTGTTGTGTAGACTATGTTTTTTGTACAGGTTGAGTCTAACCAGGCCCTTTCCAGTTTGCCAGTAAGGGCGTGTCTTCACACAGCTTCTTAGAGAAGCTTTCTCCTATCACTTGTCACAGTGGGGCCAAACCAAAGTTATAATCTCTAACAAGTACCAAGCATGCAGGTATAAAGCATTGCTGATTGAGGGTAGATTTATGTTCTTTGGAAACAAGAGGAGCAGTTGGTAATGTTGACATTCTATTTGTGAAATATGAGAAGGCTAACCAGTAATATTCTCTGGGTAGAATGTAAACCATGTAAACAACAGGCAACAATACCAACAACAGCCAATATTTATCAAAGAGTTACCATGCAGACACGGTATATATGCTCTCTTAGTCTACGTGTAAGAACTCTACACTCTAACTAATGGTGCCCCCATTTCACAAATGAGGACATAGACTTGCAAAGGTTGAGGAAATTGTCACGTAACTAGCAAGAGGCAGAGTCAGGATTAGCACCCAGATCTGTCTGATGCTGAAGCATGTGGGTACTCCGGCATGCTGGTCTGTGAAACATAAACATAGAGAAAGGAAAAACTCAAGAATGGGGCAGTGGAAGATACCCTGGCCTGGGAACCAAGACGTCTAGGCTCCTTGCTAACGTGGGAAAAAGTACTGATTATCTAGTCTCAAGTTTCCTGATCTGCAGAATGAGGGACTGGATTATGACTTCAGGTTTAAAATCTATGATTACTCTTCTGATGGAACCAAAATTAATAAAAATTGCTTCTATTTAAAGAAAGATGTAGGGTTTTGTTTTGTTTCGTTTTTTTTTTTTTTTTTTTTTTTTTTTTGCCATTGAATTTGATTGCTTCTACCTCAAAGATAAATATGCCACATAGAGTAAAAAGCTGTAACTGTCTCCACAAGTGTTTTTAAATCAATGCTTCCATTGTGCAAAAGTTACATTAGTCCTAGAACTAACACTGAAAACCAGGATCTGAGTGACTGCTCTGTGTGATCTAAATACAACATACAAGGTACAGAGTATTACTGAGCTCATTTTACAGGTGGGGAAACTGAGGCACAAAGAGACTGAGTAACCTTCCTGACATTACACAGGCGGTGAGTGGTAGAGCCAGGATCTGAACCAGGGTCTGAACTCCGGAGTTTACTCCAGACTCTGGAGCCCATGCAGCTTTCTTGAGAATCTAGAGCCCATGTTATCAGCCAGAACATTGAAGTTCACTCTAAAAATCATGCTTGACTAGTTTATCATTCCTGGAGATGAATATACTAATTACAATTTGAAAGTCACATATTAGATTTCTGAAGGAAATAACTGAAGGTAACGTTATTTGAATTCCGTATTGCCGTGGAAGTTCTAATAGCTTTCCATTATATCTTTTCATGATTTGAAACTGTTACATTTTGAGATTAAGGCCAGTGAATGCGTGGCCTTCTCTCTGTGTCTCGCACAGTGTGAGATGAGTCTGTGTTGGATGAATTAATGCATTAAAGGGAAAGAACTTTTCCTTTTTTGTGTATGTATGCTTGAACTTGTGTCTCTCGTTTTAATACCTAAAAAGTGAAAATCAAAGCTTACTCTAATTAGAGTATGCATAATTAGAGTATGCACAGTAACTTTTCATTTCAAATAATATGCTATCCACATTATATTAAACAATTTGATCAACTTAATTTAAGACAAATCTTCGAGTCACCTTTTTTTTTTCCTTCACGCCTGCAGTTAAAGAGGGCCACCTTGTTCTTTAACTTGACATATTATCTGTTCAGTGCTATGATCATTATAGAACCTCTTCTTTCCTTAGAGAATTTCACTGGCAACTCTTCAACTAAAGGACCACTTTACCAGTGTTTCTTGAAAGCACCCAAGAGCTTTTGAGATGGGAATACAACATAATAGTCCCTCAAGTGGAAATCAGTGGGTAGAACTGTTCTTTTAGAGCATGCACCTTACTAACCATGCAGATTTAATTTTCCCCACGGTCACCCGCAGGGATAGCAAAGGTTTATGCCTTTTTCTCTGGCTCAGTGTTTAGACACACAATGTACTCATGACAGCAAATCAAACCTGTTAGTGGCATCAAGCAAGTAGAACTGATGCCGGGAACAGGGCCACCGCAAATTTTATTAAAACTGCAATCACTGAGAACACAGCACACACGTTGGGATTTAAATACCTCTCTCTGTGGCATTTGTCATATTAAGAGCTGCAGCATAAACAAAGGAAAAAGCAAATCAAATGGTGTGTAAACATTACATGATCGCTTCCACTTTTCCAGGTGCAGTAAGGAAATCTGATGTCTAGGAAAGAAGGCAGACGGAAGTCTAACATTTTGGAAAATCGTGCTGATCTCTTACAGGTACGTCTACTGATATTTGCCTCTGGGACGTCACATATGTGTGTGTGTGCGCATGTATATGTGTGTAGGTGTGTATATGCATATATACAGATGGATGTGCGTATATGCATATATACAGATGTGTGTATGTATATGTGTATATATATATATATATATATACATATATATATATAATGTGTGTATATAATAATTTTTTTTTATCTTTTGGGATTCTACTGTTGTCTGATATACTGCATATGTCTGCAAATAATCTTCCAAAAAAAAAAAAAAAGCCTTTGAAAGACCAAATCAGCCCTAACGATAAAGCCTTAGGCTACAGGGAAGCAGACTGACAGCCCTCAAGGGCCCTGACAAGTGATGGAGATTCATTCACCGAGGCCACTTACATTGGCCAGTTGGCTCACCCTCCCTCCTCACTCCCTAAAATGCCTCTCTCAAGTGCTGAGACAGGGTTCTGCTTTCTGAGGCTCCATGCACATGAGGTCTTGTTAAACATTTGGGAAGTCTGCACTAACCCTCTCCCTCAGAGGGTTCTGTTCTTGGTCTTGGTCTGTTTCTCGAGCTCTCATTTGCAGTTTTGGACTGGTGCTAAGCCACCTTTTCCCACTGGCGATTGCGGACGGATAACCCTCCCTTGCTTCCAGCTCCTCTTCTGCCCAGTATTTTCCTTCATGGCTTAAACCTCCAGGGGTAAACAAGGTAATAGTAGACAATGCAACTGACAGGGAATCCAATACATCCCAACATACATCGATTTTAAATCGAGCTGCAAACATTCTATTCTACACTCAACCAGTTTCCCTATGCAAAGCAGAACTTGTCTGAATGTGAAATTCACGGAATGTAATAAAATCCACACTCAGCTCCAAATAAGTAAATCATTTCAAAATAGTTAAGTCAAAGAATGTAAGGGAAATACAAGAAAATGAGATATTTGTACAATTTTAAGTGGATCTCCTCCAGTGATTAGAAACTTCGTAACAGCGACCTCTCTGCTCTAGCTAAAAAACAACCAGAATTACATTATCATATTTAAAGTTTTTAATTTCTGTGGTATAGTGTTTATTAAACACGGTTTTTTGAAGGGAGAGTATCCTTCTGGTTGAAAACAGGAAAGTAAAAATCAGCGTCTTCCACTTCAGAGGTCATCTGAAGCCTCCATGATGCAGCCTTTCCTTGAAAATCCCAGCCCTGCCATCCAAATCATCCTATTCATTGCCACATCCCTATGCCACTGTGTGTCTGTCTTCCTGGCCTTTAGGGTACTTGGGAGAAAACTGTTTCAGTGAAGATACAGGAGAGAAACAGGATGGATCATTCTTTGGATACATACATACCTAAAGTAGAACATGGAACAGGTTAGACTGCCTCTTGACTTAGAAAATAATTCCTTCGACTTAGAAAATAATTCCTTCTATAGGGCACTGAGAAGTCACTTTGTCTCTGTCTCCAGCCTAACAAAACTAATATGCAGCAAATATAATTGTGGTTGGTGGGGAGACTACATGCAACCCTGCCACTGAAAATGATGCTTTCACCTCTGTGAGGAGCTGGTTGAAAGAAATGATCTCAAGCAGAAAGAATATTACTAGTTAACCATGAGGAAATCTTTACGAGCCAATACAATTGACTTATTTCTGTTTTATCATTAAATATTCTCATATTTGGAGACAGCTAAGGAAAGATCTCAGCTTCATGGCAGAAACCGCAAACCAAATGTGATTGCCTTTAAGACCAATAAGATAAATCTCAATTTCAGAGATATTAAAATGCACAACAAAGAAAATAAATACTGGCCAACGATGATTGTAAGAAACCGAGATTCACCCCAGATACGGTAAATATTTAAAATGAACATCTTAGAATCCGTGAAATATGATGCGGAGATTTCTCTGGCCCTCATTACCTGTCTTAAAGGCCACTGTCACAGAGGTACATGAGACAGGGGTTAAGCCTTTCTAAGAAAGAGCCTCCACAGCCGTGAGATTGACAGCTCTTTGCTACATTTCAAGTGCCGACGGAATTTGGGAAACCACAGATACTTCCCACCGATCTTAAAGCAGTATATCTGGATAGTTCTCACCTAGCGTGGTCCTTCACTTTTCCATGGGACCTTACCTTTGTTTATTTTGAGTCAGTTAACACCCAAACGTTTGTAGGAAATACTCACTGAGAAATCAGAACCCAAGTTGGACTTTATTGTTGGATCCACCAAGCACTAAGGGATCGTAAATTCCGGGTCTGCTCATAGTAAGAAAGAAGAATCAGTGGGGTTGGGGGGGGGGAGAATCCACCGGCAGGTGCTATTCTCTCAACCCCTTCTCTTCCCCCTCCGTCCAGGTGGCTCCCTTACTTCCTCTTGCAGGTCTCAAACTTACTGTCTTTATGGATGGATTCCTTCCCCAAGGAAATGGCATGCTTCGTGTTCTGTTCATCAGGACCTCCCCCTCAACCCCAGAGCCTCAGCCAATAGCCAAGTGTTGTGAATGTCTAATCAGCATAGGAATCAAAAACAAAGTTTGAATCTAGAACTTTTGTTCTAGAACAGAATGGAGCAAGAGAACTGCAAAAGTAGTATGTCAGATCAATGAACCGAAAGGTTGATGCCATTTTTATCAAAATAGTATGATGTTTTGAGGAAATAATCTCTTCAAAAGCATAAGTACATGTATGGATTCTTCCTAATTATGAAGGTCTCTTTGTAAAAATCCAAAAAGTATAGCACTGTATAAAGTATATGATAGATGTTAACCTCCTATGTAATTCTACATGCAGAGATGATGGCTATTAACAGCTTGGTTATCTACTCTAATATAGAATATATAAAACATACTGTTCTGTAACTTTTTCACTTATGAACACATTAGTGTTTCTAATGAGTTAGTATTTCTAAGGACAACAGTACCTTGCACATAATAAGCACTATATGGGTACTTAATAAATAATAAAAAACAGCAAATAATTATATAGTATTTGCTGTGTGCCTGTATTAATTCATGTAATCGTTGCAACAACCTAAGAGGTAGGTGCTAGGCTTTTTACCCCTCTTTTAGAGGCGAGAAAACTGAAGCTCAGAGATGGAATACAGACCCAAGTTACATGCATGGTGGTAATTGTAGAAGTTAATGCGTATAGATCGATCTCATTCTTCTTAATGGCTGCATGGGACTTTATCACTTATTTTATCAGTCTCCTATTGATGCAAATTTGATTTTTATTAGAAGCAAACAAAAAGCAAACAAAAAGATCTCCACTAGATGATACCAAATAATGGTTTCCTCACACCCTCTTTATTGCTTTCATCCTAATTGTCTTTTATAAGTAATCTGGTTTTTTGCTTCAATAGTTTAAGATCACCTCTTTTTGTTTGATGTTTATTATGATGCATCTGGGGGTGAAACTATTTATATACGTGTTCTTTGTTTTTACTGATTGGGACTCCATGTGCTTCTTGTACTTGAAGATTTAGGTCTTTCATTAATTTTGGCAATTTCTCGGTCATTATGCTTTTGGGTATAGCCTCTCTTGTATGTTCTTTTTTCTCTCTTTCTGTAATGCATATCCCTAATTCTTTCTTTAATTCTCTTTTATCTTTTCCATTTCCCTGCACTGAATTCCAAGTTCTGAAGAGATGACTTCTAATGTGTACATTATCTCCTTATTTCTAGCATACTGTTACTCATCCACTGAATGTTAGTTATAATCCTGTTTTTTCATTTGTTAAAATTGTTTAATTCTGCTTTTTTTCTTCTAATGTCTTTTTCGTTCTTCTTTCTCCTTTTGTGTCTTAATTCATTTAAACATATTTAATTTTGAGTCTCTATTATATTGTGTTAGCTAAATTTCCTGGGCTTTTGATCCCTATGTATATTACATCTGCTGACTATCACTTAAGGCAGTGTGTTTTCAGTGGGTGCTATAATTTTGCCTTGTGAACTCCTCCTCAGTATGGCTTTATTATGAAAATCCTATGTAACCTGGGTCAGGTATTTTTTTTAAGCTTTTTGGTTATTAACTTTTTTTGGCCTGGAATCAATTTTTATGTTAATTTCTCTAGCTGGGGAACCCCAGTCTGTACTGGCAGTATGAATTCAATATCAGACCTACATGAGATATAGTCCTGAGCACTGAATACAGATTGATTCATTTAAAAATGTGGTGGCTTGGGGGCCCTGGGTGGCTCAGTTGGTTGAGTGGCCGACTTTGGCTCAGGTCATGATCTCATGGTCTGTGAGTTCGAGCCCTGTGTCGGGCTCTGTGTTGGCAGCTCAAAGCCTGGAGCCTGCTTTGGATTCTGTGTCTCCCTCTCTCTCTCTGCTCCTCCCCTGCTTGTGCTCTCTCTCTCTGTCTCAAAAATAAATAAATGTTTTTTAAAAAATGTGGTGGTTTTCTCCCTCACACCTGCAGTGCAGAGACAGACAAGCCTCTTCATTGTCTTTCTGTGTCATCAAATAGAATTTTTCTGATCCATCTTTTTACTTGTGTGATTCTAACCCTTATAGAAGGTTCCCAGTGCTAACCTCCACTTTCCAGGGGCCCAAGACCTTGTCTCCTGTTCCTTTAAGAGTCTTAAAATCAATATTCTAAGTTATAGCTATGGGCACCTGTGTCATTACCTCCAGGACGATGCAGAACCAGCTCATGAGCTTAATGCTCTGTTTTTTTCTATTCCTATTCGTTCCTGGCCTTTGGACATTTAATTTTATTCTTGTGGATTGTATGACTAACCCAGCATTTCTGGGTGTTCATAGTAGGAAGATGTTTATGTTATCCTGTCTGTCATATTGCTGGCGCTGTAAGTGTCTAATGCTAGATTTGTATTTTTGGTGCATAAAGATAATTCGTTGCTGTAACCATTCTCTTGCAATAATTCCCAAATCCTTTGCCCTATTTTCCTCCCTGGCAAACTCCACAATGGTATCTTGCCTTTGGATGTGCCATTCTCCTTTTTCTGAACTTCTGCTTTTTCTGCCACTCCACATTCACAGTCCCATTCTTTGCTAAAACTTTCATGTTACCTAGGAGTCCTAGTTCCCCTTGTGAGTCATGTCTCTCATACCCCACAGCTATTTTAAAATCTTTCCACTCTCCTCAGCCCTCCACCCCCCTTTACAGAAATATTTTCAGCAGATAAACTTACTTTCTACTTCCTACAGGAAATAGAAACCAACAGAGCTTTCTCATATTCCATCCACCAAACTCATTAACTCGTTTATACTGGAATACACCCCTTTCTCCTTCCTATTACAAGGAAGGAAGTTCCTTCTTCCTAAGTGTGGTGATCATATAATTTATTATTGAAGCCTGGATACTTTTGAAAGTAAAAGGAGGACTCTATTAATAATTATGCCAGGACAACAGGTGTGAACCAGAACTGTCCTGGGCAAACTGGGACAAGTGGTCACCCTCTGTCTACGGTTTATCACTCTACTTGTCCCCTAAATGTGCTGTTTTTGCCTTCTCAAGTACCACATTCCCTTGAATATTCCCCCTCTCTCCTTTATGTTCAAATGTCCTTTTCTCGGAGGCTCTTCTCATTCATATTTTAACATTTTCAGTATTTTTAATATTTTAATCTTTTTAAAAAAGAAAGCTTGTGGGGCGCCTGGGTGGCTCAGTTGGTTAAGCGCCAACTTTGGCTCAGGTCATGATCTCACGGTCCGTGAGTTCGAGCCCCGCATCGAGCTCTGTGCTCACAGCTCAGAGGCTCGAGCCCAATTCAGATTCTGTGTCTCCCTCTCTCTCTGCTCCTTCCCCACTTGTGCTCTGTCTCTCTCTCTGTCTCTCAAAAATAAGTAAACATTAAAAAAATTTTTTAAAGAGAAATCTTGCCAAGCAACATTACCTGTAAACCATATATACCTCTAGTTCCTGCTCACCTTTTTGCCTTTTCTCTTTTCTCTGCCAAGTTCATTGAAAAATTTGTTGACCCCCACTGTCTCTTTTTTTCAGTTCCCATTCTCCATCATTTACAGAATTTTGGCTTTTTCTCTCGCCCCTGTTCTGACTCTGCCCTTGGCAACGTCACATGTGGTTATCTATTCTCTGATAGAACAGACGGTATTCAGCATTAATCAATCTCTTAGACACGTCGTGAGTTAGTTGTCCTCTCTTTTCCTCGGTTTCGTAGAATGGCACAATGATAGGACCTTCCTCACCGACTGTTAGTGAGGATTAAATAAAGCGATCCACGTAAGCATCTAGCATTTTAAAATGTTAGCCTTCCCGTTGCTCACCTTTTGGAAAGACGTCCATGTTCGGCTGTGCATGAGTGAGATGGTTTCATTAGTAAATGTGTATGTCACTGTTTGAACCTTTTAAGATAGGACAGAAATGTGGAATTTCTTCATGTTGCCATCCCAGACATCCAGCAGACTGAGAATGGCAATCTGGAAAGGGAGCTTTACTTTTGGGTTGAAGGGTGTTTGATGTTTGTTATGGCAGCTAAGATTTAGTGAGCATGCTCCGCCAAGCCCATAATTGGTATGCTCCTCATTAGAAGCTGACTGCATCGAGTGACATCGTGGACTTCTCATTTTAATTTGGTCGAGCGAATTTTCAGAGGTACTGATGCAGTACATAACGAATGTTCATGTGCCTCACCGGCTATGGCCCGGCTTTATCTTCAATTCTACTATTGCCTAGTTAGTAGGCATTTACAGACACTTTTGGGGTTGGGCCAGTTTCAGTTGGTTTTTCACCTGTTCTGAATTGTAGGTTAAATTGGCCTTTCCTTTAAATAGATCACGTCTGCATTATATCTTGTGGAAATGCTGAACTGTTTCTTGAAGTGGAAGCCAACCTTTCGAGCTTCAAGAGAAGCTACACAGATTTGTTACAATTTTTATGTTCTAATAGTAATAATTATAATTGATGCCATTTATTGAATGGTTATTATGTACCAGCCACCGTGCTAAGCATGCCACGAATTTTCACATATATTAGCTGCTTTAATAGGGACTTAAATGGAATAAAAATAGATATGTGCTAAAACGATCATCTTACTGCTAGAGTGACTTTAAATGATATTATGAGCTCTCAATACTAGCAAGTTTAATAGAAACCTCTCTATTAACTGTTAAGGCAATGAGCATGACCACTTAAATGTTAAGAAGAAAGAAGATAGTATTTAGTTTTACTGATAGGTGTGATGCAAAATTAAGTGACAAGGCAAGGCCAAACTATGTAACGGGCTCCAACTAATTGTGATTGTGTTAATTTTCCCTAGGTCACTGCTAAAGCAAACAATTTCAATATCTATGAAGACAGGGACCTAAACTATCAGAATTCTATGTTATAATACAAAGGGCGTATATTTAATGTCTTAAAGAGGAAAATCTTTATGATATTATATACAAATGGATAACATTCATTCTGTATCATTCCACATACAGTTTAAGGAAATACTGAATCCAGGCAGATAGTCAATGTGTCTGAATGTAGGTATGTTTTTTTTTCACTGAATAAGTCACATCAACTGGTTATAGCATACTGAGCTTTAAATACCATTGCTAATGCAGAAGACACTAAATTATAGCAACTATGTGAGAATACATCTTTTTTACATCTGACAGTCACTATTCCTATCATCCTCATTCTTTTCTATGAGAAGTTAATAGAAATTCTATGAGCAATTGATGCAATGACATAATAAACATGTCACCTCAACTGGAAGCAAATGTGGGAAATAAGATTATTAATGCTGTGAGAGAATGGCCTAGCTAGGAAATAAAAATAGTCTAAAAGCTAATAGAAAAGTGTATGATGGAGAAGGAAGAGACGTGAGCTTAAATGAGTAGGAAGAAATCAAAGTAAGCCATGGGGAGCTCTCAGAGTCTCTCCCCATTGAGCTATAATTTGGGCTAGTGTGTGACAGTCCAAACACTTTATCAATCACATTAGAGAAAAGCAGAAAAATAGGTGATGATTCTTACAGTCAACATTCACTGAGTGTTTACAAAAGGCCAGGCACTCTGCTAGATACCGTCAACACCTTATCTCACTGACAACTCCTAACAACCCCACTTTACAGATGAGAAAAGTAGGAGGGGTTCTGTAGCATAGACCAGGAGGAGCTGGGGAGAGTTTTGTATTTGTTTTGTTTACCTAGCACAGGCATGCTGGTAGTTTCTATTTGTAAGCAAAATGTGATGCAGTTTTAGTGGGTAGAGCACCAAGCCCTATCTGCATTATGATTTCTCAGTGAAGACCTTGCCAACCAGCTGCTGAATTGGTTGACTTTAAAAGAACATTTTAAAAAGTTGAAACTAGTTTGGCAAAGGAACTTCATAGGGCTAGGAACATTTTTAGTCAGACATTTGGAGTCAGTATTGTATTCTTTTTCAACCCTTTGTGATAGAATACAATCTGAAGTTACTTATTTTCTTTTGATGTTTTAAAAAGTCATGTCTCTGGGCTGAAAGAGATAAAAGGAGGCTTTTCAAATTCATAAGCAAGGGAGAATTGTCCAAGCCAGACCGAAGTTCTGAACTGGTGTTCTACTGTTTTAGTATCTTAGCGAATTTAGTCTGGTTTTGTTAAAAATTACCAGTGACTGTGGGCAGTAGATGGGATATGACCTATTATACTGGTGAACACTTGGTTCTCTTTTCAGTTTTTCTTTCCATAGTTTTGAACTTATGGTGTCGGATGAGGAACAGTGGACGGGACTGGTCTAGCCACATCTCTGCCTTTGCAAGCTAACAGTCCAGCCGTCAGAGTAGAATGGGCGGGTCCCTCGAACAGCACCAGAATGGGAAGGAATGCAACTCCTTACCCTCAACTTCCAGCTTCACCAATTTGGAATATGCCGTCCCGAGGCTGTTTTTTGCCACACACCGATAATGTCCTGCATCTTCCTTTTGCACATTATGAATCCTTAAACTCCCAGATTCAAGAACTGCAATGCGGGAATTCTCCTGCCAGGGATAGGGACATGAATTTTAAAACATCCATGGCTTTATCAAGGATACATGTGCCTTATTTCATCAGGTCATTATCATCGCTGCTAGCATCAAAAGCATCATTTGAACATTTGGCATTTATTTTGTATAACATACTGTATTAAATGAGACAGTATAAGATTACCTAAACGAAGTTTAACAATGGTTCTATAATATATAGTTTATTTTCATTGTCCTTCATCATATGAGGACAGTAGGCTTACTTGATTTCCTAAAAGTTACACCCAAGTCTCTTTGATTCAAAACACTCTATGTGGTATCTTTAGGAAAATATACGTTTTTTGAAAATTGGGAAATTCTACAAATAATAAAAAAAAGATGGTCTTGGAAGTTAAAATACCACGTTTACCTTTGGGGACTCTAAATTCAGTCTCATACGAAAATTCCTACTTTTTTATTGTGGGAAACCCACTGATATGTATAAGAAAAGGAAAGTCAGAAAATTACCTAGGCTACCTTAAACAGTTTCACGTTATTTGTCTTGTGTTAAGTGAAACCAAGCTAACTGATTTTATACTTCATTCCAGTTGATGGATGCATGTCAACACCTGTGTATTCTGTGTGGCATATTCTGAGCAGAGTAGGATGAAAAACCTCACTGCGTTCACAGTTAGTAGGTGACAGTAATGACACAGAGTCATGATTTCCCAGTAAACGTAGGTATGAGATTCTAAAGCAGTGCAAAACGAGCATGTAAGCACTAGGTTTTTAATCTGACTGCTCTGTGACCGAGGAATTTGTCAGGGTGTTAGTTCACTGGTCTTGAGCGTTGCTGTTCTAACTCCACTCCGGAGGTTCTCCCGTCCATTCTTCCAAACCTCCTTTCTCTCTCTCCTCCCAGAAGCTGTTTGTCGGGTCTAAAACCTGGATTTTAGTTTCATCTTTTTTGTCACCTGTGTCTCAAAGATTCAATGTTAAAACCTGAGTGAGCCAACCACCCCACCAGCCAACAAAACCCACTCCCGTTGCTTTTGCTTGGCCTCCTTTTTCATCCCTCGAAAGAACTGTTGGTTCCCGTCTCTTTTTTCCCCTAGCCACCCCCAACTGGAATGCCTTGTAGTTTGTGTGTATGGGAACAGGGATATTTACGTGTGGTTAAAATGTTATCAAAGGGGAAATTTCATACTAGAAATTTGGACTCACGTAACTGAGTTTGCAAAAAATTGCCCTACTTGAAAATATGTTGTATAGACACGTTTTCGTAATAAGGACTTACCCTGAGAGCACTGTCCCCCTTAATCCATGACACTGATGGTTTGGGATTGCCCATTGTAGTACATGGTAGAACTGCTTTTAGTCCTTCTATGATTTTTACATTTATGGGAGGACGAGTTATTTTCGGTTCTAAAGGGAAATAAAAATTCAAAATTAAAAACGCAATATGGCTGCATTAAGCTTTCTCTTTTCCATTTAGTTTTTAATATCCACTGTAAGAATAATTGATTACATTATAGAATTTATCAAATGCTGAGGGGTTTTTAGCGAGTATCGACAGAAATCATTTTTCAAAGTTTAGGTTATGTCTGTTTTATTATCTTATTTGCAAAACACAAACTCACGAAACATATTAGGAGTTTGAGGTCATAGTATTCTTCACTTTAAAAGATAGTTAATAAAAAGTTGACTAAGTATACTGTCACCATAACAATCCGACGTTATTTAATTCATACCAACAGACATGGAAACATTTGAAGAGACATTTTTGATCTATTTTTCATGTCATTCTCAGTTATGACCTACTTTCCCTTTAGTTTCATCTTACTTTGACCTTTAAATTTCGTGATTAAAAATTAGTTACATTTATCCTCTAGAAAGTAAAGCAGATGTTATTTATATTAGTAATTGGAGAAATTCTGTCATAGAATTTAGGGTAACTGTAGTCTGCAAGGCAGACTTTTGTAACTTACTGTGCTGTGAAAGACTCTTAAATCAATTCTTTCAGAAGAAATAGATTATGCGAGCCTCTGTTTATTCTCCAGTAGTAAGATTTCAGAAGTTATTAAATCTGATGTGTAGAAGAATTTACAAAATCAGGATGCCCGTTCTTTTACTACTTGAAGGATTCATATAGAATGAAAACTACATTTATTTCCTTACTAGTCTCATGTTACAGTTATAAAACAGAGGACTGTCTTTGCAGGAGAGACTACTGAGAAATGGATGCATTCTATTTCTTTTAGGTCATGTGCTGTAATCAGTGTGCTACTTTGACAGAAGAGCATGGAATAAGGACTTTTTTCCTTCTACTTTAATTGTGCGTGTGGGGGTTGATGGGAGTTGGAAGTGATATTTGCAAAGACTTCATGGTCTATTGATGTCTAATCTAGGCATTTAGTGCCATTTCGAATTGGTATGATCTTGCATTGTGACAAACAAAATACAAGACAGGCTTTAAGCATGTTATAGGAGAATATCAACGTTGTCACTTTGCCTGCTATTTAAAGCACACAACTCTCCTAATCAACAACAGTGAACCCCTGCATTTAGATGATGGTGAGGCACCTCAATTGTGAGTGGGGTTGTCACACAGCTGCTGGCAAAAGCTTAGCTTAAAAGTTGATATTCCTATGACATAGTCAAAGAGAGTGTTTTCCATTCCTTCCACTGGTTTCCTTGAAGATCCCTATGGCAAATGTCTTAAGCAGATAACCTTTGTTTAAAGCAGTTAACTCCTATCTTCTCAGTGAAATAGATATCTTGGTCATCTGTTGGGTGAGAAGTGAGAAGAACCCTTTTGGGAAGTTGAACATAAAGTGCACTGGGAATGAGGTGAGCATTGATGTTGAGTCACGGATTCCCCACTGTAAGGGAACACTCTTCAGGTGAAACCGTGAGCACTTACTAATCTGAGCTGGTCATCTGGCTAAAGCGGGATGCTGGAACTTCATGCTGTGCCAGCATGGAACCATTTTCTGATGGGTGACAAGGAATTTGGGAGAGGGAGCTCCTGGGAGTGATCCTTGGATAGCTGGAGTAGTGATGGGACTGGGGGTCTTAGGCATCTCAGGAAGAAGCTCTGTACCAAGTGGTGTGGGAGCATTCTAAAATGGTAGCACCTGGGATGGCCACACCACCGTATACCCACATGACTGGGTGAGCTTTCCTAAAGAAGAAAAAAAGAGGAGATTTGGGATAGAACCGAAGTAAAGAACATTTAGTGCCAGAGAGAATATGAGAAACTCTCAAGGGAAAGGTAGCAATGAAATACTTAAATGTGCTCTGTCTTTAGAAGCAAGCCTTCATTATGTTGCAAAGGAGAACATTCCAGTTTCCTCACTTGATTTCCTCAAGTAAGGAATGCCTTCTTATGGGCACATCCCTACCCACTTACAGAAGAACCCCCAGACCAGCTTCCCCACAATGTCCCACTAGCCCTACTACATTCCTATTCTGATGAATCTAGGATTTCATTTATAAGTCTGACCAAACATAAAAGATTAATAGAGGCTTGAGAAAAAAAAAAAAAAAAACATGAACACAGAAGCAAAGAACTGAAAGAAAATAAAAACTTATGAAGAAAACAGAAATAAAGTAAGGAAAAGAAGACAGAATTTTTTTGAGGGAGGGAGGGAGAGAGAGAGAGAGAGAGAGAAAAGCTGGGCTTACCCAATGGTAAGAAAGGGTTTGAGCTCACCTGATGTGGGGCTCATGATCACCTGATGTGGGACTTGAACCCACGAACCATGAGAACATGACTTGAACCCAAGTTAGATGCTTAACCAACTGAGCCACCCAGGCGCCCCAGGAAAAGAGGAATTTTTTCTTTAAATGCATTAGTGTTATCCTTAGAGGAACAAATATTGCATCATATAACACGTAGAGTTTGCTATGAGGAAAAAAAGGAGCAGAAAAATAATTCCTAGAAATTAAAAACATGGGTTTTTAAGATCAAAAGTACTCAGTGTAAGTGTAGAATATTAGAATAGTCATATTGAAGACTGAGTTCATGATATAGAAGGAAAAGTTAAAATAAATCTCCAATAAGGTAGAATATCAAGATAGATATGTAGAAAGTATGAGGAGAAAAAAATGGGGTCACGAAAAATGGAAAAAAAAGAGATCTAATATGTACTAATTAAAAATTTAAGGGGCACCTGGGTGGCTCAGTCGGTTGAGCGTCCGACTTCGGCTCAGGTCATGATCTCACAGCTTGTGAGTTCGAGCCCCGTGTCTGGCTCTGTGCTGACAGCTCAGAGCCTGGAGCCTGTTTCAGATTCTGTGTCTCCCTCTCTCTCTGCCCCTAACCCACTCACATTCTGTCTCTGTCTCTCTCAAAAATAAATAAACATTAAAAAAAATAAAATAAATAAAAAATAAAAATTTAAGAATGAGATAAAGAGGAAGAAAAATTAAAATATATACCTCATTTTGAAAAACAACAACAAATCCTTATTTTTTGGATTCAGAAGGCCTACCTAAAACTCAGTAGGAATAGTAAGAGAATACATTTAACATATTCCTATGAATGTGAAAATCTTATGAATTCTAGAAATAAAGAGAAAATAGTAATATTTTTAAGAGAGATAAACATTAGATTTACCTTTAGGAATAAGAAAAAGCTTTCTCAGCTGCAGCATAGTGTGTCATATGATAGTGAATAATTGTTTAATAAAAGCTGAGGGAAAAGCCTTTTTAAATTCTTGTCTGTACCTGGACAAGTTTTTATCCCGGAGCAAAGGCAGAGACTTTCAGCGATTCAAAGATTCAGAAAACGTATGCTCAGATTATATATGATCACATGCTCACACTTTGAAAAGAAGCAGCGAACTCAACAAAACAGTGACAACACAGTAGAAAGAAGATAGGAGAAATAGTGATGCTAATCAAGAATCACAGCAAAACTTGCAGTAAAGTTTCTGAGTGGAACTGGACCCTGCTGATTCGTATGTGCCAGTATGGCTGTTTTGTGATTTTTGCCCTCAGCAGCGTGATGTCAGAGAGAAGAAAATACAAGTTACATTATTACAGGGTAGATGATTTGCAAGCAGCTAGTGCTTCCAGCACAGGAGGTCATGAGATCTGAGGGTGCTAAGAGTGCTTAAAGATACACCACCAGGTGCAAGAGAAGACTAAAAGAAGAGAGAACTGAGTAAGTCCCCACTGGGGTCGGTGGAAGGGAGAAAGGAGGAGAATGTGAACATGCGGTGATGGCTCTGCAGAGGGAGTAGGGGAGGGAGAGAGCCTGACTCTGGTTCTTAGCTGAGAAAGAGACAGATGGAGGCACATCATGAGTGTGGGAAAGTGTTTTCTTCTTGGGACAGCGCTGGGAATAGAAGTGTCCGTGTTCTGAGTATGGTATACTGGAGCTTAAGATTTTAAATACGGACCATTTCCTGGGGGTGACAAGGTCATTGATGGGATAGGTTGATAAGAAGTTAAGGCAAATATCACTGGACTTGTGGAGGTCAGGAACTGTAAGGACAAAGTGGCCAGAGGCTGTTTCATGGTTTGTTAAAAAATCCCTTAGGATGGTGGCAGGAGTAGGGATGGATAGACCGAAAGATATGATAGATAGGAATCAAAGTGTTTGGTAGATATTGAGCGGGGTGGGGGCTGAGGGGGAGTACCTGGAAATGAGTAGGTGACTTGAATAGAGTTACAGGAGAGAATGGTCAGAATGGCACACGCCCTCATGAGAAGATTTTGCACAGCAATATAAAGCTTTTAATGGCTTAAAAGCAGCAATGAGAGCTAGGAGATTGACCGCGAGTCCTTGCTAGCCTTGTAGACAGGAAAGGTGGTGAAAAAGTAGCCTCCAGTGAAGCAGAAAGGCCACTCAAGTTTGAAAAGCCACCCAAGAAAATCAAGTTTGAAATAAGGCAAAAGGGTAGAAGTGTCTGCAAAGAAGTTAGAGATAAAAAGCGTGTCTGGTTGTAACGGAACCGGTTCAAGGGAGCAGGCAGAAGATTTTAGATGGAAGTTCCCTGGTGGAAGGAGTCAAGGTGGAGCAAATAGGGAGCTGTGTGCAGACAAGGAAACGGGAGAGCCTAGAGAACTGAGGGGCTTGCCTGTAGTTGAGGACAGGAATACATGGTCTAGAATTCACTGCCTCAGGGGTGTGATTTGAACTTGAGCTTGGCTGACTGCCGAGCCTCCAAGCTGTGCTGCAGACTGTTTAGTGCCTGCTTCGGAGTGTACCGAGTCAGCTTTAACATCAAGAGCGGAGGCTCTCTCCCACTCACTCATCTTCACTTGCAGAGCCCCGCAGCTCTCCGCAGCGCCCCCCACGCCGTTGTTGGCCGTGCAGCAGTAGACGCCATCGTCGCTGTCTTCCACGCTCAGGATGGTGAGCAGCTGCCCATTCTCGCGAATGCTGTACCGGGTGTCAAAGAGCCTGCAGGTCGCAGACAGAAATGGCAGGTTAGGACCTCCTGTGTCACTTTTTTTTTTTCAGGCTGTGATTAACTGATCAGTAGATGACTTGTCGATGGAAGAAGCAGGTTAAAAGCAAAAGGAAACTTGGATGGGTTCTGAATAATAGAATCACCTTTTTTGGTAATATAAAGCTAGCATTACATTCTAAGATTAGAATGCTGTGCTCCAATAGATTGGTCCTATGCTCTAATGATCAAAAAACCCGAGTCCTTCAAAAATGCTTTCCGGGGCACCTGGGTGGCTCATCCGACTCTTGACTTTGGCTCAGGTCATGATCTCATGACTGTGAGATCAAGCCCCACGACAGGCTCAGCACAGAGCATGGAGCCTGCTTGGGATTCTCTGTCTCTGTCTCTCCCCGCCCCACCCCCCATGCTCATTCTCTCTTCCTCTCTCTCTACCCCTCCCATGCTCATTCTCTCTCCCTCTCTACCTCTCTCAAAATTTAAGAAAAAAAAAGTGCCTTCAAAGGTGATGTCTGTTGATGAGACCAAACATAAAGTTTACTTTATTCAGGAAAGTATATTATTACCAAGGTATATGAGTCTTCTCCCCACAATTACTAGAACGTAACAGCTAGAGAACAAACACACGTACATAAATGTTACCAGTGGGAAGAGTTAAATTCTTATAGAAGTAACTAACAATTAGCTGAGTATTCATTTATTAAGTATTTGTTGAATGCCTAACAAGTGCCAAGCACAGTTCTACTTCCTTGGAATATAAAAGGAAGCAAAACAGCTTCAAACTGTGAGTGTGTATTTTACATATATTATCTCATTAAATTACATGCTGTTTGTCAAGAAAGGAATTAGGGAAACAGAAAAATTTGAGCGGAAGCATCAACATAAAAGTGGGGTTTTATGACCAAATAAAGATTCCTTATGCAAAATGTATACATGAGGCAGAAAAATGCCCCCCACCTCAATCCAGGTCTTAATCCCCTGAACCTGTGAATATGTTACCTTACATGACAAAAGAGATTTTGCAGATGTCAAGGATCTTAAAATAGAGTATCAGGGCTTATCCAGATGAGCCCAATGTAATCACAGTGGTCCTTAAAAGATGGTAGAGGGAAGCTGAAGGATGATAGGAGATGTGACAGTTGAGGCAGAGGCCAGAGGGCTGTGATTGCTGGCTTTGAAAGTGGAGGAAGGAGACAAGGAAGGCAGGTAGCCTTCTTGAGGCTGGGGGAAGGTGGGAAATCAGATTCTTCTCTGGTGCCACTAGAAAGAATGCAGCCCTGTCAACCCTTGCTTTTCACCTTGAGAGACTGATTTCAGACTTATGACTCCCAGAACTGTAAGATAATCAACGTATATTGTTTTAAGCCACTAAGTTTGTGACACCTTCTTATAGTAGAAATAGGAAACTAAAATGCAAACAAACAGTGGAAAAGGAAGTGGTTTCTTGATGTTCTAATCTCTACAGGTGCCCACCATCACTTCCTGATACTAAAGGGAATAAAAGCATGTAGTAAATTTTGGTCTGTTGTGACTGAGGATAGTATAATCACTGGGTAGTTCACAAAATAACAATAAATAATTGTGGAAAGCCATGATACTCAGTGTCACATAATGTTGTTTTGCTACGTTTTTCGTCGGAAAATATGTACATTGGAATATTTCACAGATATACTTGTGGACCAAGAGTCCAGCCACTCTGTGAAATAGAAAGTTTCCAAATTTGTAAGCTGTTGCATCAATGTTGCTTAATTTGAGTAAATTGCTTGTGGGTGATGAGGACGCTCAAGTCTTTATAATTTTTTTTTAATGTTTATTTACTTTTGAGAGAGACAAAGACAGGATGCGAATGGGTTAGGGACAGAGAGAGAGGGAGACACAGATCCAAAGCAGGATGCGGGCTCCGAGCTGTCAGCACAGCCCGATGCGGGGCTCGAACTCACGAGCTGGGAGATCATGACCTGAGCTGAAGTCGACCGCTCAACCGACTGAGCCACCCAGGCACCCCAAGTCTTTATAATTTTTAAAATAGAATTCATTATTCTCAGTTTTTAAGAGTCTCTTATGGTTTGATGGGGGGTGGGAGGGAGAGGAGGAAGGGTGATGGGCATTGAAGGAGGGCACCTGTTGGGATGAGCACTGGGTATTGTATGGAAACCAATTTGACAATAAATTTCATATTTTAAAAAAATAAAAAAATAATAAAAATAATAATAAAATAGAATTAATTAGAACAGTTTTAGATTTACATAAAAATTGAAAAGATGATACTTTCCATATACCTCTTTCCATCTAGTTTCTCCTGTTGTTAGTCAGATTAGTTTGGTACATTTGTTACGATTAATGACCCAATATTGATACTGTTAACTAGTTTAAATAAGTCTTAGCTTATTCAGATTTGTTTCAGTGTTACCTAATGTCTTTGTCTCTTCCATGATCTCATCCAGGACCCTACATTACATTTATTTGTCATATCTCCTTAGGCTCCTTTTGGCTGTCACAGTTTCTAAGACTTTCCTTGTTTTTTGATGACCTTGACAGTTTTGAGGAGTACGTGTATTTTGTAGGATGCCCCTCTATTGGAGTTTGCCTTATATTTTTATTATGATAAAATTTGGTTTGTGGCTTTGGGAGAGGAAGATCACAAAATTAGAGGGCCATTTCATCCCATAAAAAACAAGGGTGCATGCTATCAATATGATTTTTCACTATCGATATTGACCTTTATCACCTGGAAAAGTAGTGCTTGTCAGGTTTCTTTGGTAAAGCTATTCATTATTCCTGAAAGGGCACACAAATATATTTTCAAAATGTAATTTCTTCTTATTTCACAGATCCTTTGACTAACAACTATTCAAACCTATAACCCATTTATTTCTTATTTATTTGTAACATTTTTGCCTTATAATAAAGGGAAGATTCAAATTTATTAAGTGACTTTATTCATAGCATTCTTGCAATGTTGATTTTCTTTGTGTAATTAAAAAAACTCTTCCATTGTCCATTTTTTCATCTCCTTATAATATTGAGAAAGAAATACCTGAGAGGATCGTAAGGCTGTCTTTTTCAAAGCTATTTAATGATATAGGCATCGCACTTCCTTCCCAGGCATGGTAGAGGGCCATAGTGGAGAGAATAATCTTTGATCATTGACCTTTGACTATTGAATGTTGCCTGTCTAACAACTATTATAATTTCAAAGTAGGGAAGTGCATGAATCATATGCCAAGATATAAGCAACAACTGTAATGTAATACAAAACTCTGTAACTTCTGTGTTGCCTTCACAGGTGCTTTTATGACCACTGTTATTCATGATGCATATTAACAGTGAGGTTTTTCTGTATTATTTAAAGACATTTAATTTTATTATAGAAGATAAAGACATAAATAATAGACAAAACTCATGAAAATGTTGAGCATATAAATTGTAAAGCTAGTAGTGTATGAGATATTAGCACAATGACTCGTGTTAAATGGAGCCATTGAGGAAGAGAGTCACTTGTGGAACATAGCTAGAGCTGGTGAGATGTGCTGAATATAGGCCATAAGTGAAATAGCAACCTGCCAAAGATTGATGGAATAAATAGAAAATATGATGGAATAAAGAAGAGTATCACTTAGAGTAGAAAGGGATGGAAAGACAAGCTTATAATCGTGCCATCTCTAGACTGACGGCTCTGTCACCCCTAAATCAACCACCTGTTGGTGACATACAACGTGGTCCCTTTATGGTCCCGTGCACTCTCCCCAAGGAACACAGATAAAATCCATGGCTGTTCAGCAGGCTAATTGGCAAGCTATCGTCATGGCCAGGTGCGCTTGTCCTTCTGTTTTTCCAACAGAGCAAGTATATGTCCTTAGCTTTGGTGCCTTCCACCTGTGGGCTCAGACTTTATTCTGGTCCTTGTAAGAGCTTGACAGTGGGGAAGTCTGAGGCACAAGAGCAACTGGCCATATAAACATTGAGTGAACCAAGATTCCTGAGTACATTGACTTATCCCATTTCTTTTCCCTTGTTCTCTCTAGAGATTTCAAATGGATTTAATAAGCTGTATTTCAAGCATCTTATTTTCAGCCTTCCTATTCCAAGACTTCTGTAATAGTTTTCCAGGTAGACGACCTGAGGGTGACCACAGCACAGGGTAATTTCTCATATTACAACATGTATAATTGAAGGAAACACTAAATTTCATTAGAGTTTAGTGCAAATAAAGACATAAGTTTTCCTCATGCAGGTTCATGGACCCGAGTGTGTAGATACCAGCTCAAGAATTCTGGTCCTACTGCAAGCTATATGCCTACTGAGAAGCCAGTGGTTCCCTTTGTTACAGATTTTTTTTTGGAGTATTTTTGATCAGATAGCTATTGCAAATGAGGAAAAGATAGCCTGACCCTTTCATGTCAAATGGGAATTTTTGTCTGTTTAAGAGGCTGCCTCATTATATATTAGGAAACCCTTCTGACTTTCAAAAGAAAAAGTTCTGGTGACCAAGAGGTCAGGTTCTTGGACAACATACTTTACTTTATTGGAATAGAAGTAGAGATGAGTCTGGTCCCTATTAATTCCCCAGCATGTCCTGGAACATGTGTCCTGTACCCCCGGCCTTAGGATATCATCGTGTGTCTTAATTACTTGAAACTTCCTCTGGGTCCTAGCCTGGAGTCCATGAAATAGCCCGGACATCCCCAGGTCAATTAAATCAGTGTTTGGCTTTAGGCAATTCTCTTAACCTCGCTGACTTGCAGATCTTACAATTACAAAATGAGGAAATTTGCATTTTACGTATTTTAGAAGGTAAGCTTTTGTCCTACCAAGAGCTGTGATTACATTGATGACAAAGTTAAATTGCAAGGCAGCCATGGGCAGCCTTACCAGAAAAAGGCAGAATACTTACTTAATGAGAATTTTATTTCTGGTCCAGGAAATTTCAGGCTGGGGATAGGATTCCACTGCACACATAAATGTAGCCACTTCTTCAACTAAGGCATCCACTGTTTCCAGCGGAGTAGTGATGACAGGAGCTACAAGGAGAGGAGAAATCAGATGAGAACATTCTAGAATGCTGTTTACTAACCCTCTGTGAGCAGTCAGAGGCCGTCACCTACTGAATGAGAATTATATTTCCCCATAGCAGAAAATTGTCAAAAGGAAGGAAGATTGTATGTAGAGAATTTTGTTACTACTTCCGAAATAGATGTTTGAGAATCAAAAGAGAAGGCTCTCAGTAGAGTAGGACTTAGAATTTAGTTTATATAAGTAGGGGCAGATCCAGCTTTTATGAAGCCCAAAGTTATATAATTTGAGTACACACATTGAGGATAAAAAAGAAAATTATAAATACAAAATATCCGTGGCCACCCAACACGGATCAGCTTGAAGGGAAGAGAAGTCAGAATGGAGAGAGAGATCTTAACAGTTGTTTAAAAACAATTTTTTCTAAATTTCATAATAATATATGTTCATATTAACACATTGCTAGAGTCCACTGAGGGTCTTAGATGGGGGCTCCTGCAAATAAGAGATTTTATAAGCTTAAGCTTCATCCAATTTATAAAAACTCAGATCTGCATGTGAATGGAATAGAAAAAGAGTAAATAAAATGACAAAAAGCCCAACTGAAAAAACTGGGCAAAGATCTGAATAGACATTTCTCCAAAGAATTTGTACAAATTTCATTTGTGTTGGAGACACAGCACATGAGATGATGTTCAATATCATTAGCCATTAAGGAAATGCAAATCAAAACCACAATTAGATACCGCTTCATATCCACCAGAATGGCTCTAATCAAAAAGAAAGATAACAACACCTCTTGGCAAGCAGGTGGGTAGATGCACCTTTGTGCATTACTGGTGGGAATGTAAAATGGCGCAGCTTCTGTGGAAAACAGTATGTGGTTCCTCAAAAAATTAAACATAGAATTACCATATGATCCAGTGGTTCCACTTTTGGGTATATACCCAAAAGTATAGAAAGTAGGGACTCCGATATTTGTAGATATTTGTCCATAGTAGCGTTATTCACAATAGCCAAAAGGTGAAAGGAGCCCAGGTGCCTACCAACAGATTAACAGATAAACAAAATTGGTATATCCATACGATGGAATATTATTTGACAATAGAGAGGAATGAAGTATTGATATATACCACAACATGAATGAACCTCGGAAACAATAAGCTAGGTGAAAGAAACCAGTCAGAAGGACAACATATTGCATGATTCCACCTATATGAAATGTCCAGATGGGCAAATCTACAGTCAGAAAATACATTAGCGATTGCCCAAGATCAGGGGAGCAAGATGGAGGGATTAGGGGGTAAGAAATGGCTAAAGGACACAGGATTTCTTTGAGGTATAATGAAAATGTTCTGCTTAATTTGATGATAAATGCACAACTCTGTGAATTGTACACTTTATTTTTTAAAGTTTTTCAAAAACTTTATTAGAGTGTGTGAACACAAGCAGGGAAGGGGGAGAGAGAAGGGGAGAGGGAGAGGGAGAAACCTAAGCAGGCTCTGTGCTCAGCACAGAGCCCATTGCGGGACCTCATCCCACAAACGGTGAGATTATGACCTGAACTGAAATCAGGAGTCAGATGTTTAACTGACTGAGCCACCCAGAAGCCCTAGTTGTACACTTTAAATGGGTGGAGTGCATAGTATGTAAATTATATCTCAAAGCTGGTTTTGTTTTTGTTTTTTATTGTTTGTGTGTATGTGCCTCTGCATGTGTGTGTGTTCCACAAAAAGAAAGAAAATAGGAGGGGCTTTGACATTGATCCTTCTCTCCTCCTGTCCCCCCATGAAATGAGAGTCGCTTGGATTATAGGAGTTAGAAGGGCAAGGAAGTTAAGAAGGATGAGAGTTGGTTAGTGGTAGGATGCATCCCTCTTTAATCATTTAGGAAGCCTGTGAATCTACCAGAGCAAATGGAGTGGGGTCCTGGTCATCTCAAGGGCTGGATGGTGTGGGAAAGAAAGTGTCAATACCTGTATTTGCATGAGTCTGGAAATCTACCCCATTGCATGACCTTATTGAAAATAATTATCATCATTACCACTTTATCGTTATTATTATTTATCAGAGATTTGTTTACTGCTTTCCATGTAGCAAGCACCAGGTTGACTAGAAGCAAAAAGATGTGTAAAGTCCATCTCTGCCTTAGAAGAGCCCACAGTCTTTCTCATTGCCAAGTGGCATTTCATTGTATATATAAACCACACCTTCTTTATCCTTTCATCAGTTGATGGACATTTGGGCTCTTTCCATAATTTGGCTATTGTTGAAAGTGCTGCTGGAGGGTATTATGCTAAGTGAAATAAGTCAGAGAAAGACAGATATCATATGTTTTCACTCATATGTGGAACTTGAGAGACTTAACAGAAGACCATGGGGGAGGGGAAGGGGAAAAAACGGTTTCAAACAGAGAGGGAGGCAAACCATAAGAGACTCTTAAGTACAGAGAACAAACTGAGGGTTGATGCGGGGTAGGGGAGAGGGGAAAATGGGTGATGGGCATTGAGGAGAGAGAGCACTTGCTGGGAGGAGCACTGGGTGTTGTATATTAGCGATGAATCACGGGAATCTACCCCCAAAACAGAGCACACTGTATACACTGTATTTTAGCCAACTTGACAATAAGTTATTTAAAAAAAAAGATTTTTGAAGGATTTCTAATATCATGGGAAAGTGTATAAATATGTTTTTAAGTGAAAAAGAAGATTTGAAATGATACATGTATCAAGAAAACAAGCTTGTAAATAATATGAATGTGAATATAAGTATAAATATTTAGGAAGAAGAATAGACAATAAACCATTAAAAGGTGATTTTCTATTGTGGTGTTTAAAGAAAAAGAAAAGAGCCCACCATCTAGATAATAAGGATGGACGGTTACATAGAATGATCAGCTGTAATAGTTACGCCTGCTCTCCTGGCATAATTGGTAGTGCCCCCTGTATTCCAAAAGTGCCTGAGTTTGGACAGTTGATTATATGGTCATTTTAGATAAAATGCAAGGTATGTATCAGAGCCAAGTAAGTAGTGTGAACAGTATTTTAGATGCAGGGTAGGGGGTGACAGCCTCATGAGACGCCTAGGACAGATGGGCACATTGGCCATAAAACACGCATTCACAGTCTAAACAAACCTTATTTTTTTCACTAAACTCAGAGACAAATTCATGGGCTGAGAGTAAGGGAACCTGGTGCTTGGGAGTGTCCCACTGAGCCCCCATCTTCCTCCTTAATGTGGTTCTTGTCTTAAGATGCAGTTTAAGTAGCATCTTAGCCCAGTTTCTCAGACTAGCTAGACAGAGCCAAATGCCCTTTTCCTTATGGGTCATCCTATAAATGTCACTCTTACAGCACTTGGCACACAGATGCTATTAAAATGATCCGCTTATGTCTTTATCTCATACTCAGTAATAAAAACCTTGAGCTTTGGGGCCAAGGACCATGTCCTAGACCTTTTTCTATCCCTAGGGTTAGCAGATTTACTGATATGATGTTTAAATAAGCTGTATTTCTGAGGCCTTTATAAAAGGCATACATTTTTGAAAAGGTTGAAAGCAAATAGTTGAAAATAAGAGCAGAAAATTTTTAGGTGAAATGACATCTTTTATACGTAGGCATCAGGGCTCCTGTGGATGGAATAAGCAATCAATTGCAGAGTCATACAGATAAAGAAATAAAAACACTGAACATGAAGTTTGTGAGATGCAGATAATGATGGGCCCAAAGGTGAATTGATGATAGTGAATGCTTTCGTTGTTTAAAAAGCAAGAGCAATGAGCAGCCAGACAGAGGTGCTAGCACAGGGCTTGAGTTCAAATCCCTGTTCTATCACTTCCTGATGCACCAAGTCACTTAGCTGGTGCCTAGGCATGTGCAGCTGTAGACGGAGATGATAATAAAACCGCTACCTAGGCTTGTCATGAGGATTAGTTAAATGAATACACGTAAAGCATTTAAAACGGTCCTTTCCCCATATGGGACACTGTGTGTTACTTGATTCTGTAATTTAGAAACAGAAGCCCGAACTGTTCAATTGTTCGCCCAGTCTCTGGATTACTTGCAGATTTACCATTAATATTTACTTCTGGGAATCTATCCCAAGGAAATAATCTCAAGGCGGAAAGCCACACAGATGACTTTCACTGTACAGAACAGATGAATTGTCCTGGATCGTACTAATCGTGCTGAAAGGGAGGAAAGTTTCGGCACACACTTCTGCCTCAGAACCGCGGTCTGCTGGAGCTGGCTTGTACTGGCTTGCTATAGCCAAGTGTTAATTTCTCCGGAATTCTGTGAGACAACTGTTAAATACAGACATTATTAAAAACTAAATTATATACATTTAGGGTGACAGATGGTAGCTACATCTGGGGTGAGCATAGCATAACCTCTAGAGAAGCTCAGTCACTAGGCTGTACCCCTGAAACTAATGTAACATTCATTGTGTGCCAACTATACTCAAGGTAAAAAGTTAAAATAAAAAACTTACAATTCAATAAATTATATTAAAAACTAATAATACTCGAAATTTATCACTTCCTAATTATGTTACTACGTTTTACTATTACCTATGCTCTTGAAGTGATTTATACCCAAGGTCACCGTATGGTAGAATTAGTGTAGAAAGCCACGTTAGTGTACCTCCCTCCCAGTTCAGTGTTCATTGTTAGCTTGAAATCGACTGTGGTTGGAGTCAGAAATCAGCAAATGTAACAAATCAGGGCCTTTTGTTTTTTTGTCTCAGGGAGGCAAATATTAAGCATATGTTAGCAACTCTTACCTAAACAAGATATTATTCACATAATCACTGTGAATGGTATTTTTAAGAGGATAAATAAAATAGAATATGCTCATGCATTCATGTGAAATAGAAATGGCAGGTAGCAGAAGTATATAAACAGTTATTTATGATACATAGAAAAAATGGAAGAAAATATATGCTCAAACAGTCTTGGAAGTCAAGGTGACATTTTCTAGTCTGAGGGTTTTTTTTTTTTAAGTTTATTTTGAGAGAGAGAGAGAGAGAGAACCAGCAGGGGAGAGGCAGAGAGAGAAAGAGGAGAGAGAGAATCCCAAACAGTCTCTGCACTGTGAATGCAGAGCCTGACGTGGGCCTCGATCTCACGGTTTGTGAGAGATCTCTCTCGTGAGAGAGCATGACCTGAGCTGAATCAAGAGTCAGACACTTAACCGACTGAGCCACCCAGGTGCCCTCCTGTTTTAAGCTTTTCTGTATTTTATATTTACAAAATCATTCTTAATGGCCATGTATTATTTTTATAAGAAAATAAACTTAATTCATTAGTTTCTTCTCACCTGATACTTCAGAAGTGACAGAGGTAACAGACATATGTTATTAATATTTTTACAAACTGTGGAGATCAGTTAAGATCAAGAAAGTAAATCTGAGAATGTCTTGACACAGTTATGGAGAAATACATGAGGTGTTACTAAGAACTTTATTAGATTAACACCTTCCCACCATGTGCAGTGGTGTGATAGTCTTGTGCATCGTTTGATTCTGTTTTTAATAATTTTAGCATCCAAAATTAAGAACCTGCCATGGGCCAGGCATTATACTTTTCATTCATTATCTCATTTAGCACAACAAACATAAAGGTAGATACTATTATTATTCTCATCTGCAGATGAAGAATGGAGGATAAGAATGGTTAAATAGCTGTCTAAGCATAACACAAGTAGGAAATAATACAGCTAAACTTCAAGGTTAAGGTCGGTTTAAAATTCCTGTCTTTTAACTCTAAGCAATTCCATGCCTTGAGCATAATACTGATTACAGACAGAGGGGAAAAATAAGGTTTACGTTAATATCAATTTATATAGGCAGGGTATAGTTGGCTAAGTTCACTTTGCCCATCTTTCAAAATTACCCAAACAAATCCACTTTCAAATTGTTACTGGCAAAATCACATCGTTGTATTTAATGATATTTGTTGACTCAGCAGACTGTCTCCTGTTTACTTTCATTCTGTTATCCAGCTTTCATCTCAGCCAGAGTCTGTTTAAACTAGGGCACTATTTCTCCCCTCAATCCAAGGACCACATGAATAACAAATACATGAAAATGAGCACAATGCTTTTCTGGACCCAAAGAGTAACTTCACTTGAATCCTAGCTGCTTGATGTGAAGGAAAATGATATTAACCCTTTTATGGGCTCTACCGCATGGCCATTGACAGACCAGCTTCTGATTGACTAGTTGTTGACGAACATGACCAAATGACTGAGTAAACACCAAGAAGTCAGGTGAATTTGCTCCTTTCTGTTTTAGTAAAATTAGAGCTCAGACTTGGGACATATTCCTGTTTTTTTTTCTAATATCATGAATACAGTATTGTTTTTTCAGTATGAGAAAACACTTTGGTGCTGGAAAATTTTCAGATTCCCCAAAGAAAGAGGATATTCAGTATTGCTCATCATTTGGCTTATCTTAGAAACTGGCACATTTATTCTACTGGCGATACAATAAAATATAAGTTATTTTTTTATTATGCCTTTGGAACTTGTAAGCTTCATTGATAATCTCAGCCACTTATTAATATTGTATCATTCATTCTTTGTCACAGAACACACTTTGGGTCCTTGCCTTCAGGAATGGTACTGGGCATAGACCAGAAGGGGTTTATGTTCAGCCTGTTCAGAATTTCTGAAATTGCCTCTCCTGGGTGAATTCATTTGGGTTAAGAGATAGTCCCCACAGAGACCCGTCTAAAATGTTCATGTTACCCAAGAGCGATCATTTCAGCAATCACTGACCGTCTTTAGCATAGTACCTAGTGTTATATGTTGAGCACTAGTACACACTTGTTCATTTTATGAGGAAATGGAGGCTCACAAATACTACGTGCCATCCCCAAAGTCACACAGAAAGACATTGGAGACTAGGAAAAGGAACTTGATCTTAACACTCTCTTCCAGGCCTTAAATGTCCTCACTTCACTGCCTTCATTATTCTGCCTAGACTGCACGGTATGTTGCCATATAATCTCAGCTCCCTTACTCTCTAGTCCTTCAGCTGCCCTGACCCTGGGAAGCACCAACCTTGAACTAGTCTCACCCGCTGTCCTCGCTTGCGTCTATGTTCATATAGTATTGTTAGATGAAATGAAACACTGGTGCAAATCAAGGCCACTATAAAGGTTAATTCCCAACCCCAGCTGGGCCCTCAGCATGGCCCACGTAGTTCCTCTGCATTACTCTGGTCTGCTCTTTGCTCACTTTCTTGAATGGGGCCACATCCTTCAGGTCCCATTCTCCCCCCTCACCTTGACTCTTTCTCCCATGACTTAAGTCCTAGTTCACTGAGAAGTTGCCTACTACTCTGGAAATACGGCAGAAGTCTTGACATTTCTGCTCTTTCTCTCTGTTCTTGAAGGGCAGTATTATTTAAAGCAACTGTGTTTCCCCAAACACGCAATGAGTTGCTCTTTCAATGTACGTCAATATTCATCCAGGACTCGGTGTCCTGGATTTCAATGACAGCTGTGCCTGCTCTGACTTAGTCATATGTTGAATCTGTGAACCCTATCTTTGTATGCATACGATCTAGAAGAGGAAGTTACTCAAATATATCTGAAGATAAATCACTTAGGCTCAAACACTTCTAGGTATGGGAGCAAATGAGGTAATTTAAAAAGGTGGAGTTTGGACAGAAGTTCTTTGTGCGTATTAAAGAAACTCAGTACTGCTTACGTGAACTGCTGTACTTCTACAGAATTAAAATCCCACCACACACTTAATATTCCCTGATAAAGCGCTCACTATTATTGAAATATGTGGTTAAGGCGAGTATTCAATGAAACGTTGGTTACTTTCATACGTGATGGTTTGTAAATTTCTAGTTGTGGGTTATGATATTGAGCTCGTCACTGAAAGTATCACTAGTCGTAATTATTTAGAACAAGTGACTTTTCCTTTTGTCTTTGAACATTAGGAATCTCCAACTAAAATTAAAACAAGAAACTAATAATTCTACAAAGTCTATTATTAATTTTATTGAGGAAATGGTATGTGGGGAGTTAGAAGAGAATCCACTAAATACCTTGTGCTATTTAAAAATCTGTCATTTTGTAACACATTATTGTGCAGATTCCTTAATTCATTCATTTTTTAAAGGACTTAGGAAAAAGATATCTGGCTACAGAACTCTTTTTATTCTCTGTCAAGAATAGAGAAAATAACTCTGAGATAGTTTGTGTGGAACATCTTTATTATTTCCAGCAGTATGAAATAATAGCATATTATTGTTTTTTGTACCAATATATTCCATGAACTCTAACATTTAAAATTTTAAGGACTGTTTTTATGATAATGTTTATTCTCAGAACTGGTGTGTGTCATTAATGAATGTTTGTTCTACTAGGCCTGGTGTTCTTGGCTAAGATTGGTATTAAATCCGTAACTAATTTAAATTTTACCGTAAATACAGTAGACTAGGCAAAATATTCTTTTAATTTTTTGGTTTTATAATCTAATCATAGCAATAAGTTAATTATAAACAAAGTCAGATTAACAATCTGATTTTTTTATTCAAAGTTCGAGATGTTTGGCTTTATCTTTAGATCACCATATTTTGAATTTTTCGAAATAGAGATGGTGTGCATTTGAATTAAGGGCTTTACCTGTAAAGTTTGGAAACTGTAAATCATTTCATTCTAGAATATAAATTAGGAGTTGTTTATACAGGGAGGTGGGTTTGTTTATTTTTTTTTAATACACCAAATCCTGATTTGAACCAGCAAAATCAATTGTTTTGTTCCTTATAAGACTGAAGTTTAATAAATGTTAGCGTTTACCCATGTCACTTTTATGTAACTTCATGGTTTAGGAGAGCACAAATAAGACTTAACAAACAATCTATAAATGTGAACATTCAGGTGCTACCTTACCGGACATCCGTTGTATGATCAGGAAGTATTAAAATAATCCAAAGCCAATGTTAAGTCTTTCTGGCTATTATTAGCTGTTTGAAAAGATCTAGATTCTTCCTTATCTGGAGATACCTTAACCTATTAGTTGGCAATTAAATGTTTAAATACATCTGAAGATATTATTCTACTTGTGTAAGATGGAAAACGAAAACAAAACGTAAGTCTCCAAAAATCAGATTGTTTGTGAAGAACTGGCATGTGAATCTTATTAGCATGTGAATCTTGCCCTTGTGGCTCCAGAAATTCTAATGACCCACAAAATCTAAAGCTGTGTTTCCCATCTACATACACATACTACCTTCATTGACCTACGCAATACAAATGTGTTCAGTTCTTTGGGAAAGTAACATAAAAGGAAAATAATTAATTTGAGTGTATCATAAAACGCAGAACTCTTTTACTCTAACACATTAAATCTGAAAACTCTTTAACTGACATCATTCAGTCTTTTTCATGTCTTTAAAAAATTTTTCAGAGAAACCCTCAGTCGCTTTGTAAATCACATACTTTCCTGTCTTTCTTCCTGATTTGAAATACACTAGTCTCCGTTTTATAATGCACTGGCCAGAAACCATATCACTGTGGACATTCTTGCTGCTGCAACAGGTGTTTGTCAGTTTCTTAAGTTGCTTTCCTTTCCCTGAGGTGGTGTTATTTCCGGTACATTCCAAAGGCTCTGAAAAAAAACTTTCACAGTCTCTTGCTGAGCCAACTCATGCCTCCAACCTCAAAGTTATTGAGAACTCATTGTCTTCAGGCTTTTGTTATATAGGCAAATTGTGTGAGTCTTTCTGTAATTCCAATTTTTAAGAACTAAAATATTTACTAAGAATTTTGCAAAACTGAAACTGAAAATGGAAATGACTTTTGTTCAGAAGCAAACAGTCTGGACATCTGGGAGTAGGGTTGATTATATTCCCAGCAAACCTAATGTGAAAAGGTTTTCATCATCCATTTAGACCACCCTGAAGTTTGACACACGCATAAACAAAACGGACCTTGATAACTTGCAGTCTACCTGCTGATGTTTTCCTACAAGTGAGGACTCTGCATGCCCTGTGTGGCTAGACTTTTTATTGCAGAACTTAAGCGAGGGAGGGATACTGGTAGAAAGGAGACCATCAGTCAACTGCTCCCTCTCCATACATCATACCCCTACTTCACCAAGTAAAACCCAAGCCCACCATAATATGAATAGGTCGTGATCAGAGCACACACATGCACTTTAGAACTGTGACAAGGCAACAAGAAGACAAGATTCCTCAAACAAACCTTTTGGAAGTTTCTCAGTCCCGCTGAAGGCAACCAAAGTAAGAATATGTACCAGTGGAATGTTGACGAGCTCTCTCATGATTAATCCAGGCTCAGGCAGGAGAAAGTTCCTTCTGGACAACGCAAGGAAAATGCCCCCAACAGTTTACATTTTAAAGCACAGTTTGTTACAAAAGGGTCGTCTGCTAATGACTGTTTGTGTCAGCAGCTCCACAGGCTCTAAGTATAATCAGGAATTCTCAGTCTTGGCTGTAGTGATGGACACGGCCAGCTGGTGAGTATCCACTTAGGCCAGTAATGCAAGTGTAGTGCTGGAGGAACAAGGGAAAGAAAATCCCTTTAGAATCCCTTTTAAGACAGTGGCAGAAGGACAATACCAGATGCCTTTGCAACGATCACTGTATTCCCTGAGGTATAGGTTTCCTGATCTGATTCGGTTCACCACCTCTCTCTGCTCACGCCAGCACCCTGGGTGTATGTAATCAGGCTCCTCCCCATCGCTCACGCCACCTCCTACCTCCAGCCCATTACCAGTTCCTACAGATGGTACCAACTCCATATTCCTGCATTTCTTCCCCTCCGTTGATTCCAATTAGTATAATGCTGTCCCAGTCTCCTTTCCAGACATTCATCTTCTCTGAATGATGGCAATAGCATCCTGTCTGTTCTCCTCTACTGTGTCTTGTTGTCGTCTGATCTCTTCTCAGAGATCTCTTCTCCTGTTCAAGAGGCTTCTGTGCCTCTTGGCCGCATCAAAACCTATTCAGACCTCTCTAATATGACATGGGAGGCCTTGCTGGCCCCTGCCTGTCTTGTTAGCCTCATCTGTTACAATCCGTGCCTCTATCTTAATATTTAGCAACCTGTTTCTATATGCAGCTTTCTTCCCTCTGTGAATTACTCAGGCTGTTCTGCCGGCTTGGAATTCTTTCCCCTCTCTGCACTCAGTTAACATCCATCCCAACTTGATCATGATCTCCTCCTGGGACCATCCCAGACCCAGAGTTCTATATCTTCCCAAAGTTGCATTGGGTTTGCCTCCTCTGTGTGTGTGTGTGTGTGTGTGTGTGTCTTGTGCACATGTCTATCACTGCACTTACCACATTGTTTTAAGATTTTTGCCTTATTGGTGCATCCTCATTCTTTGGCCTCATGAGTCCATGGATCTGGAAGCTGGGGGCTGCCAGCCAAATTAGTTACTTACAGCAGATCTTCCTAAAGGTGCACCTCCATGGCTTCCGAAATGTTCTACTGTGCAAATTGCCTTTTCTCACTGAATGATATGTCTTGGAGACTTTACCATGCTACTACATACCCATCATTTCTACTGACAATATAATTGTCTAAATTATGAATGTGTGATGGTATATATTTGCTCCCCAGCAATGTGTTGAGAGGACCCATTTCCCCACACTCTTATCAACATTTACCTTTGAATTCTTACATTTAAATAGAGTAAAAATGATACTTCATTGTTTTAATTTATACTTATTTCACTGAATACTATTGGTAATGAGAATTTTTCATATTTTTATTGTTATTCATTTTCCTCTTCTGTGGCTTTGGTCTGTATTCCTCTTACATCATTTTTATTTTTCTTATTTATAGGAATTTTAAATGTATGCTCAATATAAATAATTTATGTCCTTTGTTGTATATATTGTCAATATTTTCCATGTGGAACACCTCTGCTACCGAACCATAGAGAGCTTGTGTTAAATCAGTTCTTCCTTCCTAGATCAGGACCTGTGAGGACCTGGTTATCCAGGGCTGTTGGAAGCTTCTGTGCTCCATTAACAAGAAATAATGTGCAAAGCCAGATCTGTCTACCGGACTTCTTTGTTATTTAAATTAATAGATTCACCCTTTTGGGGAGCTTGGCTAAACATGAGTTTGAGTCCTTAAACTGCAATCAAAATAATGCTAGTGTAATTTTAACAGAAGACATATAGATTTGATTAGGTTTCTGCTGAGAACATCCTGTGAATGCTGTGTATTTCATGAGAAATTTGAATGTCAATAAGATGAGCACATTTTTTTATGTGAAATTTAGGAATCAGCAGGATGAACAGTGTGGCTACCTATCATTTCCATAAATAACACTAGAGAAAGTGCAGGGTTCTGGAAATTTGGTCGACTTTGGATTTATGAGCCCCCCAAGGACCCTCTTCCTTCAGATGTCCAGGAGGAGGACTTATAAGGGAGCACTCTTCATCCCCTTTCCTCTGAAATAAAGAACAAGCAATGATGACACCTGTCTTGAATCCAGTAGGAACTGCCCCCTCTAGGCCAGGAACCCCAGGAAGTTATTTCCTACTTCATATTCCACCATGACCTGAGTCTGAAGGTGACCACAGTACCATGCAGGGTTAGGGGGGAGACAAAACCCCATTGAGGGAAAATTGAAGCTAGAATTTGAGGGAGAGTGCTGGCTCAAGATGAAGCAGTCATTGTCTGAGAGAAGCCCATGAGGAGTGTGGTTTAGGTAGGAACACCACAGCAGGTTCCAAAGTGTGGCAGCCAGTTACATTCCTTGCAGCAATTTCTTGTACCCCTGATATGAAATGGCCGTCTATCCTACAGTACAATCTGCTGTGCCTTACAATAGCAGACTTAGTCAGCCCTGTGGAGTGAGACTGGGCACCAGTCCTCAGGGCATGAGGAGAGTAGGTGAGGCGGATGGCCAGTCTTCCCATTAATAAAATACAGTCAGGGGCACCTTGGTGACTCAGTTGATTAAGCGTCTGACTCTTGATTTTGGCTCAGGTCATGATCTCGCAGTTTGTGAGTTCGAGGCCCGCATTGGGCTTTGTGCTGACAGTGTGGAGCCTGCTTGGAATCCTCTCTCTCCCTCTCTCTCTGCACCTCCTCTGCTTGCTTGCTCTCTCTCTTTACTTTAAATAAATAAATAAACATTTAAAATAATAAATAAATACGCCAATGAAGCTTGCCTGGCTACCTCTGCTATCTTTGCTTCTTCATCTCAGAAGCTGGCCAAAACTCCCAGGAAGTAGGATCAAAGAGCGAGTAGCACCGTTCTGAGCCACATCTCAAACTAGACACTGGCGTTCAGCTGCACAGCAGCTGATGACACTAGCCCCATTCGTGCTGGAGTCAGCACATCACCAAGTTAGTGCTTCTGGTCTGCACCAGGCTCTCATACATCTGGTGAAGCTTGGCAAAGAGCCCCTTCTAATTATCACAAAGGGCAATGACCTAATTCTTTGCCTCACTGGTCAGCAGACAACGGGTCATGAATGCCACATGGATTGCCCTTTCCAGAAAACTCCTGGGGAATCAAAGAGATAGTGGTAGGGTTATATTTTTTTTTAATGGATGGGATCTCCCCATTGACTGTGAGGATAGCTATTAGAGGTGCATCAGGATTTTTGGAGCCTATACCTTATAAAATTGGAAAGGACTCTTGAAAGAAAATGTTCAGTGAATGAATGAATTATACTGAATACCTACTGTATGTGGGACATTCAGCAACAAGAGATGGGGCTTAATGTCTCGTGAGGGAATGAATAACAAACAATTACATAAATAAATAAATAAATAAATAAATAAATAAATAAATAAATTAGAATCTGGAGAGATACACTACATTGTAAGATTATATAAAAACTGAGCCTGAAAAAAAATGAGCCTGGCCTAGTTAGGGAAGCAAGAAATGCTCTTCTGAGGAAGTGCCACTTTGGCTTCCCGCTGCAGGATAACTCAAAGTCAGACAGCCAGACTCGGGAGGTGTGGGCGTAGACTCTTAACAGGCAGTGGGAGAAGAATGTGGAAATGGCTGGGGATATGGAGACCATGGTGCTGTGATAGAAATGAAAATTGTTTGGAGTGCAGGAAGGGGAAAGGTACAGAGGCAGATAGGGGAGATCACTCAGGGTTTTGTATGTCTCAGTAAGAGCTTCATTCTACAAGAAGTGAAACGCCCTGGGAATGTAGATTGCAGTGCAAGCTACAGACGTGAATCTGATATGCTGAAGGGAGCGCGTGAAAGGAGAGGAAGCCTTAGATCTGAGCCATGACACGTTCCAACCTCTAAATGCCAGTGAAAGATAAAGAGCTAGAAAAAGAGATAGACACAGAGCAGCTAGTTGGGTAGAAAGCTATATACTAATAAAGTAGAGTGGCACACAAGGGAAGGGAAGAGAGCATTTCTAGAAGGTGAGCATGGAGTATGTGGAATGCCCCTAAGCGGTCAAGTAGGAAGGAGTTGAAAGGTTTCCACTGAATTTAGCATCATAGAAGTGGTTTATGATCTTGGTGAAGGGCAGTCCTGGGGAGCAGTGGGGAAGGAGCTAAGACCCTGGAGTGGTGTATGCAGACTGGAGAGTGAACAGGATGTGAGGAAATAGAGACAGTATGTGGGGAGGATTCTCTCAAGAAGAGTGACAAGGAGAAAGCCAAGCAGCAGCTGGAGGGAAGGGTTGGACAGAGACAGAATTTATTCTTTTTTTTTTTTCTTTTTAGTAGGCTCTATACCTAACATTGAACTCACAATCCCTAGACCAAGAGTCGCATACTCTACCAACTGAGCCAGCCAGACGCCCCAGAAGTCATTCTTTATTTATTTTGAAGGTGTGCTGTGAGGGATCCTGTAGAGAGAAAGAGATTAAAGACACAGAAAAAGAAAAGATAATAGGTAGTTCAAGGTCTCCAGGAAGGCAGGAGGGACTGGAGCTCTAAGCACTGGATCTTGTAATAGGAGATGATGAGGAAGGGGTAAGTAGGCATATTTGTAGGTGAGAATGGGGAAGTTTACTGAGCCCTCATCTAATGACTTCTATCATCTCTGTGAAGTAGAAGGTGAGGTTGAAGAAGATTTAAAACAGTTATTCTGGAAAATAAGAGAGCCCACAGTTGAGGTTGTTGTTAGAAAGTTATGCTGATATCGTACACCCTAGTGTGTTTTTTTTTTTTCACCAGCCCTTCTCAGCTTCACAAATGACAGATGTTGAATGGTTAGGTTTATTTTGGGGGGTGGGGGGAGGAAAGGGTATTTGTTAGTGATACATTAGTCCAGGGAAGCAGCATTCCAGAAGAGAGAGGGAAATGCGATGCTAGGGAGCAAAGTGGATGTATTGAGAACAGACACAGTCAATAAGTGGTGATACTGGCAGCACAAAGAAGGTAGGAACGTGGACAATGGAAGGAGCAAAAACCGGAAAGAGATTCAGTGATGTGGGGTAGCTTCAAGTCAATTCAGGGGTCCACCTGGGGAACATGGCCCATGACCTGGGGCCATTTTGCTTATGTGCAGTTAAGTTCATTTCTCAGAGGGGAGACCAGCTCTGAGTCCACTGTTCCTGCCCATGAAGGACAATGAGGTGGTTGGAGAGGAAAGGGTAGATTGGAGACAAATATGGAAAAGATTGGGTCATAAAGGCAAAACGAACACCAGATTTTCAGCTTGAAAACTTCAGTGGAGTTGGGCTGCTGGAGTGTGGAGACCTGGTGAGCCTATTGGTGGGTGAGCAGGCAACGGGGTGGGGGTAGGTGGAAGAAAAATCAAATGAATGTAGAAAGTGGAGTCTTTAATTGTATGATAGCAGGAACTTCTGAAAGGAAAAGAAGTCTACTAAAATGATCAACTTGTATCATATAAAATTTATAAATTTATATCTTAGGCTGCTGTCTGGGTCCCAAAATGAAATAGATGGCCTGCTCAACTAGAATACAAGGAGATATATAGGTGTAAGGTGTTCGGAAAGTGCAAGAATTAGTGTAGAGACTGTGAACCACCAACAGGTGCTTTTTACCATCTCTAGGCCTGAGGGTTGAAGGAGCAGAAAACCACTTATCGGAATCTAAAGACTAAGTCATGGGAGAGCTTCCTAGTAGGAGCTAAGACTTTTGGTTGAGGGATTCAGGTAGCTCACGAGAATGCTTTTGATTTCTGGCAGATCCTCACCATTGGCCAAACCCAGTAAGGAACTGGAGGGCAAGAAAGCCCATTGATCAGTTTCCACAGGCACAGAACAGGGGACAAGTAGATCGGGAGGACAAATGGAAGGAGACCCCAGCTGGTCTCTTTAAAGAGTTCCAGCTTCTCCCAGAGCACAAACCACACACCAGATGAGACTTCACGCCGGTTCTCCGATTTGTCTGCAACAGTTACCTTTGCAGTCATTCGATCAGCATATCACACTTTACCCCGCCTCTCTGCTTACCCCCAAAGACTAAGCTGCTTCTCGGTCATACCACCTCTGGTCTCTCTGAAGTATATCTTTGGTACCCCAGCATGTTATAGGGGTTTTTCCAGAGTACGGGTCTGCCTGTCTGGATTTTCCGTACTCTCTATTCTCTGAGACCTCCAACCTGTTGGTCGCCTGCATGAACACAGTGCTCCTTCCTGGTTCATCCAGCCCCACTCTCAGTCTGAAAACCCAATGGAAAACGCAGACGTGGCTACAGTTCAAAGACCCTGAAGTTCACACATATGGTATAAATCATTCTGAGGGAAGAAGCCCTCCACCATGCTTCCCGGGGAGGTCCGTTCGTCCCATCGGCCTCCGCCAGAGAAAGCTGCGGGGTCGCTGTTGTTCTTGCAGGTCATCCACCCTGCCTCAGTCTGCTGGCACAAGCTGTTTAGACCCTTGATGCTGCTGCCAGAGGGATTTTTTTTTTTTAATTTATCCCCTGGGGTACCTGGGTGGCTCAGCTGGTTAAGCCTCCGACTTCGGCTCAGATCATAATCTCACTGTTCATGAGTTTGAGCCTACATCGGGCTCTGTGCTGACAGCTCAGAGCCTGGAGCCTGCTTCGGATTCTGTGTCTTCCTCTCTCTCTGCCCCTCCCCCACGCACACTTTGTCTGTCTGTCTCTCAAAAATAACCATTACCAAAAAAAAAATTAAAAATTGTCTACCACTCACCTATTAGAATGGGCAAAATCTGTAACACTGGCGAGGATGTGAAGCCGTAGGAAATCTCACCCGTTGCTGGTGGCAATGCAAAAGGAGTCTGCCGTTTTGGAAGACTGGCAGTATCTTACCAAACTAAACATACTCCTACCATATGATCCAGCAGTCATACTTCTTGGTATTTACCCAAAGGGGTGAAAAAATGTTGACACAAAAACCTGTACACAGTCGTTGATAGCAGATTTATTCATAATTGCCAAAACTTAGAAGCAACCAAGCTGTTCTTCAGTAGGTGAGTGGATAAATAAACTGTGGCACATGCAGACAATGGACTGTTATTCAGCTCTCCAAAGAAATGAGCTATGGCACCATGAAAAGACGTGGAGGAATCTTAAAAGCCTGTCACTAAGTGCAAGAAGCCAATCTGAAAAGGCTACATACTATATGATTCCAACTATATGACATTGTAGAAAAAGTCAAACTATGGAGACGGTAAAAAGATCAGTGGTTTCTGGACGCAGTGGGAGAATAGGCAGAAGAAGAGAACAGTGCCTGAATAGGCCGAGCACAGATGATTTTTAGGGCGGTGAAAATACTCTATATGATATAATAAAGATAGCTATATGTCATTATACACTTGTTCAAATCCACAGAGCATATGATAGCAAGAGTGGACCCTAAGGTAAGCAGTGGACTTTGGGTGGTGATGATGGGTCAGGATAAGTTCATCTCTGCCAAAATATGTACTACCCTAGTGAATGATGTTGATAGAGGGGGAGGTTAAGCAGGTGTAGGGATAGGGAGAATAGGAGAAATCTCTGTACCTCCTCAGTACTGTTGTGAACCTAAACAGCTCTCAAAAATAAAGTCTTAAAAAAAGCATCTGTAGCTCTGTGCAATAGCAGGGTTATAGCCAATTAGTCAATGAGGCATGACTATTGCTAATTGAAAAAATATATATATAAGGGTCCAGTACAATGATATTATTCAATTTGTTTTAATTTTTAAAATTTTTTTTTAACATTTATTTATTTTTGAGACAGAGAGAGACAGAGCATGAACGGGGGAGGGTCAGAGAGAGGGAGACACAGAATCCGAAACAAGCTCCAGGCTCTGAGCTGTCAGCACAGAGCCCGACACGGGGCTCGAACTCACGGACCGCGAGATCATGACCTGAGCCGGAGTCGGCCGCTTAACTGACTGAGCCACCCAGGCGCCCCTGTTTTAATTTTTTAACGTTTATTCATTTTTGAGAGAGAGAGAAAGAGACAAAGCATGAGTGGGAGAGGGGCAGAGAGAGAGAGGGAGACACCAAATCTGAAATGGGCTCTAGGCTCCGAGCTGTTAGCACAGAGCCCGACACGGGGCTCAAACTCATGAACCGCGAGGTCATGACCTGAGCCAAAGTTGGACCCTTAACCTGACTGAGCCACCCAGGCGCCGCTCAATTTATGTTTTCATTAAAGTTTTTATATATAAAAAATTATGACAACTACAGGTGGCATATTATAAGCAAGTACAAAGCATAAAATCTTCTTTGCCAGGAAGGCATTAGTCTCTATAGCGAAGTCATTTTTGGTTTTGTTTCTTAGACTGAGTATCCGAAACGTTTCGTATGTTTGTATGGGTTTTGGAAGCCCAGCTCTGCCTCTGTAAGCTGAGAAAAACGAATACTTACTCTCGTGGACCCTGATAGGTGGATACAGATGAGTGACCTCAGCTCAGCCAATCAGACACGTCTGCTGGGACTCTGAATTTGGAGCAAGTGACACAAAGAAGGAGGTAGTGAGAATTCATTCCAGTGGTGGCGGCATCACGCGTTCGATGGCACCGGAGCCAAGAGTAGCACGCAGCCACGGCGGCTCCTCAGCAGTATCCTGTGTCCGGTGATGGCAGCGCTGGTGGCCATGCTCAGCGTCAGCAGCGGAGCTGCGTCACCCCTACCGGGCTGTTCCTCGGTCGAGAGCTTGGCCATGGTGCTTGCCACCTGACTGCCTTGGTTCCTGCGTGCCTCTCCAGTATTCCTGTGTGTTTTGTAAGCTGCCCAGTAGCCTTCCAAAACATTTCCTTCCTCCCAAGTTAACCCTTTCTCTCGAGTTACATGATACATACACACACACACACACACACACACACACACTTATTTGTAGGAAATATATATACATCTAAAATATAATTAAATGAATAAATGTGTAATATATGAATATAATGTATTTTATTTAATTAATTTATTTAAATTTATTTATTAATTTATATATATTTATATTTATATATTTATATTTATTTATATTATATTTATATTTATTAATTTATAAATTAATTTATTTAATTAATTTAATTAAATTTATTAAATTAAATACATTATAATGTATATGTGTGTTTGTGTGTGTGTGTGTGTGTATGTATATATATATATATATATATATATTCTCATGGAAAAACCTTTAATAGGACACAAAACCTAGAAGTCATATAAGGATGACTCCATTTGACTACATAACGTTTTAAAATCCACCTGGGGGAAAAAGAAACATGTTGCCAAAGGTTAAATATCAAAGTGAAATTAAAAAAAAAAAAAAAACAGCACCCAACTTGCTAAGCTAATAGATACGTACGTACATACTCGTTATGTATCTTACTTGAATTTTCCTCAACATGTGAAAGTATTGGCCATTCTTTTTGCTTAAGATTCTTCTTCACTTGGCCTTTTTATGATAGAGTTAATTTCCTGGTTTTCATGTTATTTTTTTGTTGTCCCCTTCATAAATTCCCCACCCTGCCCCATTCCTTCATGCAGAATTTAAATGTTTATTTTCCCAAGTTAAGTCTTTGGCACACCTCTCCTGAGTGTGCCATACTCTAAGAGTTGTTTCGACCATTTTACAGCATTAGAAAACATCTAAATATGTATGACTCTTACCTGTAGCTCTGAATTAAATCTCTGTCGGAAACACCTGTATAACTAGTCGCCTGTGTGGCTAGCTCACAAGCAACTGAAACTCAAGATATATAATATTGAGATATAATATTATTAATCTTAAAAACGTTTAATATTTAACTAGAATTAGCAATGCAATCAGAGAGGAAGGACAGGAAACCTTCAAACTTTGCTTTCTCTCCCCATTGTTGCAAAAGGCTCTCTGAGACAGAATGCCACTTTCACAGGCCACAGCTCTAAAATGGCTTTCTACTGCTGTCATTGAGCTAAAATATTAGCTGGAAGCCAACATGCCTCCACATACTGTACCCGGTTCCAAGCACCTGTAAGTGAAGGTGTCAGCGGGAAAGTTGGAAAATACACACTTTTTCTTATTGGCGAGTTCTTTGAAAACAGGAACTTCAGAATAGTGACTGGCACATGCGATGTGTATAATAAATACGAGTTGTTGGGGCGCCTGGGTGGCGCAGTCGGTTAAGCGTCCGACTTCAGCCAGGTCACGATCTCGCAGTCCGTGAGTTCGAGCCCCGCGTCGGGCTCTGGGCTGATGGCTCAGAGCCTGGAGCCTGTTTCCGATTCTGTGTCTCCCTCTCTCTCTGCCCCTCCCCCGTTCATGCTCTGTCTCTCTCTGTCCCAAAAATAAATAAACGTTGAAAAAAAAATTAAAAAAAAAAATACGAGTTGTGCATAAATTCAGAGCTTTTTCAGGTTGACATGGCTCTCGGTTGACTTGTAACACATGATTCTCAATGTTCAAGTGCTCTCAGGGATAAGATAGGATGAGAAAAGAGCTAGCCCCAGTAGAGCTATCTGTATCTCCACCTATGGTGTTCTCCACTGTTTGTTCCCCAACTGCCCCAGCCCTATATGGAAAAGGGATGTAGTTATGGGGAGTTGTGGGAGAGAGCTTGGGAAGGTATTATAGTCTCAGAGCTGATGAAATTCAAACTTCCAAGACTCTCAAGACCTAGAGCCTAAATTTCTGCTGACCAAAGAATCTGTCTTAATTTAAATAAATCCAAGATGCTAGTACCTGGAGAAATTGATCCTAAGTCCTATAACCTCAATATGTCCAATACTAAACTCATCATCTTCCCTAAAGCCTGGGAATTCCTTTTTTTTTTTTTTTTTTTAATTCCTTTATCTCTTGTTTCAGTGAATATCACATCTTCTATTCGGCTTCCTAACCCATTGAGCTCTGAGTCATCCCCGACACCTTTCTTTTTCCTTAACCCATCAAGTTTACATTCTGAAGGCCTATCTGGATTGTCCCTTTCTCACTGCCCTCCCCACGCCACTTTTAGTTCTCATTAATTTATGGTCTGCTTCCTAAGCTGCAGCGAGTGGGTCTCCCTACCAATCAGTTCTCTACGCCGATGTGAGAGCACTCCTTCTAGTATATAAATTTGCCCACGTCATTCTCCTGTTTAGAATGTTTTATGACTTCCTGCTGCTTTGGGGGTAAACTCCACGCTCCCTTTGTTGGCAGTCCTCTGCTGCCCTCTCCTCCCTCTTTCTTCGCCTTCCCTTCCTCACACTCTTTGTTCAAGGAGTAACTGTAGGTGCCTCGGAATCACCACCACACTTGTTCTGACCTCCATGCCTTTTAACATGGTTTCCTTTCTGCTGGAATGTCACTCTCCTGTTTTCTTTTAGCCAAACATGGCTTGTCCTTCAAGATTCCACCTGGTTCTGGCCTCTCTGAGAAGTTTCATTTGATGCCCCAGTCTAAATTGCCTGCCCCCTGCTCTCAGCAGAAGCTCCCACTCTGGGCTCCTCTCTTTCTTAACCCACAGCACAGGTAGTAGAATTCTTAGCTGATCTTGACTCTTTCTCTCCACAAGAAGGTGAGCTTATTGAACACTGATTTTTGTGTTCTTTATGTCTGTGATTCCTGTGCCTAACAGAGTTCCTGATGTATTGTAGCCCCTGGTACCTATTTTATGATGAAAGACTGGATAAATGAAACCACATCCTTCTTTCTCCCTAAGAATTTTAGACCTTGCTGGTAGATTCTCTTGATAGGGGGATGAAGCATTAAAGAGATTTCCTTGGCTTATTCCCTTAGGTCTTCTCCCCCACCCCCCACCCCCCGCCCTTTTCTTTATAGTAGCATGTGGAGTGCTGAGTTGCACAGAGCTGCATTTTGCAACTTGGGGAAGCGATTGTTGGGAGGCCCACTGAATGCTGGAGAGAGAGGAGAGCTGGAGTTACAGAGTGCTACATATTTGAAGTCTATGCTTTGGTAGAGAAGAAAAGTTATCTGTGTTACTCATCTGGTTAAATTAGGAGGGAAATGGTGAGCAGGAATTCAAGGCATATTCTGTGTACAGGAAAAGAGTATATTTGATTTGGGCCTTCTTTGGCCTTTGTCATTTGGGGACCTGAGGGTAGCGGTAAGCCAATGCCCTTCCTTGGTTCCTCTTATGATAAAACTGGTACCTGAGTCCCCCAGGGTTTTCCCTTCTATAGCCTCATCTTTTCTGCTTCCCTCAATCACAAACCTCATCCAGAGTTTCCTGAATCATTATGAACAGACACAGAAGACTGGAAACCATTGTGGAAGCTCCTATCAGGATGACAGATTCGCCCCTCTTTCTCACTGCTTGTCTCCTTTCTGCTTCTTCATTATAACTGGAGTGTTCCAGACTCCTACCACATATTCCTCAAATATGTTAGATTGGTTTTTAGGGCACCGTGAGATCACCTCCAAAGGAAACATCCCGTCCTAGGAACTTCATTTCTCAGTTTAGTCCCAGCATTGTTTATATCTTCTAACCCTGGCTTAGAGATGCCCAATTGAATTCAGTTCAGCAGGTCATGGCTAGGCACTAGGCCAGGCCCTGGAGTCCAAAGGAAACATCGACAACTGCTTCCAGTAGGCCATGTGCAGTGTAAGGAGAGAAGCTCTTGGCAGGGTTCAGAGCACTGCCCAAGGGTCAGAGCAACCCTCGCCAAGCCTGCCCTGGCAGTTGCTGGAGTGGTGCAGGCAGGCTCTAAGATGGCCCCCCAATGCACAATTCTCTTTCTTGGAGTGTGGTCTGGATTTAATGACTCACTTCTGAAGACCAGAACACAGCAAAAGTGATGTTATTTCACTTACGAGATTAGGTTCTAAAAAGATTCTTCTTCTATCAGGGGGTTTCAGAACAACAGGACTCGGTGAAGCAGAAGGAGGAACAGAAATGATGTTGAGGTTTTGGGATAGAATAACTAGGTGGATGTGTATCAGGAACTGAGATGCTGAAGATTGGATTAAAAACCAGTTTGGGAGGGGGGGAATGTTCTTAATGATGATTTTCTATTTGGATGTGAAGTTTGAGATGTTTATGTGACAATGCAAATAAAAATGTCTGCTAAGTAGGACCAATTTAGGTCCGAAGCTCAGAAAAGAGGTTTGGGCTTGAGTATAAACTGGGGGAGTTGTCAGCACACTGATGATGTTTAATCATGAGACAGCACAGATTGTCATGGGTGAGTACAGATGGAGCCAAAGTGAGGACCCGGGATCGAGCCCTTAGCAATGTCAACTGTGAGAGGCCGTATTGAAGAAGAACACGTTAATAAGGCAGGAGAGAGTGGTCAACAGCTGCCAGAGAAGCTGGAGGAAGTCCAGGCATGTGCATTCTTGTGGGAAAGAGAAGGAAGTTCCCTGAGAAGATGGGAGTGGTCGGCTTCGTCAGGGGGTTTTGAGTGGGTCAGGGAGTTTAGGAATGGGAAGTGGCCATTAAAATTGGGAAGTAAACATTAAAAGAAAAGAAAAGAAAAGAAAGAAACCTAAAGCATGATACATTTGAATTGTTAACACCATAGTTAAAGTAGCTTGGTAAATTGCTTCCCAAAATGACTAGCCCTAGTTTTTGCCATAGGTTGAAAGATCAGAAAATGAATATAGTCGACTTGCCCTTCACCTTACCTAGCAGTAATTGCTAGTTGCACACACAGATTATAAAAATGCTTCTTTACATGCTTGAATTCAGCCATCTTGAATGAATTCTAGATGCTAGATGCATCTTCTAGCATCTTCTATAAGTAATGCAGTACACTTACAGTGACTATGTTAGATAAATAAGGGCTCAGGAAGTGTGCATGTATGTCAACACTGCGTGGAAAGGAATTTTCTAGTTTTGAAAACTATACCACCCCAGGGGAAGAGAATCCTTCATGTAGCCCCTCAGCAACTCAACGGCTCAGCAGCACAAAATAACACTAGGAAAATTATGCTGCACACTGAGTAAGCATGACGTGGTCAATTTATTCATAGTCTATTTTTGCAGCGATCTCTTTGAGCTATGCCAGGATTAATAAATGTGGTTTATGCATAGCCATGATGCTCTCGGGAGACTTAATTTAATAAAAATATAAACCCCCAGATAAGTCTTATTTTTGTAATGTTCTGGTAATCACAGGATTAGGGTAGGCAACCCAGCAGTGCTGCTGGCTCTTTCTCAAAGCCTGGGTGTGTGGCCTGCGGACCAGACTTAGGGTTGCTTTAGGTTAGGGCAGGGGCCGGGCTGAACTGTGCTGACTAGGGAAAGTCCTAGAGATTTTGAGCTGTGATTTACACAGGCCTTTATACATTATTACAACACATACTCAAGGGCACACACATTTTCTGTGGTTTTCTATCTTCATGAGCAAAGTACTATTTGGAGATGTTTCTTTGGCAATAGTCGAATAAGTTGGTTGCTGATTGTACATCTCTGGATCAAGAAATATTTGAAGATTGCACTAAACTGATGTGATTTTAGGCACTCTTTGTCCTCCGACATTTCCTTTTTAAAAATCTCTTGCTGATTTTAGCCATGCACTGTAAAAAATAAGAAGAAAACAACCATAAGATATTGAGAATAAAAATAACAGTCAATTCACAGACATGCCCAGACTTTAGAAAACAAACATTATTACCATGTTTGTACATTTATGTCCTAACTTCTATCATATTATATGTACAGAAAATATGTTAAATAAAATATGACGCACACTGCACATTGTTTCGTGTACATTTCTACCATCATTGATTATTACAGATTTTATTTTAATGTACAAATACACTATTATCTGTGTAGCCATTCTCCTGTTGTAGGTAGTTCTGATTTCTAACTATTAGGAATAAAATGTCAGCATCTTATCCCTTCTGTTTCATGTGATGCTGTAATTATGGCCTTCCAATCATTAAAGAAATGGAATTATTGAGTCAAAGTGTGTGAATATTAATAAGGCCCTTGGTATGTATATTCAAATTTCCTTCCAGATGTTTTTGCCTATGCACACTCTGTCACGACATTCTCATTTTTGAACCCGTTATGGTAATTTGATGGGCGAAAAAGATGTCTCGTGTTTTTTTGTTGTTAGTATGAAGTGTATCCTTTTGCAATATACGTGTTTGCCATTAATACTTCGTCTCTTGTAAATTATTACGTTGTTCTTAGTTTATTTTTCCTCTAGGATGTTTGTTTCTTATTTAATTTAGAAGATATTTATACATTAAGAACTTTGTTATATGGGGCGCCTGGGTGGCTCAGTGGGCTTAGCATCCGCCTCTTGATTCCGGTGCAGGTCATGATCTCACGGTTGTGAGTTTGAGCCCCGTATTAGGCTCAGCGTTGACAGCACGAAGCCTGCTTAGGATTCTCTCTCTCCCTCTCTCTGCTCCTTCCCTCCTCGTGTTCTTTAAACAAACAAACAAACATTAAAAAAAGAACCTTATTATGTACACTGCTAAACTTTCCCTTATTTTTTCAGTTTGTTTTTTATGACTGAAAAAAAGATTTTAATTTTTATAAAACCTAATCTATCAGACCCTTTTCTTATATCCTCTCTCTGTTTTGTGGTCATAAAAGCTCTCTGAACCCCCAGAAAAGATCATTTTCACCCGTGTTCTCTTTTAGACTGTTCAGGAGTTCATAATTTTTATATTGAAGTTTTTGGTAAATCCAGAATTATTCTTACTTTACATGGAAAGTAGAAAGATGACATTATTTCTTAAAGCATAAGTTGTTCTACCTCTATTTATTGAAGAATATTCTATTCATCCCATTGATCTGAAATCTCACCTTTTTAGAATATTCCAGCCTTTAGGGCTATAAATTGGTAGGCCAGGGAAAGGCAAAAGGAATTAGTTTGAGTGACAACTAAGATGATTGCATGGAATGGTGCGTTAAAACATTCTGGAGCCATGTCAGAGCAGACTAGGGTGCCATAATTGATTACTGATGTCTCCCATGAGCACACGAATGGGAGGGTAATAGTAAACATGCTTTATATTTGTACATTGTGTTTTGTTAGTATCTGTTCCTTGTTGACGCACTGTCATGTACTATAGCTTTATGCATCTAATTATATAGCCCCAATAAACATGAAAGAAAAAATTATAGAATTGCTATGAGAAATTGGCAAATCTATAGCCTCTATGGAAGATTTTAACATACCTCTCTACAGTTGGTAATTTAAGTGGAAATGGTTAAGTTTTCCCCAGATTTATCTATTATTTATTTATTTTTTAATGTTTATTTCTGAGAGAGAGAGAGAGAGAGAGAGAGAGAGAGAGACAGAGCATGAGTGTGGGAGGGGCAGAGAGAGAGGAAGACACAGAATTTGAAGTAAACTCCAGGCTCTGAGCTGTCAGCACAGAGCCTGATGTGGGGCTTGAACCCATCAACTGCGAGATCATGACCTGAGCCGAAGTCAGACGCTCAACCGACTGAGCCACCCAGGCACCCTACCCCCAGCTTTATTAAGGTTTCTTTGGCAAATTTATAAGGTGTTTAAACTCTACAACTTGGATGATTTGATATATGTATGTATTGTGAAATGATTCCTACAATCAACGCACTCGTTACCTCACATAGTTACCTTTTTTAAATGTTATTTTTGGTGAGAATGTGTAAGATCTATGGTCTTAGTAAATTTCAAGTATACAATACAGTATTTTTAACTATAGTCACCATGACATACATTAGGTTCTCAGAACTCATTCAGCTTATAACTGCAATTTGTACCCTTTTATAAACCTCTCCTCGTTTCCTCCCCGCTGCAGTTCCTGGCAACTACTATTCTGCTCTTACTTTCTATGAGCTTAACTGTTTTCTTTTAGATTCTGCTTATAAACTCTACCATACCATAATGTATGGCTTATCTCATTTAGCATAACACATTCCAGGTTCATCCATGTTGTCACAAATGGATTTCCTTCTTTTTTTAGACTGAATAATATCCCATTGTATGTATATACCACCTTTTCTTTATCCATCCATCCATTAATGGACACTTAAGGTTTTTTTTAAGTTTATTTATTTGACATCCATCCATTAATGGACACTTAAGTTTACTTATTTGAGAGAGAAAGAGTGAGAGTGTGCATGCGTGGGGGAGGGGAAGAGAGAGGGAGAGAGAGAATCCCAAGTAGGCTCCACACTGTCAGTGCAGAGCACAACACAGGGCTTGAACCCACAAACCCTGAGACCATGACCTGAGTCGAGACCTAGAGTCAGATGCTTAACCGACTGAGCCACCCAGGCACCCCACTTAGGTTGTTTTCTTATCTTGGGTATTGTGAGTAATGCTGTAATGAATATGGGAGTTCAGATGTCTCTTTGAGATAATGATTTTGTTTCCTTTGAATAAATACCGTAAGCAGAATTGCTGGAATGTATGGTAGTTCTGTTTTGAATTTCTTAAGGAGCTTCCGTAGTGTTTTTCATAGTGGCTGCACCAATTTGTGTTCCCACCAAAAACATTCAGGCATTTCCTTTTCTCCACATCCTTGCCAGCACTTGTCACCTCTTGTCTTTTTGATGATAGCCATTCTAATAGGTTTGCGATGGTGTCTCATTGTGGCTTTGACTTGCATGTCCCTGATGCTTTGTGATATTGAGTACCTTTTTACGTACCTGTTGGCCATTTGTATGTCTTCTTTGGAAAAATGATATTCAGCCCTCGGCCCATTTTGTAATTGGATGGTTTCTTCGTTTTTGCTCTTAAGTTGTAGAAGTTCTCCATATAGTTGGGATATTAATCCCTAATCAGCTGTATGATTTGCAGATATTTTCTCCTGTCACATAGATTGCTGTTTCATTTTGTTGATGGTTTCCTTTGCTGTGCAGAAGCTTTTTAATTGAATGTAGTCCCACTTGTTTATTTTTACCTTTGTTGCCTTTGCTTTTGGTGTCAAATCCAAACCATCTTTGCCAAGACTGATGTCAAAGAGCTATTCCACTATGTTCTCTTTTCGGGGTTTTACAGTTTCAGGTCTTATGTTTAAGTTTTTAATCCATTCTGAGTTGATTTTTGTGTATGGTGTAAGATAGGGGTCCAGTTTCATTCTTTTCATATGGATGTCCAGTTTTCCCAACATTTATTGAAGTAACTGTCTTTTCCCCATTGCGTATTCTTGGTGCCTTTATGGAAAATTTGTTGAACTCATATGCATGGATTTATTTCTGAGTGCTCTGTTCAGTTTCATTGATCTCTGTGTTTATTTTTATGTCATTACCATACTGGTTTGATTACTGTAGCTTTGTAGTGTAGTTTAAAAACAGGAAATGTGATGTCTGCCATTTTATCTTCTTGTTCAAGAATGCTTTAGCTTTTTGGGGTCTTCTGTGGTTCCATACAAATTTTAGGATTGTGTCTTCTGTTTTTGTGAAAAATGCCTTTGGAATTTGATGGAGATTGCACTGAATCTACAGATCGCTTTGGGTAGTATTGACATTTTAACAGTAACGATTCTTCTCATACATGAATATTAAATTTTCCATTTACTTCTTCAATTTCTTTCATTACGTTTTTTTTTTTCTTTTTTTCTCTTTCTTTTTTTGCAAGGAGAAATTCAGCAACAAATGAGTAATTGTGTAAGATCTTTGAGTTTGGCCCAATTCTGAGATTCAGTATCTTAGTTTATTGGGATATTCACGGGGACACAGGTAAAGTGTTACCTTATGGACTAAAAACATTAGATGTCCTATATGAGGGAATAAGAAGGTGGAACAGAGAGAAGATGGACAAATCAAGGCTCAGATCTAGAAAGGCACATCAGAAAGGCCTGATTTGGGGTTTACTATAGTAACATTAAAAGTAAGGAAGAGGTGTGTTTTGACATAGATGTGTTTTAATTTCAAGTAAATAATGCTCAACTGTGTATGAAAATAGGCTCTTTGAGTATCACCTACAGCGAATGATCAAAGGACACACTTCATGTGTATGTAGGGTGGGAGGAAAAGGTGGTTGCCCCCACATTAGTTGTTTTAGCGGTACATTCTCACACATTATCATTATCAGCATTTTATCATTGAAAATAGCAGACAGTAATATATTAAAAATGTATTTAGTGTTTGATGACTGAAATACCAATTCATCAAATAATGGAGTCCTATTTGTGTCATTCTTCAGTTCAAACCCAAAGTGTTATAGACCACCCCCAGTGTAATGGCTGGCGCATATTAAGCACTCAGTAAATACATGTTCAACAAATGAGCCAGGGACCAAGATTCTAACAACCATGCAAGTTTTGTCTGACAACATTGTAATATGTAATTGTTAAATATGGTACTTTTTCCCATGGTATTTAGCAGTAAAGCCTTTAAAACCAAATAAGACAAATACAATGATTACCTCTGTTGTTATGGAATTGTGTATATTTATAATGTTCTTTTTTTACTTTCTAAGTGTTATAAAATATCCACCTTGAATATTGTTGTCCATAGTTCGTTGTTACAGAGATGGCTGTCCCAAGAACTTGGAGATAAGGATAATCCAGCTGCCATCTGAGTTAAGCTCTGATGTTCATGCATGATGGATCAGTAGATAGACACAAAACATCATACAAAGAAGATAAAGTGGGTTCCAGGCTGGAAGGGCTTGGATATAATCTGTTTTAATATATTCACCTATTTAATTGAAGTATTCTTTTTTAAAAAAAATATGTATCTATTTTTGGGAGAGCACAAGCAGGGAAGGGGCAGAGAAAGGGGGACAGAGGGCCCAAAGTGGGCTTTGCACTAGGTTGACAGCAGTGAGCCCAATGTGGGGCTCGAACTCACAAACCATGAGGTCATGACCTGAGCTGAAGTCAGATGCTCAACTGACCGAGCCACCCAGGTGCCCCTGAAGTATTCTTAATCAGAAATATAGTACTGCTAAACCGTGGAAAACATGAATAAATATCTTCAGAGGTTAGTATTAATCATACCCATCCCAGGAACATCCCAAGGAAACTGAGTTTTAGCAGTCAGGCTTCACATTTTTCTTAGAGTTGTCCTTTACAAGATAATATGAAGAACTGACTCTGCTTGAGTGTTCACTCTGTGTTTTGTATCAATTTATTTAATCCTTATTAGAATGCTAGGAGGCTGGAGCTGTCAATGTCCTCATTTTATAAAGAATCCGATTTTGTAACTTGTTTAAGCTCACGCAGTCACTAAGAGGCAGAGGCAGGATTTCAAACAAGGAAGCCTGAATATAGCACCTGTGCCCTTCGCCTTTACTCTGCCCAGCTCCTGGATGTGCTTTCATTAGTTCATTTATCGAGTAGGTCCTGAATGCTTTCAGAGGTGCCAGGCACTGTGGTTGGCCCTGAGGAGCTAGTGGGACTCAAAACAAACGTGGTTCCTGCTCCCCTAGAGTTTACAGTCTAGAGGCAGACAGATCTTACAGCAACAGATGAGTAAGTGAGGTAAGTGCTATAAAGGGAAATTACAGAGCGCTCTGGAGTGTTCAGTGGGGATCCTTTCTTAGATAAGAAGACCAAAAAAGGTGTCTCTAAGAAAGTGATAATGAAGCTAAGATTAGATGGATTAGTAAAAGTTAGTGAAGAATGGGGAGAGAATGTACCAGGCTTTGGGAGAAGCATGGCAAAGTGTTTCTAATCCCTTTGACAAGGCTTCATAGAGAGATGGACGTATCAGGCTCTCAGAGCCATTAAAAATAAATTTCTCCGTGTCCCCTTGTTCTGACTGTATGTTCACGAAAAAATTTTATTACACTTTGGCTTCACACATACTTTGATAATAATAAGAGAATGCACTGATTGTGCAGACTTGTGGTGTTTTTGTTATTACGAGAGCCCTTTCTCCTCGTAAATTACTAAATCCACATTTACATCACTCTCCAGTACACGGTCTTCTTCTTACCAAATTTGTCAACTTCAGACGCCGAGCTTTCCCAGTAGAAGACCAAATCCTCACATGGAATGACCTGGATTCCAGGTTGAGCTCCCACCAAGCTCCAACCTGCCTTTCCTTTGATAAGTTAATGCTAATATCCAAGCTCTCTCATTTGTGAAATTTTATTTATATGCACTACTTAGTAAAATAAAAGAGAGTTGAATGGTTTAAGGAAAAAAAAATAGATTTAGCAAGCACACAATCCATGATTATTCCGATTAGTTTAACTGAAAAGGAAGTCCATCTGGGAAAGAGTCTGAATGAAATCATGTTTTGAATATTTAGGGAATAAAACAGACACCATCTTGTCTTAGCAGTCATGTGCTGAGTGAGTAATGCTGGTATTCTTTTATGAGATTGTTTCAGTTTAAGACTGTAGTAAATGGTGCTAGTAAGTGTTTCCCCACTACAAGCATGGAAACGAGACTTACTCATAATATTTATTTCTTCTCCAGAGTGCCTTTGCAGACCTGAAACATCTGAACTAACAAAAGGCCTCCAACTTATAATATAACACAGCTGCTCTGAGGATTGCGTGCGTGCATATGTGTGTGTGCAATGGGAGGGGATTTCCTTGTATTTATTCATTTATGTGCCCTCTGGAGAAGGGGCAAGTTTAGTCCAACTGGAATTCTAAGTGTCTTTTACTGGGCATTTGTTAGATGTAAAAAGTTGGCTCATGTCTAAAGCATCTTCCAGGCAGTGTGCAGCTGAGAGCCATAAAACACAAGATTGTATATCGTTTGGGAGCAGTGGCACTAATGGGTGGCATTTTCACAGTGAACAACTTATTTTTCTACCAGTGCAGAATAGTGCATGTATTATAAAGAGCTGGGATTATGTGGAGCCTATTATCAAAAGCTATGTTGTATTGCTATTTGCTGTTAATAACTATTTACAATCAATAAATTAACCCAACACACGCACTATGTTTTTAATAGGGCGTAAGTGAAAAATAGTTATCAGCTCCAGTAATCCAGCTCTTTCTTTATTCTTCACATTTGTCTTCTCAAATTGGTCGAACAAAAGCACGGGAGAACTTCAGTGGTACCAATTTAAGAACAATCTAGAGGTTTCAGGAAAACGCTCCTTCTTGACTCTTTTGTCTCCTTCCCAAACCTGTTTATTCCTTTTACTAACTGAACTTGACCCTGGGAGTACACTGACGAGTCCATCTCTATCTGGGAGCTCACAGTCTGGGTAGGGAGATGAGTGAATACATCAACAATTAGGATAGCATGGATAAGTGCTAGAGAGGCATGTTTAGAGCTCTCTAGGGGAGCACTCTGGGCACTTATGGGGGCTCCGGCAATGTTGAGGGCAGTCTAAGATGACTCCCCAGAGAGGGTAGCATTTGAGCTGAACAGTTGTTAACTAGGTAGATGTGAGGGCAGGAAGCAAAGCTCCCAGGAAGCAGCCTCTCGAAGAGGTGGGGATATTAGAGAAATGTGCTATTTCCCTTCTTGCCCAATTCATTTCTGCCTCCTGCCTTTCTGTCAATGCCAAAAGAAAGTAAGGAGACAGGAATTCAAAGGAGGAGGTGAAATAAAATATAACAAGAACAATTGCAGATCACGTTGCCATCTGTCGGACAAGTTGGCTACTTGACGGCAGATGTCCAGCATTTCCCTCCCGAGTAACTAAGGGAATCAGCCAAGAATGGAGAAACAACTACATTCATATAAGAAACTAGGGAAGGGTACCATCCAAATGCTAGAATTTCTAATTATAAGGCACATGAGACTTGTTTAAAGAAGATTAATCAAGATTGACTTGCAAATCATTTGCCTTAGAAATTAGAGCCTTCCAAAAATTAAGAATTCTAAACATACATTATTTTACATGGTCCATAGCTTGAGTTGGAAATGGACCATGGGAACATAGGAAAATCCTCTTCCTGGAAGGCCTTTGCCAGCTGCTGCTTACCAGACTTTGATGGTGTAAGTGCTGTAGGGGAGTCCAGTAGGGCTCACGAGTAACTGTCCCGAGAGTTCTGAGCCTTGGAAGTCTTCATCAAGTCACTGGCTGCTAACAGTGGTGACGTTAGAAAGCTTTGGTCAGGGTCTAGGCCGCTCACTGTTCAGAGGACTGAAATAGGCATGGGCAGAGGTGGGGAATAGTCTCCTGGAGGTGGCACAGCTTCTGCGTGGGTTTCCACAGCTTATGCCCTGACATCCAGCCACACAGGATGAGGTATTTTGAGAGACACAGATGAGAAATTCTCCAGAAATGAGATTTACCTACCAGGACTGTCCACTACCCCACATCCCTCTGCACTCAATTTGGACTACTGGATCCAGGAGCTAGAGATCAGCCTTACTTGGGGAAATCAAGGAGGGTCCAAGCACCCTGTTTCTGGGAGGTATACCAGGCGCTTATCAAAAGAATGAACAAAGAGAAGATATTTCTTTCACCAAAAGTAGAAAAAAAAAGCAGACCTTAAGAAATATCCTTTTCAAAACAAATTATTGTGGAAAAATTTTTTTTTTGTCTAAGTAACAAATATTCAAAATGTTTTAAAAATTTCAGGTATAGAACTTCATTGTTGATACGTGTGTGTGTGTGTGTGTGTGTGTGTGTGCGCGCCTGTTTTCTTTTTCTTTCTCTTTTTTTTCTTCTCCATTTTTCCCCCTGCTACCTACCCAACACCCAGACTTTCTCCCTTCCTACTCTCAGGGATTCTCTAAGGAGTCAAGGCACTCCTCACACTAAAGAAGCCTAAGGTTTCAGATTCTCCCCGCTTGCTTCCAAACCAGGCGGGCACATGAACAGCATCAGCCAATCAGATGCTCCTAACCAGGAATTTAAGTTCTAAGAATAAAACGAAAGCCAAGGATACCTTAGAACTTATTCACTGTCATGGCACATGGCAGCCACAGAGTTCAGGACAGAAGTGCGAGGGCCAACGTGTCACCAGAGCCCGACGTCTCCCGGGCCCTTGCTTTGACACAGTGCCTCCTGCCTAACTTCCCTTGGTTTTTACCCATTTTTCAAGTTTGATCCTCTAGGCTTCGTGTGGATTCTGTGAGATTCATGATCTTCTTCCAGTAATTACTCATCCCCTTCAGTTAGGCAGAGGTGGTATTAATCAGTAGCATCTAATACAACAGATAAGGAATTTTTTGTTTTAAGATTTACCTCATAAAAAGGTACTTTTGCACTCTCTCCTGGGCATTTAGAGTTTTCACTGATACCAAATGTGAAAACTTCTTGTCATAGCCCGTGAAGGTTCAGTGCTGGCATCTCCCCCAAGGTTGTGTCCTGCTGGTTAGTGCTCAGCTATCCTGGTTGTACATGCCTGTCCTGATAGATGTCTGGCTACCCCAGAACATGTAACCTCGGTCACAGGTTATCTGCTTTCCCAACATACTCCTTGGAATCAACTACCTTCTGCATCCTTAGTTGATGCTGTATTCCTCTTACCTGGTTGAAACCCCTACTCCCCAACAGTTTTTATGATCATGACTTAAGTGGTAGGCCCTGTGGAACACCTCACAGCTCAATAAAGTTAAAAATGTGACCTAATTAATTGTGTGGAACAAGCAGGTCCGATTTCTCTTTTTGAATATCAGCCAATCATACCTCTCACACATGGGTGCCATAAAAGCGTTAGCAAAACCTTCTCATGGCTCAAAGAGAGATATGCCTGATTTACGATTTCTTGATAGCCCTTAACATTTCATTTGGATTTAGAGATGACTCTAGACACATCAATCAAACAAGCTGTTTGCAAGTCTTTCTTCTCAGCTGTTACTGGTGCCAGATTGTCTAACAAATAGAGGCACAAACAGATGTAATTTGTGACTGGTGGTGACCGTTCTCTGTCATGCAATAGGCCAGCTGGTAGCACAATCCGCAATACAGTCTATGGCCGGACTCACAGTCTCTTCATACACATGGACAGTGCTTAAATATTATAATTATAAAGTAATAAAAGCTGTTGTAGGAAATCGATTTAGACATTTGCTTGCAAACTTTATAGCTGGAAAATAGTATTTTATGTTATGTTGTGGATTATATCATGTATTCACACAATCAGATCACGCAAACCAGAACTTTCCTTACATGATTAAAAAATATATATGGATTGCATGGCAACTATACTTTATTTGTTTTTTAATTTTTTAATGTTTATTTTAGAGAGAGAGACAGAACATGAGCCGGGGAGGGGCAGAGAGAGAGGGAGACACAGAATCTGAAGTAGGCTCCAGGCTCTGAGCTATCAGCACAGAGCCTGACACGGGGCTCGAACTCACGAATCATGAGATCATGACCTGAGCCAAAGTCAGACGCTTAACCAACTGAGCCACCCAGGCACCCCTGCTTGTCAACTATACTTTAATGAAAAAAAAATATATATGTAGTTAGGGTAATTGACAAATAGAACTTTGGTAAAAGAATCAAAAGAGTATGTAATTGACAGTCCAGAGACATGACATATACTAATATGTGGGTAAACACGTGCATATACATATATATATATATATAGATATACACACACACACACACGTATATATATACACCCACATACATATGTATATATACACACATATACACACACACACATATATATACACACACACATGCATAACATAAACATATACACTCACACATAAATATGTGTTATATTATGAAATTATAGCAATTTTGTGAATAAAAAAGAAAATTTAAAACTTGCCAGGGTGTTTTCTTAATTATTTAGAGAATAAATCTTCCCATCTTTTGTACATAAGCTAATTTCACATGAATTTAAATAACAAAAAGCCAAACTATGTAATAGCTGGATGGAATATATAGATAAACCTGAATGATCTTAGCATGGGTAAAGATTTTCTAAGGATAAAAGCAACCTAAAGAATAAAAAAAGAGCAATACATTTTACTTCCCCCACATTAAAATATTTTATATTATAAAAAAATCATTAAGAAAACACCAAATTATTGAAATTCAAATTGTCCAATAAATCGTACCTCTCTACTCTGTCCCATTTCTGAACCTATTGAAAAATAAAAGAGATCGGTCAGTAGAGACCAAGATATCACCTTTCTTAGTAAGCTAATCTTGGAGGGTGTTGCTGGATAGTAATAGGTAGGTGTGTGCTAATATAAAGTCGCTGAATTAGGTCGATACACCCATCCACTCACAGCTAGCCTTGGACCAACCAGAGCCTTCACAAAATACGGGGGGCCTGCCCCTATCAAACTCACAGCATGAAAGAGCAGAACAGAACTTGTTTCTGTTGTCTCACTGGAGGGAAGTTTGCTCCCAAGCTCATCGATGGGATCATGATGCTTTTTCTCCCTCGAAAAGAGTGATATAACAAGGCCAAGATATCCAGGGATTTTATGCAAATAGATTCACACAGAGACATCAAGAATGAGGTAGAACCTTTCTCTCCTGAAGAGAAAGTAAGGGTAAATACTTGTTACTGAAATCGTAATTGATTACTAACTATAGCACATAAAGAGCTTATGTAAACTGTATAAAATAAGAAAAAAATTCCAATTGACTATTCAGCAAAGGACATAAAAATTCACAGGCTTTTCTTCCTCTGGCATGGTTGTGGGAATAAAACCACAAACTCAGATATTTTTGTAGTGTGGGTTTGGATCCTGGATGCTTTACCTGAGGGGAGTAATTTAATCTCTTTCTTTCTTCATCTGTAAAATGTTGTAATAATAATAATACCTACTTTTGTTTGATAAGGAAATACACCATCCTGTGCTTAAAGATTTTAAATTATTCCTGAAAACCCTGTCATTAAGTGAATGACTATTATTTTTAAAAAAGCCATTAATTTAAATGGGAATATTCTATTCCAACTGAGCAGTTCCCTAAGCAGTGAGTACATAAGAGATACTCACATCCTTCTTGATAGCATTTATATTATGGAATTCAGACCCTTATAATCCATTGTGTGTGGTGACATGAATCTGTGGTAGGGCTAGTTTGAAGAGAGACATTGAAAACACCTAGAAAACATTATCAGTACAATGTTTAAGGCTACTGAAAAGATCAAACTCTTCAACCATTTAGAAGTATCTATTGATTGATATATTAATAATGTACTAATTGATAAATTAATTAAGCGTACTAAGTAGTATAATTTGAGATTTAAAAAAAAAAGAGAGCGAGAGAAAGAAGCAACTGAAATAGGGTGAAGAGCTTTTTTTTGAACCAAAATGCAAAATCTACACAATATGTTGATTATGAGCTTTCATGCACAAAATAATATAATGAGAAAGCAAAAAAAAGAAAATGAAAAGAAACATAACTGTTTTTCCATGAAAAACCAAGTGGTCAAGAAATAAACATTATGTAGAGGATATGAGAAATATGCCAGAACTATAAATTTTGAATTCTATAGAATGCAAGTATAGACTAACTCTTTTCGTAGCTCCTGTGGACATTTATTAAAATTAATCCTAAAATAACACTCAAAGAAAAATTCGATAAACTTTAAAAATAAGAAATATAGGGGCGCCTGGGTGGCACAGTCGGTTGGGCGTCCGACTTCAGCCAGGTCACGATCTCGCGGTCCGTGAGTTCGAGCCCCGCGTCGGGCTCTGGGCTGATGGCTCAGAGCCTGGAGCCTGTTTCCGATTCTGTGTCTCCCTCTCTCTCTGCCCCTCCCCCGTTCATGCTCTGTCTCTCTCTGTCCCAAAAATAAATAAATGTTGAAAAAAAAATTAAAAAAAAAAAATAAGAAATATATTCTTTTTAAAGTAAAATAATGTTGTCCTACATTACTTTTGGGTTAACAGTATTGGGATACTTAGGATAACCTTAATGGCAATGATAACCTTAATATATCAAGAATCCTCACAAAATAAGTAGAGAAATCATGAATTATTCTGTTTTTTAAAAAGGGATAAAAGACATGAACTCTGTGAAATTCACAAAAATCAAGCAGGCCATAAACCTATAAAAAGTTTGAAAATATTTAATCAGACAGAATTTTTTAAAAGTTATACTTTATACTTACTTTGAAACAAATGTATTTTAATATAGAGTATATGTAAATCAAAGGGAAAAATTGGTCCTGGGACCAACTTAAAAATAATACTTAAAAAATAGAGATATATTTTCAAACAAAAATTCTACTTTTAGGAATTTATCTTGTGGAGACAATTAAGCATGTGACCCTGTAATTAAGGAATTAGGCAATAGGATGTTCATGACAGTGTTATTTATGAGAACAGGAAACTGGAAATAATCCAAATTTCAGACAACATGTAATTGGTTAACTAAATTATGATATCCTTTTACAGCCATAAAAAACCGGTTTTTGAAATATGACAAGGCAATTTGTTTATAATACGTGGTTCATTTGAAAAACCTGGTTACAAAGCTCTTGCAAGATATATTCCATTTTTGTTAAACATGTGAATAGAAAACTTGGCTGTGCACTAAAATGTTCATAGTGATTTTATCTGTAATTATGGATTTTAAATTTCTTCCATCTGCTTAACTTTATTTTCCCATTCTACAATACACATGTAAGCTGAAAACAATAGTGTCTGTTAATAGTTTTAAGAAGTCATGTCTCCAATTTTTAATGCATCTAGAAATTGGTTCTTCAGGTTAGCAGTGCCATCTGCTGTTTCTTCAGAACAACAAGAAATTTCAGAATTTGGGAAGTCAGTAATTCTTAAACATTGTGACATACTTAAGGGAAAAGAGGAACATATATGAAGAAATCTTATGAAATTCACTTAGTTTAACTTACATATGGTGCCATTAAAATGGTTTTCAAAATCTGAATATGGACTCTGTCAGTCTTTTATCCCTTTGTTTTACTTTATAGCTTTATCATCTTCAATTTATAGTCATCCCTTTTCTAGAAGTAATCCAAGAGAATGTGAATTCTAGCCAGGTGTCACTGCTAGCCAGAAAATTGTAATGAATGCCAAGGCTCAAGGCAAAGTCATAAATGGGAAAATGGAACAGGTCAGAAGCTGGGGTAAAAACAAACAAGGATCAGATAAGGGAAAATTGGTTAGGACAACAGTAGTGAAAAAGAATGTGTCGATAGACCTCTTTTGTAGGAAGGAATGAGTATCTGTCACAAATATAAGTCTAATAGCTTATAGGAAACAGTAAGAAACATACAGCCTCCATTTTCCCATTCTGTCCGAAGGGGTTTAATAAAAGATTTGTCAAATGTAACCACACATCCAGATACATTTATATTTACAACAACCCCCAAATCTAGCTATCCTGTCAAAAAAAAGTCTAGATAACTGATAGTACTTCTTCACAATAAGCTGATGTTCAACCAGTGCTTCGCATGTTACCTTTTTAATAGCCATTCTGTAACACTATTTTAGGCTCAAAATCAAGATTGCTATAATTATCTTACCTAATCTGTCTTTCATGTTGAGAAAACTTCATTTACCCACTTGTAATAAATACCCTTGCAACTGTCCCATGTCCCCTTAATGTCTCAAAGATGCTTAGTAGTGAGTGATTCAGGTATTTTGAAAGAAGTTTCTCCTTGAGTAGAGGCCTGAAGACTTCAACATGTCTCCTGCTGAGGAGCATTTATGCAGCTTTGTGGGATTTTTTGCTTAAAAAATACACATTATTTTCAAAGTAACTTTTAATTAACTTGATGATAATATGTTAAAATCCACCACTTAAAATTGTGGGAGTCTGAGGAGCCCAAAGCAAAGACAGTGGTGTAAATTCAAATCTCCCAACATGGCCTCTTAAAAAAAAATCAGAATAACAAGAAGAACAAATAAAACTATGCAAAACTCTTGTAGTAGAGAAGGTCGAAAGTTTACATGTAAAATTAGAAGACTAAAAAGACCAGTGAACTATATCTCATACTCATGACAGAAGTGTTCTCTGAGGTCAACAGCAGCCCATTAAAAACTGCGTGAGAGAAAAAGAGAAATGTCAGTGGACCTAAGATTGATCTAAAAATTACTTCCAGAGAAAGGAAATCAACCCTAAGTGTAAAAATGCTGAAAAAGGGTAGTAATTTCATGAAAGGGGCTTAAAAATGTATAAGAGGATATAAGAAAGCAATTGGAAGAGAACAAATTTTGGTGAAAGATAAGGCTTAAAAAGGTGAGAGAGACACGTCTTGAAAAATTCAGCATAAATGAGAAACAGAAGCAAAAGAAATTTAAGATCCTGAAAGACAAAAGGAAATAAAAATGTCAAAGAGCACACATTTTCTTTACTCTCCACAGAAAATCAAGCACCATCTAAAAAGAAGTTACACTTTGTTATACTGACAGAAGAAGGTGTTTTTGAGTAAGAATCTCATAAGGGGCATCTGGCCAGTTTAGTTGGTAGAGTATGCGACTCTTGATCTTCGTATTGTAAATTCGAGCCCTGCGTTGTGTGTACAGATTACTTGAAAATAAAACCTTAAAAACAAAAGAGTCCCAAGCAAGGACATAGTCTTTGTACAAATTACTGTTAAGAGAAAACAAAAATGCAAATCGAAAGAGTTTATCTGATGAACTTTTCCTCAAACAGAAGAAGAGCGAAGTAGGAGGAAACTATAACACAGTGCCCCAAGCTGAATTAAATATTCTTAAACCAGTCTTTTGGAATTAAAACAAAAAACAGGCTACATCAAAAATCCAAGAGTCAAGAATAGAAGGAAATGAAATGGGAATTGATTGAATTGGAGGGGGAGGGGAATCATATAAAAAAAAAGACTAAATTATGGAGAACCCAAGGAAGAAAAGATGTGAGTGAACACTTAATAAAGTGTAATGAAAAATAGTAAGAAAACAACCTTATGAATGAAAAATAAAGAAGAGGTTTTTAAAAGGCCAAAGAAAAGTGACTGAGATGGTATTCAAGCAAAGAAGAACTAACTTACGTATAACTGCAGTTTCAGAAGGAGGAAAAATTGATCCACCAGGCAAAATTGAACCACAATGATAAATGCTGTGATATACCCTATTAGACCTATTAGTCTGAAACTATTAGACTTTAAAAATTAGGGAAAAGAGGGATGCCTGGGTGGCTCGGTCGGTTAAGCATCCAACTTCGGATCAGGTCAGGATCTCCTGGTTTGTGGGTTCAAGTTGCACGTCAGCCTCTGTGCTGGCAGCTAAGAGCCTGGAGCCTACTTCGGATTCTGTGTCTCCCTGTCTCTTTCTGCCCCTCCCCTGCTCGTGCTCTGTCTCTCTCTCTCAAAAATAAGTAAACATTAAAAAAAATTTTTTAAATTAGAAACAAGCTTCTCAAGGCCACTGGGTTAAAAAAAATAAAAAAAGTTCCAAGGACAAGATAATGAGACCAACATCAAATTTCTCAGAAAAGCATAAGTAAAGCGAGGCATCAATTGACAGTGTTTTCAAACAGCTTAAGGAAAGGAGGTGTGAACCAAGAATTGTAGAAAGGCAAGTTGCCTTTCAGATATTGATGCTAATATGCTAGTGAGCAGCTCATTCTGTACCCAACGGCCCTTCCTGAGAAATCTACTAGAACAGGAGCTTCTCATAACTGAAGATATGACTGAGGAAGCTTCAGCAAAAAAAAGACGGCATACATTTAATATGTTCAGTTGTAGATCTAAGTAAGATCAAAACAAAAATGGAGACAAGCGTGGTAGAAGAATTCGTTATATGCTGTGTAAGTTATTCTTTGACAAATATAAACAACGCAACTAAACTATGGGAGAAGGGACAGCAAAAGGGGAAGGTAGAATAATTTTATTCTTTATAAAACTTTTTTAATGTTTATTTTTGAGAGAGAGAGAGAGAGAGAGCGCACAAGTGGGGGAGGGACGGGGGTGGGGGGGGGGAAACACAGAATCTGAAGCAGGCTCTAGGCTCTGAGCTGTCGGCACAGTGCCCGACGTGGGGCTTGAACCCATGAACCATGAGATCAAGACCCGAGCTGAAGTCGGATGCTTCACCAACTGAGGTAGCCAGGCGCCCCGCTAATTTCATTTTTTTTTTTTAAATATAGAGAATGGACGAGAGTAAATGGATATCAGAAATAACTAATAAAATGCTGAGTTAAAGGTTAAAGAAGGAAGAGAGAACTAAGAGTATTAAAAAGTACGTAAGGATAAGGGTAACACTAGAACTTTCTAAATAGAGAAAGAGATTTTAAAAGGTAAAAAACAAAACAAAGAAAAGCTGCAATGTATAGAAAAAAACTCAGCAAATGTACATTGTAATTATAAAATACCATGATAAACTTGAGACCACAAATACCAAGTTGATAATAAAAGCTCAAGGATATATAAAGCTTCAAACTCTGTTAATAGAGTGTCCCTACTCAAGTGCACATGGCAGTCACGAAAACTGATCATATGTCATGAGGAAAATACCAATCATTACCATGAAGTAGAAATGTTATACATTATCTTATCACAGAGCCAACAAATAAAAATTATTGACAACAGAAGTCCAGCTGGAAAATTAAAAGCCTTCCATTCAACAGTTCTTGCTTAATAGGTGATGGGGGAATACAAACTGAAATTACAGAATTTTCGAAAAATAATGACATGAAAACACTACGTATCAGACTCTATTTGGTATATTTAAAGTACCGATCAGAGGAAGCTTCATAGCCTTAAACACTTTTATGAGCAAAACTTAAAGAATGAAAATAAATAAATTTCCAGCTCAAAATGCAAGGGGGAAAAAAGAAAGGAAAAAAAGATAAATAAAGCAAATCTAAGAAAGAAATAAGCAAGGAAGTAGTAGAGATAAAACCGGGAATTGTTGAGGTTCAGAATAGAAAACAGATCTAATTAATAAATAAAATCCCCATTTTTTGGCAAAATAAAACACTAGACAAACACTAACTTAAGGAAAAAGAAAGTTAAAAAATACTAAATGAGAAATTGAGTGGAAACAAACTGAAGCAGAAAGCAATTAAAAATCACAGGGGACTGCTTTATAGATGTCTATACATGTAAAAATTTAAAACCTTGATAACATGGATAATTTCCTAAGGAAATTGTATTTGTGTCCTATGGCTGCCGTAACAGAGTCCCACAAACTTGGTGGTTTAAAACAAATTCTCATTGTGTTCTTGGCTCACTTTCATTGCCACAAAAATGTAAAGGCTACCACGGTTCAGTTGTTTATTTTTCCTTTTGTATGTGTCTCCGTAAGGTCTTAAGGACACATCTTCTTAATTCATCATTTTGTACTTACAAACCAATCTTGATGTCTTTGCTTCTCAAATGCAGTGCATTTCTGCTTCTGAATTCCCCTTCTTGCTTAATAATGCCCATTGATCAACGAAATTATCTTAATGTGCTAGTCTCAAATATATTCTGCTAATAATTGATGGGGACTGATAGACTAGAGATGGTGTTATGTGTTAGATTTCATTGCATTACAATAAATTGATTGGAAATGTTTAAGAAATTGTATGAAAATATATGCTGAAGTTTAAGGCACAATTGGATAGTTTATTTATTTTTTAACATGTATTTATTATTGAGAGACAGAGACAGAGCATGAGCATGGGAGGGGCAGAGAGAAGGGGAGACACAGAATCCAAAGCAGACTCCAGTCTCATCAGCATGGAGCCCGATGCAGGGCTGGAACTCACACCGCGAGATGATGACCTGAGCCGAAGTCGGATGCTTAACAGACTGAGCCACCCAGGCACCCCCACAATTGGACAGTTTAAAGTCCTCATTGTTATAAGAATAATGAGAGTTGGGGTAGTTTTTGGTTACAGAGTCAGATTTTCATTATCTGACAACCTCATCGCAGATAAAATCACTGTTATTAGCTCAGAGTATGTTCTTTCAGACATTAAGTGTACATATACATAACACATAAACATACACACAATATATGCACGCACCTTCATTTCTTAAAATGGGGGAAAATACTGTTTGTACTTTGTTTTTATTTTTTAACTCCCAAAATCTCTTATAATTTTAACTTTCACTTGGTATTTTGGGGACTTGTAACAAGCAAATGAATAAAGTAAAACTTGGAATTCCTGAATATTACTGCATTCTATGATACTATTGAGTTTGTATCATACATCTCTTGGACATTTATTTTAGTTTATTATTTTTTTAATGTTTATTTATTTTGAGAGAGAGAGATGGAGGGGCACAGCATGAGTTGGGAAGGGACAGAGAGAGAGGAGAGAGAGAGAATCCCAGGCAGACTCCATGCTGTCAGCACAGAGCCCGATGTGGGGCTTGAACTCTTGACGCCGTGAGATCATGACCGGAGCCATGATCAAGAGTCGGATGCTTAACTGACTGAGCCAGCCAGGTGCCCTTATTTTAGTTTATTTTTTAAATGCTTCAGTTTTATAAATAAAAACCTTTTGTGAAAAAATTATTCTCTTAGGATTAGTTCTAAAAATAAATGTTCTTTTATAATATTGCCAGTATTATAATTGAAAACAAGTTGCTAAATTACTGTGATGTAAAAAGCACAAAAATGATACATTTGCTAAATAAACCCAAGAGCTCATGAAAATATCAGTGAAATACACACGACTCTAGTAATCTGAGAATAAGAAAAAATACTCATTATTATGAAGGATAATACCACATACTTCCATAGTACTGACAAGGAAGAAATTGTTCAAGTAAGAGACAGAAGTAAGAGATGGAAAGTAAAGACTAAAAAAATACAATAAAAATAAATAAAAGTACATAAAAAGACTCTAATTCAAAAAGATAGACTGCAGATGAGCAAAAGGATAGAAATAATCGCCTCACCTGGAGGTATGGTGGCAGACGAGGAAAGAATTGAGAGACTCCTTGGCTAACACTAAAAGGATATTCCAGAAGAACTACAATAACAGGGGAAGATAAACACATTAGGAAGTCATGTAGAAGATAACTCAGTTGGAGATTGTTGTCTAAAACCACAGGATGAGGCCGGAAGCAGGATATCTAGTAGATCATAGCTAATGTCAAAGCACTGAGACTGAAACAAGGTTTCAGAAATAAGGTTTCTCTAGAAACAAGGTTTCTTCCGGCGATCATTCTACTGACCAACTACCTGAATTCAGGATATAACCCCCACAGACCAAGGCGATATAAAAATACGGTTCTAATGTTCACCGATTGCGGCGCTGATATTTGCTGATGGTGTTCGCTGCTAAGTTAACATTTTTCTACAGTACTACACCAAGATGATACGTAAGTTTAAGAGTTCTGGACTGCTCCTTAAGGTGTACAATGGATGCGAACCTTCATGCCTAATGGCACTTGACAACACTATCATGCCTGTGTATCTGAACAAGGGGCCAGAACGATTTCTTTTTCTTTTCTATTTTTTTAATGTTTATGTATTTTTTGAGAGACCAAGAGAGACAGAGCGTGAGCGTGAGCGGAGGAGGGGCAGAGAGAGAGGGAGACACAGAATCCGAAGCAGGCTCCAGGCCCTTAGCTGTCAGCACAAAGTCCGATGTAGGGCACAAACCCACCAACCAAGAGATCATGACCTGAGCCGAAGTTGGACGCGCAACCGACTGAGTTACCCAGGCGCCCCCAGAACTTTCTAATAAAAGAGTTGCAATTATTTTCATTATTATCAGCACAGATTCTTGCTAGAAGTTTAATGTGATGACACAAGTGAGAAATCTCTATGAAGTGTGAATGTACAAATATTCGTGTTTATTGATCCCATCTGTAACTATTGCTTCAGTTTGACCTTCTTCAGGTGGGAGGAGACGGATAATGCTTTGATCTTGACCTACCAAGGTAATATCACAGAGGACGTATATAAAACTTTGTCCAAAATGAATACCAAGCCCCCAAAATCTGAACAGTCAATAGTCCCTTCAAATAAGGATCTGGGAATGGAAGACACTTGATTTTCTCTTTTGAAGTCTTTCAGAGTTAAGCCCGTGAGCCACTGGAGGGCAGCAGAGACAGAATTTTAACACCAAGGTCATTTACCATTCGTTGACCAATTGCTGGATTTCTTCATTTAACACCTAAGGAGTGCCTACTATGTGCAAGGCATTCACTGTTTATTATGGCCAAAGTCATATGTAAACTGTTCCATTAATTACTTCTATTGTAAAAGAACATTTGCCACGCATTTCTGTAGGGATCTGGATCCCTATTGTGTCTAGTGTAGACAAATCCACATATGTGTGCATAGTACATTGAGAAGTCGTAAAATTATAGAATTTTAAAGATAGCAAGAAACTTACAGACCACCCATATTTACTAATTTCTGTTTGAATGATGTCACTATCTTTTCTGTTCATTCCTGTGTGTAAGCATGTTTATTGGTTTTCTTTTTGACTTGCTCATTGTGAAAGTGTGGGAAAATATAGAAGAGTGAAAAATGAAAATAAAATTCAACCATAGATAACTGTTGTGTTTTGATCTAATCCCTCCCAGTCAAATATACATAGGTGGAGGTTTATTCACTTTCCAGATTTGATCTTGGAATCTATAGATATAGCTTAAAATTATGCTGTAACACTGAAGTGCCATATCCATATCAATAAATATTTAAAGAAAAATACCAATGACATAAAACATTTTAAGAAGTTCAGTACTTTTTATGTGTTACACTGTGCAGAGCACAACAATTTATTTGGACAGAGTTCTTTTTATTTTTCTAGATGAGTGCATTTTAGTTTCCACCCTGCTTTCAAAAGAAAAGAAAAAGCTTTAAGTTGATTTTGGAGATGCCTTGTATTTTGATCCATCATAAAACATAGAGCAAGAAGAAGTCACGGAATATTCTCAGTGGGAAAGATTGGGGCATTTATTGATTTCAGGATGAAACATTTTAATGATAAATTAGAACTAAAATGTGTGAGGGAGGGGAAAAGGGAATGTGTTCAAGTGTGTGCATTTACCATCGGATATCTCAATTCATGTAGTCAAGTAGTGAGGCTGGGGATAACTTCCTTACCTCCCACGGCTGCCACCGTCAAATGGTCTTACCAAAATCAAGGGGAAGAATACACGGTTTAATTTTCCACTTACTTAGCAAATCATCACTAAGATGTGCCAAGGCTCTATTTCACATCAGGAGATTTCCAGGGCAGATGAGGGGATATTTCCTGTCCTTGAGGGATATATAGTCTAGTAGGAGGCAGACAAGTAAATCACTTGCTGTGTTAGGGGCTACAAGGTAGAAGGCCTGGGGTGTTATGTGGTGCATAAGAGGTTCACCTGCAGGGGGCGTCTGTGTGGCTCAGTTGGTTAAGCATCGGACTTTAGCTGAGATCATGATCTCCTGGTTCCTGGGTTTGTGCCCGCGTTGGACTCCGTGCTGGCAGCTCAGAGCCTGGAGCCTGCTTTGGATTCTGTGTCTCCCTCTCTCTGTGCCTCTTCCCCACTCGCACTGTCTCTCTCTCTCTCCCTCCGTCTCTCAAAAATAAAATAAACATTAAAAAAAAAAAAAAGGTTCACCTGTGGGTATAGCTCGGGAGTAGAACATTTGCTGCCTAAGAGGCTCACCTAACCATGTTTTAGTCCTTGGAGAAGTTTTAGCCAAGGAGATGTTTAGGTTAGAAACTGAAGGTCAGAGGAAAAGGGTGAGACAAGGAGAGGAGGAAAAGCATTTGGCCAGGAGAAACAGAATGCAAAGGCCTGACTTACTCTGTGAATGGTTAGTAATTCATTATGATCAGGGAGCTAGGTGGAACAACAAGGCAGAAGAGGTAAGCAAGAGTCAAACCATAAAGGTCTTTGTAAACCATATTGGGGAGTTTGAGCTTAACCATGTAACTAAATTTTAACTTTACAAAGTTAATTCTGGCTTGTATGTGGAAAATGGATTCAAATAGAATATACTGGAGGAAGGAGGTCCAGTTGCATCTACAAGCTGATGAGTAAATTTTGTTATAAATTCTAAGAAAATGGTTGATTCTTTCCAGAAACTGATACAGACTCTAGACATAACAGGCGTTCAATGTATATTGAATACTGACTAAATGGATGAACCTATACTTGGCCTATTGTTATTCCATCTATGACCATTTCAATATCACTATCTTTTTTTTTTAATTTTTTTTTAACGTTTATTTATTTTTGAGACAGAGAAAGACAGAGCATGAAGGGGGGAGGGTCAGAGAGAGGGAGACACAGAATCTGAAACAGGCTCCAGGCTCTGAGCTATCAGCACAGAGCCTGACGCGGGGCTCGAACTCACGGGCCGCGAGATCATGACCTGAGCTGAAGTTGGCCGCTCAATCGACTGAGCCACCCAGGCGCCCCAGTATCACTATCTTAATACCACTTATTTATACTTCTAAACCAGTATCACCCACTTGGAGTTGCACACACTGAAGATGTCAGCTGATTCATCCTCTCTGACCACTGTCAAAAATTGGAAAAGCCTGATTTTCATCTGAGTGTATGTTTTACATAGTTTTACATGCATCTGAGTGTATGTGTTGCATAGAGGAAGACTCTGTTTACTTTGTTGGATTTCTTTTACCGGTCTTATTGCTTCAGTCTATCAACTTCCCTCGGAGAATTTATTTTGGCAGTCTAGTCATTTGTTGAATGTTTATCCATAAAATGGATGAGACTACTTGAAAATTCGCCCCATTTTATGGTTCAGATTATAAAAGTAGATCTGCATATTTTAAAGGAAAACTGTTGCACAGATTGTGTACATAGCACATAAAATATTGTTTCCGTGTCGCCTTAGGGTCAGAGGGAGAATCAGAAGGGAAATGTCTGATTATAACAAAATATTCATGTAGTTCTGTGTTTCTTGAGTCACAAACTTTCTCCGTCTGCTGTTTGTTAAGAAACAAGCTGGGGGAATGGAAATTCAATTTATTTTCTTCAAGAGACTTTCAGGGAGTAATTTCAAAACTGCAGCGTCCGGGAATAAAATGTTTTGAGCGTGGCAAAGTAATACAGGAGTAGATGGTACCAAAGGACTTTTTTTTTTTTTAATATGAAAGAAAATTACATGCAGACAAAAGACAGTGGTAAGTCAAAGAAACTTTTGAGTCATCTACAGCTATCCCTATCTTCATTTGATCATTTGATATCCGTGGTGTTCACTTGGAACGGCTTAAATATATTTCAAGTTTGTCTTTTGAACTGCAAGTTAATTGTCATTTGTGGTCAGAAAAATGGAAAGCAAATTTAGTAAGTAGCATTCCTTCAATAATTTTTAAAGATGCAAAAAATAGTTTTCACATATAGTCATCAAAAGCACGTATTTCCAAGACCCAGATGGCTTGAATGAAAATATTAACATTTTCTAAGCCGAAAGTAAAAAACATATAGAGATAGTTTTATACTTAAATTCATTCAAAGATATTCCATCATTTTAATCGCACAAAAGTAGATTTGAAAGAGCCTTAAAACAGTAGCAAATCCCCCCACCCCGCTGGGATAAGTGGATGTTATTCTTCCTACTTACATATGCAGAAAATGGTGTTTAATGAGATAATACCACTTGGATCGATGAACACAGGGGATTCTGAGTTTCACGTGGATAAATTAATGAAGGTGAATAGTATGGGGTAGCGCGCAACATCAGAGGTTAATTCTTTATGGGTGAATGGTGGGAGGGAAGTGGATGATTCGGGAAATAGAAGGATTGTTGAAGGTGATAGCTTTATTTTGGACGTGTTGAGTTTGAGATGCCAATGGAAAACCAGATGGCCGATCCAAGTTGTAAATGATTAAACAAGTCAAGAGGTTGGAAAGAGGTCTGGGCTGGGAGTGGAGGACTGCGAGAGACTGGATGAAGTCACTCAAGGGGAATGTGTAGGGCATGAAAATATGAGGCCAGAAAAAGGAATATGCATAAGGAAAACTTTTGAGTGGTGGAAGGAAATGACAGAAGCTAGAAGACTAAAAAAAAAAGAAAGCAGATGATCACAGGATGAGCAGTTTCCATTACCTGCTGCCATTAATGGCAAATATTTACCAAATAAATGTGGGCATGATAGTCTTTACAAAAACGGTGTTCTTTTCTCCACAGCCTTGCAATGAACATTTGGAAGTGGCAGTTTTCTAGCTAATTTCGTATTTAGCATGAAACCAGGATGAATGAAAAAGAAAACAAGGTACGCATGTTTAAACATAGAATAAGTTTCAGTTTATGACCCAGGTAGCTGGTTTTGGGGAAAAGCCAAAGCTAATAGGAAAGCCAAATGGCAGTGTTGGAGTTCTGCCATGGAAATGACAATTCTGGTCGGAATGGTGTATACGAGGGCTCAGATGGCCTCTGGCTAGCAGCTCCGACTTTATCGTGTCCAGAGTTCACATTAAAATACTGACAGAGCCAGAGGATAATGACAGTCCGAAACAACAAACAGTGAAAAGCAGCATTAACAGACTGTTGTTAGAATCTGGAAGAAATTTTCAGTAATTCCTGGGGCAACGAAGATGGCTTTATTAAAACAATGATTTGTGTTCTACACATTCTTCCCTTCATGAAACAAAGCTGTTCCTGTCCCACAATAGACTGTGAGACCATTGGGAGTTACTAGAATTCTGAAGTTCTTCATTAGTAGGAAGGATTCGTTTACTAAGATTTGTTTGTATTAAATGAGCTAATGCAGACTAGTTGCTTATCAGAGTGCTTGGTACAAGGTCATTAATAAATCGCCAGTAATTCTTACATGGATCCTTTCCCAAGTTGCCAAAAATTATTGATTAAAAACAGAAAAGAATGAGCATTCAAAATAACATATCAACAGTATAGGCTGACAGCCTGTTGCCAGAATCTGGGAGGAATTGTCACTAGTCACTATCCTAAATGAAACTCCATTTATAAAATAAGTGGGTTTTTTCCTCATTCTTCACCTCGTGAACCAAAGCTATTCATTTATTTATTTATTTATTTATTTATTTATTTATTTTAACGTTTATTCATTTTTGAGACAGAGGGAGACAGAGCATGAATGGGGGAAAGTCAGAGGGAGAGGGAGACACAGAATCTGAAACAGGCTCCAAGCTCTGAGCTGTTAGCACAGAGCCCGACGCGGGGCTCGAACTCACGGACGGCGAGATCATGACCTGAGCCGAAGTCGGACGCCCAACCGACTGAGCCACCCAGGCGCCCCCCAAAGCTATTTATTATCATCATCACCAACATATGTAACTTCTTCTGTGCTGAATTGTGTAAAGTCTATGACTCACTTGGGCTCCAGGCACCCTCACCCATTAGCCATCTTCAGGGCATCTGGAATCTATGGAATTATGTGCAAATTATGAATTTTTCTGAGGAGAGGATCCATAGCCTTCGGAAGGTTCTCAAAGCATTAAGAAGCTCAAAGCCACTGCCCCCATAGACTAGGAAACGGTGTCAGGTAGAACCTTCTCGTTTTACAGAGAGCCCAGATGGGGTGTCACCCCAACCTGTCTTGTTCACTTGCATTGATTCCCGAAAGCCTCTATACCTTCACCCATGAGCTCTCAGCCTGGTGAAAAGAATCCTAATTTGCAAGAGAGAAATACACATATTACTGATTTTATTTTCACTAACATCCGCTAAGTATCTTATTCCTATTTTTGAAAGATGGCCTTATCAAATTCTTTCTCATTTTCTGGTATTTCTTGCCATTTTTGTATCTGTCACTGCCTCTAAAATCCAGAACCTTAAGTCTGAAAGGTTTGGTTATCACACTACGATGTTGTTTTATTTGGTTATTCACATATTTTCTCAGAATTTGGAAGTCTGACATTCAGATGTTTCCCAAAAAATCCATCAGTTCCTGAAACTGAAGCCATTGCTTTAACGTGTGCCTGCGAAGTACACAAAAGAAACCAAATGTTCTCTCTCCACCCTATAATAAGACCTTCATTATCCAAAGAATAGAGAGCACTAAACAAAATTCAGGAATTGATTCGTCATTTATGTAAAAATGGATAAACACTTGTAGAGTAGAAGGAGCATAGAAATTGTTAAGCCTACTAAGTTTAAGCATAGACAATAAAAAAAATACAAAGTAGTTAGCAGAAGCTGAATTATGAAATTGTAACATTAGAACTCTTCTGTGAAAATGGCCCCCAGATCATTATTCATGAGCCTGGTTGTTCCAATCGTCACATTTAATAGGTACTTTTCAGGCACTGATTTTTAATAATGGCCACAAGACTTACGTTTTTATTCCAAGGTTCTTGGCATTTGCTTTTTTCCTTCCAAATGAACTTACCTGATAGCGTTTGGTCAGAAAACTTGTCAGGCCTCGAAAGGGATGGTGGCAAACTTTAGTAAGGTGCTAGCTGTACATGTTCAAGTTCAGGAAATGCACTTAGAGCCGTAGAAGCTTGTCACTCCAGATAAGAAAATTAGGAAGGTTCACTAGTGTGGTGGTAAGCCAGTTACATCACAAACAGAATCTTCATGTGTTCCTCCCACTTCTCAGAAGAGCCAGAGTGAAATCTGATACTTCTTATGATGTACTTAAAAGCATAAATATGGGTTACTGGTTTACTCTTACATTCTTGGTTAGGGCTGATAATTTGCCCTTGAAAAAAAAAATGAACAGATACAAAAACTGGATATTCCTTTTTTTTAAATATAATTTATTGTCAGATTGGTTTCCATACAACACCCAGTGCTCATCCCAACAAGTGCCCTCCTCAATGCCCAGCACCCACTTTCCCCTCTCCCCCAACCCCCATTAACCCTATTTATTCTCAGTATTTAAGAGCCTCAAAAAACTGAGTATTCTTAAATATCACCTGAAAAAAAAACCTGTCTGTAATGCTGACAGAATTATATAACAGAGAAACAAACATAGGCTAAATGAAAGAAGCCAGGCACAAAAGACCACATCCTGTGTGATCCTAGTTATAGGAAATGTTCAGAATAGGTAAGGACAGAAGGTCGATTAGTGATTCCCAGGGCTCACAGAGTAAGGGAGACGACGGGAATGGCAAGTGACTGCCACTCAGTAGGGAGTTTCTTCTAGAAATAATGAAAATATTCTAGAATTAGATCATAATGATGGCTGCACAGCTCTGTAAATGGACTAAAACCATTGAATTTTGCACTTTAATTGGGTGAGCTTTATGTAAGTAAATTATATTTCAGTGAAACTGACAAACATATATATTATCAATGCTTTGGGAGGCATTCTGGAGCATTAGACACTTTTACCTTAAAAAGACAGAGCAGAGGCCCCACCTTTCCATTCCAGCTGCTGCTTCTTTCCCCACCGCCGCCAATCCCAGATCTGTTCTTTAGTGCAGACAAAAAAGCGGATATCGATAGGTCGGGAGAAGAATGACATTCAAACAGATTTCCAGCAACAAAGGCTTTGGAGGATTGTAGAAAGGTTTGGAACATAACAGTGTTGAACTGAACTGCAAAATAAAATTGGCTGTCTCCTTACTGATGTGGGCAACAAAGGCAAAAGAAAAAAATTAAGTCTCCTGACGATTTACAGCCCATTGAGGAGTCCTTGAGACTGGCAGAGTGACATTCCTGTAGGAGGTCAGCTGCCTCCATGTTGACACTTTGCTGAGGGCAAAAGGCAATCTTAGCTTAACATTATCCTGACTTCCAGGTTCCTCTAAGTCTACTTTAACATGTAAAAATTCCTTTGGAAACTTCCCCCAAATGTATGTTGGCAATCATCCTCCAAGCATACGCTGATATACATCTGACAGGTCTCATGACTGAGCATTTACTAAACAGAAATAAATGACCTCTTCCTAACAATAACAGCTAGCCCTGTCAGGGTCCTGGAAACCTTGCTCCCAAGATTCCTTAGAGAATTACACTATCCCCAGCCTCCGCCCAACTTGAAAGTGCATAAGCAGTCACCCATCACAACCCCAGTGCAGCTGTTTCTGCCCACGGGTTCTTTGCCTGTGCTTTAATAAAACCACCTTTTTGCACCGAAGATATCTCGAGAATTCTTTCCTGGCCGTCAGCTCCAAACCCCAGCATTCCCACATCACTTACTACCAAAGGCAGAAACTGGGAACTCCTCTGCACTGAGTTGGCTGTCTGGTTTAACTTGCACAGAACAAAATTTTGTGTCAAAGTCTGGTTCTCATCAAGCTGCCTCAGAACCTGGCCTTGTCATTGTTCCAGATACCAGCCCTCGTGTCTGTAATTTTAAAGGAGAAGGCTAGAGCTCGGACTTTGGCAACGGCGCTGGGCTTTATGTGGATGCTATTGAAGATCCTTGGAAAATTACCTATAGAATGTATTCTTAGGTAACTGAGGAGCTGCTCAACTCATAAATGCCCATATTCCAATGGACCCACAAAGGATGTCAATTTCTGGCCACTCTGTGGGAGCACATGAATCTCTAATCTGTACTTTGAAGAATCCTGGAAAGTACAAATCTGTATCAGCATTTGCTCCAATTTGCAACCCAGTGCTCTGTCTTTGGGACACACACACACACACACACACACAAAAGCCTTTAGTGGATATTTGGGAAGAGATCAAAGTAAGTGGAAGGCTTATAATGCCTCTCATCTTTTGAAGTCCTATCCAGGTTCTCAGCTAGACGTGCTAATTGACCAAGGAAAAGATGACCAGTTCCTTTCAGATGGACAGTTACTACCTGGTAACTTCATAGCTGTTTGTACAAAGTCCCTGTTGTTTTCAGATTACAAGAGGGTTATTATTATAGCTACTACTTCATTGCAACCTTTATTACTGATCATATCAGACATCATCCTGAATGCTTGAATGCATGAATAACTACAGATAAGAGAGTTTCTTGAGGCCTATAGAATTGCAATGAACAGAATTGCAGGGGAAAAGGATTTGAAAACTCTGGATTTCATAGTGCTAAAAATGCATCATTCCATAGTTGAATCACTTTGAGAATAAATATAAAAAGCCTGAAAAGGAAAGTACTTTTGGTTTTCTTATTCTGTGACATAAAATAGGTTTTGTTGTCATTTCTCAGAGATCATGAAGTTTTTCTTTCTTTTTTTTTTTTTTTAATTTTTTTTTTCAACGTTTATTTATTTTTGGGACAGAGAGAGACAGAGCATGAACGGGGGAGGGGCAGAGAGAGAGGGAGACACAGAATTGGAAACAGGCTCCAGGCTCTGAGCCATGAGCCCAGAGCCCGACGCGGGGCTCGAACTCACGGACCGCGAGATCGTGACCTGGCTGAAGTCAGACGCTTAACCGACTGCGCCACCCAGGCGCCCCTCATGAAGTTTTTCTAATGTATCCATGTAATAATATTGAAACTACAGTTGAAAACTTGCTTCAAAAGAGTGCTTTGGTACTAAATTTTTTCCCTGCTGTTTCACAAAATCATATGTATTTAATGAATTCCCTGCTCTAATAGTTAACTACCCATACTCTAATCTTTTGCTGTATCCAGTATGGTTCACAGATTAGCATCATTAGTATCTCCCGAGAGGTTACTAGAAATGCAGAATCTCTACTCCAATCCGGCTGAATCAGGCCTGCCTTTTAACAGAATCATAGGCGCAAGAAGGTGATTCATATGCACGTGAAAGTGCTCTAAAGTAGGGCTTCCCACAGAAGATCTCCAGAGCAACTGCCTCAGCTGGGGTTTTGTTACAAATGGAAATTCTCAGGCCCCATCTAAACCTAGCAGACACGCTAACAATCTGTGTCTTATCAAAATCTTGGTGATTCTGATCATGATAAATTTGCTGCACACGATAAAATCGTTCTGTTGCAAAATAGAGTCACCCGGGGAACTTTAAAAATTCTTGATGTCTAGGTTGCAACTCATGCAAGTTAAATCAGAGTCTTCATGCCTGGGAATCAGGTGTTAGCGTTTTTAAGAATTCCTCCGGCATTCAAATTTGAAAATCTGCATTCTAAAGGAGAAAAATAATATAAATTGATTTTTTTTGATTGATCAAACTGGCTGTAGTTCTCAGAATAAGTATGACTTACTTGACGAAATTATGTTCTGGCAGAAAATAATTGCCTGGCCTTTTGGTTCATCTGTTGCAGGAGAGTTTTTTAAAATTCTTCATTCACCTTGAACTCTGTGTTTTTCTTCACTTAATCTGTTATAAATCCTCTGGTGACATTTGTGCTACAAATGTGGAAAATGAGTGAAATCCAAGTCCTAAATGTAATACGCCTAGGGCTTTAGAAAAGGATACAAGAGAACAAAAGAGGGAAATACCTCTTTAAAGAAGGGGTAGCGCATAAAGAGGTAATTGTGTGTAACAGGGACAGTAGGCCATGCCTGCTAGCTGCTGAAAGACAGAAAGAGGAGAGCAGACGTTGTATTTTCTTAAAGAAGCGCATGCCACAGATGTTGGTTATAAAAAAACAAAAAAGACAGGGCAAGGGCTTAGCTCTGAGAAGTATTGGTGCTAGCATTCAGGTATTTCTGCAAAGTTGGGGATCACTTCAATGAGAAACTAGTAGTCAGTATGTAACTAAGAGGAGAAGTCCAGTTTGGGAGACACCATAAAGACCATGTCCTCCTGGTCTTAAATCATAAGGAAGATCCTGGATGGGATTCAGAATTCCCAGGGAGTGTGGGAGAGGAACGAGGCCCAGTTCTGGTGGTTTAAAGAAACTCATATTAAATAAGGGGGCGGCTCTTGGGAAGTTCAAACATTGTAACTTTTTGGACTGCACTACTGAATCTATTACAAACTCCATTGCTCCTGTGTTCTCTCAAAATATTGCCAGGAATGGACCTGTCATACCTGTCAAGGCAGTGGCGAATGCTGCCTGAGAATAGATACCTGTCCAGTATCGGTATTAGTTTGGAGATGCCACTCCAAAATTATAAGAAATTGATAAAAGTTACTTAATCATTTTTCAGACAGAGACAAGAATTATGCTTTTGGTATATGTATTTTCCAGCATATTATACACTCACACAAACTAACTGGAAAGCTGACAAGAGAGGAGGGGCCCTAGAAGTTAATCCATAAACCAGAATCTACGGACATAAGTTGTGTAAAACACATTGAGTTCTTCCTTAAATTAGAAGGAAGAGCTATAGCAGATGTCCTTTTAGTGTCCTAATCTTACCACAATTATTTGAACAAAGAGCTTAGTTCCTCTGAGGACGCTGTGGGTCCTTTTAAGCAGGAAATAAAATGCTTGAGACAAATCACATGCTCCTGAAAAGTGGTTGATTTGGGGAGCAGTATGGCTAGATGAAGAAAGGCCCTTGACTGAGGGCTTGGCCATGTACAGAGTAGCAAGCAAGTGCTTTGAAACTTTCTTAATGTACCCTAATACCAAGTGCACATGTTGCTGCTGAGGAAGTTTTGGCAACAGATAATAGGGAGAGAGGGGAGGGACTCCCAGAAAGAGAAGGTGATCAGACACTCTTCAAAAATTTCCCTGTGGAAGCCTACACTGTCCAAGATTCCAAAGATTACATCAATTCTTCTCAATAAAAATAGCCTGGGGAGGGCAAAGGTATGAAATTAGAAGTTTCTAAGGAAAAGGGTAGACTGGAGAATCAGTGGCCAGAATTTGGGACTAAACTTTGATGGTAGCTGGAGGGTGGAGATGGGAAATCAGCTTGAGGCTGGAGAAACAGCACTTGGGAGTAGGCAATTGTCCTGAATAAAGCCTGGGGAGTTTTTTGAGATGAACACCTTCCAGTCACCGAAAATTTGGTTTGGGGTGACTTTTGGTAGTTTATAGTTTTCAAGAAATTGGTCCATCTCATTTAAGTTGTTAAATTTATGTGCATAGAGTTGTTCGTAGTATTCCCTTATTGTCCTTGTACTATCTGAGGGATCTGTAGTCTTATCTCCCCTTTCAGTCCTGATTATGGTAACTTGCATATTTTTTCTTCCATGTTTCATCTGGCTAGAGTTTTATTAGAGAACTACTCTTTGGTTTGATTGGTTGCCTCTACTATTTTTCTGTTTACCACTCCATTTATATCTGTTCATATATTTGGAGAGTGCACTTCCATAGTAATGTGTACATTGTCTCCTTCCTTCTGCTTATTTTGGGTTTAACTTGTTCTTCTTCACTAGTTTCCTCATGTGAGGTTAGATAATCAACATGAAATTTTCCTTTTTTTAATATAAGCATTTAACTTTACACATCCCATAAATTATGATACATTGCATTTTCATTTTATTTCAGGTAAAAATATTTTCTAATTTCCCTTGAGTTTTTTTTTTTTTTTTTTTTTGCCCATGGGTTAATTTCTAAATGTTTTGGAATTTTCCTGATGTCTTTATGTTATTCATTTCTAGTGTAATTCCATTTATAGTGAGCCATACGATGTAGGGCTGTGTGTGATTTCAACAGTTGTAAATTGGTCAAGACTTGTTTTATGACCTAGAATATGATCTGTCTTGGTGACTGTCCTATGAATATTTGGAAATAATTTGTATTCTGCTGTTGTTGGATGGAATGTTCTATAAATGGCAGTGTTAAAACTCCTATATCCTTGCTGATTTTCCATCTGGTTCTATTGATCACTGACTGTAGATATCTTCAACTATATTTGTTAATCTGTTCTTTTAGATCTATCAGTTTTTGCTTCACATAGTTTGATGCCTGTTATTAGGAGCATATGTATTAATATTATTATGTCTTCTTAGAGAATTCATCCCTTTATTAGTATTTAACAATGAATTTAATGTCCTTTGTTATCCTGATAATATTTCCTTGTTCTAAAGTCTACTCTATCTGATGTTAGTATGGCTACTGCAGTATTCTTTTGATTGGTGTTTTCATAATATATCTTTCACCTTTTACTTTTATCGATCTATATGTTTATATATACAGTGGATTTCCTGTCATCAACATATAGCTGAGTCTGGTTTACAATCTAATATGCCAGTTTCTGTTTTTAATTGGAACATGTAGAAATGTAGAAGCCTTACATCCACATAGGTCCCTTTCTACTCCTTTCTTTGTATTATAGTTGTAATATATACACACATATTCACATTGAAAGGCTCACCAGACAATGTTACACTTTTTGCATTTGATAGTTATATTTAAAGGATTCCAAGGGAGAAAAGTAACCTACTATATTTACCTTGATATTTATCATTTCTGTTACTCTTTATTTCTGTAGTTCCATGATTCCCTCTGGCATTGTTTTTCCTCATCTTTAAGATCTTCCTTTAGTGTTTCTTTTAGAACAGGTCTGTTGGTTCCTAGTTCTAGTTTCCCATCAGCCAAAGATGTCTTCATTTGCCATTACTCCTGAAGATTTTTATTGGATATAGAATTTGGGGTTGACAATTCCTTTTTTTTGTTAGCACTTGGAAGTTATTTTACTGTCTTTGGCCTCCATGGTTTTTGATGAGAAACCCATAGTCATTCAAATTGTTTCCCTGTGTGTTTTATGTAATATAAATATATTGTCTTTATACTATATATATACTATATATATTATATATATATATTTGGGTTTTGGTAGTTTGATTATGATATGTCTGGCTAGGCATGGGTTTTGTTTTATCCCATGTAGGTTCTCAGAAATTCTTGAATCTGTAAATTTATGTCTTTCACAAAACTTAAGAAGTGTTTATACATAATTTCTTCAAATGTATGCATTTTTGCATCAATCAATTTCTTCTTTCCTTCTGAGACTCCAGTGATGTGAATATTAGGACTTTGATATTGTCCCAAAGGTACTTATGACTTTATTCTTTTATTCCTAATATTTAAAAAAAATTGTTAATGTTTATTTATTTTGAGAGAAAGAGTGAGAGAGTGAGCACGAGTGAGCACGATGGGCAGAAGAGAGGGAGAGAAAGGATCTGAAGCAGGCTCCGTGTCACTTGAATGTACAAACTATAAGATCATGACCTGAGCCGAAATCAAGAGTCAGACACTTAACCAACTGTCCCACCCTGGTGTCCCCCCTTTTTTTAAAATTGTTTTTTAATGTTTATTTATTTTTTGAGATGGGGGGAGGAGCAGAGAGAGAAGGAGACAGAAGATCTGAAGAGGACTCAGCGCTGACAGCAGAGAGCCTGATATGGGGCTTGAACTCATGAACCATGAGATCATGAGATCATGACCTGAGCCAAAGTCAGATGTTTAACCGATTGAGCCACCCAGGCACCCCTTTCCTAATCTTTTTTTGATTGCACTTCAGATTGGATCATTTTAATTTATCTATTTTCAAGTTCACTAAACATTTCCTCTGTCATCCCTTCCTCCATTGGAGCCATCCAGTAATTTTTAAAAATTTCAGATATTGTATTTTTTAGTTTTTAAATTTCTATCTGGCTCATTTTACAGTTTCTCTGCTCTAAAATTCTACTTTTCTATGCGTTTTCAGAATGTCCGCCTTTCTATGGAAGAAATGCCTGTATGTAGGTAAAGTGTTATCTCTGCTGCAACAGTAAAAGCTAAGAAGGGGAAAAAAACAATTTGAACACAAAGGCTCTATGGAAGAAATACCTCTAGGTAGGTGAAGTGTTATCTCTGCACGCAACAGTAAAAGTTAAGAAAAAAAAGAAAAAAGAAAAAGGGGAAAAAACCAATTTGAACACAAAGGCTCTATGGAAGAAATACCTCTAGGTAGGTGAAGTGTTATCTCTGCATGCAACAGTAAAAGTCAAGGAAAAGAAAAAAGAAAAGAAAAAAAACAGGAAGAAAATTCACCTTTTCTTTAGGGAGCATGGGTATAATGGGTGCTTGAACATCTTCGTCTGATAACAAATATCTAGGCGATCTTTGGGTTTGTATTTGTTGCCTGTCTTCTCCTTTGAAGAGTGGTCAGAATTTTCTTTTTCTCTTAAGTAATTTGGGGTTATATCCTGGATATTTTGGACATTACACTGTGACATTCTGGGTCCTTTTAAAGTGTTCTGGAGATGTCAGTTATTTTTATTTTGCTATGTTTTGTTTTAGCAGGCCGTCAATCCAGTTAGGTTTAGACTACAAGTTCTCTCTTTCTGTGGGTGGTGACCCGAATATAAGTTTCGTTTTCAAAGACTTTTCTGTGTTGCTTGGGTCTGCTTCGTCCATGCCCTTTAGAGGGATTAGTCAGGGCTGCTAGTGGTTTATATTGTCATTCGGTTCTCAAAGCCATGCTTCTCCGTGTCTGTTCCACTCACTTGTGGTTCATGAATGAGAACAACTTCCTCCAGTGGTCTACTCCCTGGGATCTTCCCTACACTTTCTGCCCCTTGTGGTGCCTTTTCCAGGTCCTCTGATTAGACAGCCAGAGTTTCTTTCAGATTTGGATCCCCCCCCACTCTGTGTGCAGACTGCTACCAGGACTGCCCTCAGGATGAAGAAGCAAGAGAAAAGAGAAAATAATACTACTGCTGATTGCCTCCATACTCTTTGGACCACAGAGGCCCTCTTCTTTGTTCTATAGTCAAAGACATGAGCTTTCTTTATGGATCCTAGTACCCAAATTGCTGCTGCCGTGGCAAATTGCCCTAAGATTTAGGGCTTTACACAAGAAACATTTAGTATCTGATGTTTTCTGTAGTTTAGGAAGTTAAGTGTTGCTGAGCTGGGTTTTCTGGTGCATAGCATCTCACGAGGTTGCAGTTACGATGCTGCCTAGGGCTGCAGTCATCTCTGGGCTGGGCGGTGGGAGGCTCTGCTTCGGAACATACGGCCATGGACAGGCTTCAGAAGTTCCACTCTGAAGGTCGCTGCATGGCTATCGACAGGCTGCTGGTCCTTGCTGGCTGTTGGCCAGAGACCTGAGTTCCTTGCCACGCGGACCTCTCCGTAGGGCATCCCGTGACTTCTCCTCAGAGCAAGTGAGGGAGAGAGTGAAAGAGCGTGAGCAAAATGGAAAGCAGAGTCTTTTGTAACCTAATCGTGAAAGTGACATCCCAACACTTTAGCCGTATGTTATTTGTTGGAAGTTAAGTCATGAAGTGCAACCCACATTCAAGGAGAAAGAATTACGAAGGGCATGAATAGCAGGAGGGAGGGGTCTTCAGGGGCCATTTCAGAAGTTGCCTACCACACTTTCCTCAACCAAATGATCTTAAAGAGCACATTATATCTTCAGACCTCACCCATGGAGCATGGAAGAATATAAAATACTGTCGCATGTTTGGTTTTCTTTTTTTTCCTGGCAAACATAGATTCCATCTGGGTTCAATAGAAATGAAGGATGTTGAAAAATGCAAGACAGATCTAGAAAGAGCCAAGGATATGGAAAATAAATGTGGGTATGTTTGGTGCATCATTTTAATGCTAGAATCGTTTCCTAGTCTGAATATTGTTAGGCAAATGAGGTATAAGAAACATCTGGCTAGAGGAAAACAAGGCACAGATTAACAGGATGAACAGAAGTTAGTGGAGTATGTTATTTCATTTTAAACTGTTCAAGTTTGCAAACACTGTAAGTCTGAGATCAAATCACATTCCATAAGGGATAAATTAAGCTACTGCAAATTGGTCCTTTATCAAGTAGTGAAATAAGAGAAGTTCCTGTTTTTTAGACTTTCCATCAGCTTAAGACACATTGAGTAAATTAACGCTCTTTGAAGGATTAGAATCCTTAGGCATGAGACTGGCAAGATGAAGAATAGCTAAGGTATCTTTAAAAGTCACAGATTTTCAGGGCACCTGGGTGGCTGAGTCCATTAAGCATCTAACTCTTGATTTTGGCTCAGGTCACAATCTCACAGTTTGTGGGAGTGTCAGCCCCACATCAGGCTCTGCACTGACCGTGTGGAGCCTGCTTGGGATTCTCTCTCTCCCTTTCTCTCTCTGCCCCTCCCCTGCTCTCTCTCTCTCTCTCTCTCTATCTCAAAAATAAACTAAAAAAATAAGTGACATATTTGCTTCTAATACTGAGGGACAGAGTATAATTTCCAAAGAGGTCCACGATAATAATTTTCATTCCCCATGATCTTCTGTGATGTGATCTCACTACTTCCCAATCATGAGGTAGAGTGTATTTTTCCACCCTTTGAATCTAGATAGGTTTTCTATCTGCTTGACCATTAGAATGACAGAAGTAATGCCATGCCATCTCCAGTCATCACTCTTAACAGATCCAGAAGTTCTGCTTCCTGTCTACTGAAGCTGTGAGCCACCATGTAAAAAGTCCGGGCTATTCTTTTATTTATTTATTTTTATTTTTTTTATTTTTTTTTCAACGTTTATTTATTTTTGGGGGGACAGAGAGAGACAGAGCATGAACGGGGGAGGGGCAGAGAGAGAGGGAGACACAGAATCGGAAACAGGCTCCAGGCTCTGAGCCATCAGCCCAGAGCCTGATGCGGGGCTCGAACTCACGGACCGCGAGATCGTGACCTGGCTGAAGTCGGACGCTTAACCGACTGCGCCACCCAGGCGCCCCCGGGCTATTCTTTTAGACCAAGAACTACAGAGAGATGCACTGAGTTTCATACATGTGAGTGAAGAAGCCATCTTGGACGTCCTGTTGACCCTCTAGGCAACTCCAGCCAGAGCCTCTGTCTAATTGGAATCACATGAGAACCAAGTGAGACTCAGTCAACTGATCCCAATTAACCAATACAGTCATAAGAGATAATAATAGTAATAATTTTTAAGACATTAAGTTTTAGAGTGGTTTATACACAATAGATCATTGGAAACCATTATGTTTCCAGAATTTGAAAAACATTTTTGTATTAGACATGGACATTTTGAGGGGTGCCTGGGTGGTTAAGCATCCAATTTTTGATCATGGCTCAGGTCATGATCTCATGGTTTCTCGGATCAAGCCCTGTGTCAGGCTCTGTGCTAGTAACACAGAGCCTGTTTGGGATTCTCTCTCTTCCTCTCTCTCTGCTCCTCCCCCGCTCACACACATTCTCTCTCTCTCTCAAAGTAAACAAATGAGCATTAAAAAAAGATGTAGACATTTTGGGAAGTTTACCATATTAAATTACTTAACCATAGCATACCACTGATATATATTTCATAATATCTATATTGTTGGTTCTCAAATTCGGAAGTTTCCCAGGAGTAATCTGAAACTTGCCCCTAGGCATGGAGGGCACAAAGAGATCTAAGAAAGAGGCAGACCACTCCAGATTGATAGATGGCAGGTTCAATAAGTGAGCAAACTTAGGTATGAGACTTGCAGGCTGAAAGATCAGTAGACCTCTGCACCCACCTCCCAGAAACTTAAAAGTTTAAATAGAGGCCTGACCTGGGTTTAGTCACATATACCATCCAGAGGGCCTCAACAACACTTTGCTCTCTCAAGGCTACTTCCTTGAAAATGCTTCCCACGGTGGGAATGGTAGGTAGAAGGTATATTCCAAGGACAGGGCAGGTGGTGGGGAACCTTCAGTTGCCTGGATCCAGCTCAAGGGTCAACTGGCAGTTACAGCCTCTGTATGACCTCCTCAACACTGTCTGGATATGGACACAAAGGTATAGTCTGTGGCTTAAAATACAGCGAATAAAATAACCATAGCAATTGCTCTATCCTAAGATGAACGTTATTACATATTTATGTGTTTCCTTGCATAGTTTTTTTTCCTATGTGTATTTTTTTTGGATTCACATTACACAAGTGTGTTTCTTGCCTCCCCCCTCCCAATTTAGCAAGACGTATTGAGCATTTTTATAGCATTACACTTTTTTGAAAACATAAGCATACTAATTGTAAATGTTCTCCGTATGCATTGAATGTGCTTTAACCATTCTCTTAATATTTTACGTTAAGATAATTGCCAATATTCCCAGCATTTCACTTTTGTAATTAGTACTCTGAATTTCAGCCTTGTACATAAATGTGTGTTCATCTTTAATTATCTACTTAGAGAGGATGCCTGGTTAAAGGATATGATCATTATAACTTAAAAAGAAAATCACATTGGGGTGCCTGGGTGGCTCGGTTGGTTGGACGTCCGACCTCGGCTCAGGTCATGATCTCACAGCTCGTGGGTTTGAGCCCCGTGTCAGGCTCTGTGCTGACAGCTCAGAGCCTAGAGCCTGCTTCAGATTCTGTGTCTCCCTGTCTCTCTGTTCCTTCCCTGCTCACACGGTGTGTGTGTCTCTCTCTCAAAAATAAATAAACATTTAAAAAATCATATTATTGAATCAGGCTGCCAAGGCTAACCATGTATAACAGGCACTTTCATCAAACTTTAGGGATGGCAGATTGATTCCATCTGGAGTACTAGCATCAATGAATTAGTAGTGGTGACCTGGTCTTCCTTTATGAGGACTGGCTGTAAGACCACATGTAGTTTATCTTTAGCAGTTAAGGATGCTAAGATAAATTAGTGATGTTTAACTTCAGTGAAGGATGGGAGAATAGAAGCACATGTGATTTGTGTTTGCTAGTCAGCCTTAGCCAGTCTGGGGCTGAGTATATATTCAGTAATTTTTGCCAACATGAAAACAAAAAAAAAAAAAAAGTTTTTTGTTTTCATTATAATGCCTATTTCCACAATTATAAATGTGGTTGAATGGTTTTTTGTATGCTTGGTGACCATCTGAATTTATTCTTTTGTGAATTGCTTTTCCATTATCCTTTATCCATATTTTCAATTGTCTTGCTAATGTGGACTCACAAGAGTGCTTTATATGGAAGGATAATGAGATTTTTTTCTGCCGTGATCCAATCTTTATCCATCTAATTTATGATATTTTATGATTATGATATTTTATGATGAGTAAGGGTGTTTGTTGCTATGTGGTCAAACAAATTTATGTTTCTCTTCGTGGTTTTGTCTTTTGTTTGCATGTTTAAAACATTCCTTCCTACCCTAAAATCTTCTAAATGTTCATCTGTGTATTCTTTGGTCTTATTTATGATTTAATTTATATTTCTCTCTCTAAATCCATCAGAAACCAACTATCCTCGTAAGGCATATCAAAGAGAGACAGACTAAAAGAGGGGGTAAAAAGATTGAATAAGAAAATACCGAGAAAATTGTGGGGCACCTGGGTGGCTCAGTTGGTTGAGCATCTGACTTTGGGCTCAGGTCATGATACCGCAGTTAGTGAGTTCGAGCCCCCCATCAAGCTCACTGCTGTCAGCCTGTCAGTGCAGAGCCTGCTTCAGATCCTCTGTCCCCCTCTCTCTACCCCTCCCCCACTTGCAGTCTTTCCAAAAAATAAGTAAGTATTAAAAAAAGAAAATATCAAGCAAATTGAAAATAGTGATATTGATGATATTAATAGTAATAATTTTAATAAAGCCGAGGTGCCATCCAGACATAGTAAAATTCAAAGTGAATACGCTAAATGAATGAAGGCTACTTTTATGTTGTTGAAGTTTGAGGTTACTTTGGTAATGAGCATATCTTTATTCACAGAGAACATATAGCCATAATGAACATTTATGCATAAGCCTTAATATACCATAAAACTATAAGGCAGACCCTAAAATACAAGTATAAATTGTCAAAAAATGGCTGTACTAGAATTTAACACACTTTCAGTCTTGAACAGATGAGCTAGATTAAAGTGAATAAAGATACAGAGCATTTAGATAATGTGTATGGTAAAATTGATTTATTAGAGGAGAATTTATATCTTACAACTAAAAATGCTCGTTTTTCTCAAAACCTAATGGTATGTGTTACTATATGACATATATTAGGTCACAGAAATGTTCAGTTGAGGACAGTCCTATTCTCTGGCCTCCGTGAAATAAACTTGGGAATTAATTTTAAAATAGTTTAACAAAACATACAAACACTTGGAGTTAAAATGGTCACGTAAGAATAAAATAAAATATGGGGTGCTTGGGTGGCTCAGTTGGTTCAGCATCCGACTCTTGATTTCGGCTTAGGTCCTGATCTCACTGTTCAGGAGTTTGAGCCCCATGACAGGCTCTGTGCTGACAGCCCAGAGCCTGCTTCTGATTCTCTCCTTGTCTCTCTCTTGCTTGCACTCTCTCTCTTTCTTTCTCTCTCTCTCAAAATAAATAAGTAAACTTAAAAAAAATAATAAGATCACCCATTTCAATAATTTCTTGGCCAAAAAGGAAATAAAAGTCCAATTATAGGGTGTTTAGAAAATAATCATGCACTACACATGAGATTGAGTGGAAAATGACATCTATAAGAGCTCTATTTAAATTTTTTTTTTCAACGTTTATTTATTTTTGGGACAGAGAGAGACAGAGCATGAACGGGGGAGGGTCAGAGAGAGAGGGAGACACAGAATCGGAAACAGGCTCCAGGCTCTGAGCCGTCAGCCCAGAGCCCGACGCGGGGCTCGAACTCACAGACCGCTAGATCGTGACCTGGCTGAAGTCGGACGCTTAACCGACTGTGCCACCCAGGCGCCCCTAAGAGCTCTATTTAAAAAGTCGAATAAATGAAAATAAATGAACAAAGGATTCAAGTCAAAGAATGACAAAAGAAATGGTTCAGGATAAAAGCATAAATTAATATATCAGAAAACAAAAAGCCCACAAGTTTTGGGTCTCCATAAAGCACAGCAAAATAGATTAAGTGTTCACACAAGTAATCAAGAGAAAAAAAGTAAATTGACCCAGGTATAACATTAGAAAGAAACTACCTGACACCTTACATACAGAAGAGAATATGATAATTGGAAATATATGCTACTTAAATCTCTGTTAATAAATTTTTAAATTTGCATTTAAATCAGGACAATTTCCTAAGAAAATGCTAATTACTATAACTTTCTTAAGAAAAGCTATAAAACTTTAAATGAACAAATAACCTTGGAAGAGTAATGGAGGAAAATTAAGTTGTTTTTCAAAATATAAAGTAATGTTCTAATTCTGCATGAGTTGGAGTAAGTTTACTCCACCCTGTCTCTCCCACTGAATACAACTATAAAGTCTGTATGGGAGGCATGGAGCCACTATTTGAGAACTCAGAAAAGTTAATAGTAGCAGGGGACTTGGGAAGAAGACGAATTCAGAATGCCACTGAACCAGCAATGAGTTTATCATTTTCTTCCCCTCCAGGATCCCCCAAGGTTGAATGTAACAGTCTGAAACCCAAAAGTAGGCATTGATACCGAGTGAGCTCCGGAGAAGGCATTCTAGTTCAGGCTTAAAAAGGGAGAAAGAGAGTGTTTGTTTTTCTCCTCTCTGCTTTCATACTTCCCAAACTTCAGGCAATCTCTTGAGCACTGCAGTGATGGCAGAGACTGTAATGCAACAGGAATCTGCAGAAGCCAAATCTTGGAGGAAGAGCCTTCCTCTCTTATCAGCAGAGCTGTAAATCCAGGAGGATGGGGCAAAGCCTTGCTGTCTTCCTGCTGTTTGGCCCAGATGCAAAAACACAGTCACAAAAGTGTGCAGGAGAGCAGGGTAACGAAGTTATCAGCTTTTTGGAGAGAGTACTGAAAAGAGGAGCCCTAGAAAATAGGAACGTAATGGGGAGGTCATGGGAAACAAAGGGCTTGGGATCTTCTTGGCTGCTTGTGCATGGATTTGATTTTGATTTGTAACTGGACGCCAGCCACCCAGGTTCCAGATTGACCACTGGGGAGCTCACCCATAGGAAAAAGTCCTAATAGCATTGCAGAAACTTTGGAATCTGAACTAACATGGGAACGAACACCCACAAAAGGCCGGTTGGATCTTGTGACCTGAACCTTGTCAGGTTAACTGACAACTAAAATAAAAATATCAGCTCTTTCTATGAGATTTAAACAAGATCCAGAGTCTCATAACATATCTAAAATGTCCAGGATACAATTAAAAATTTCCCACCATATAAAAAAAGAAGCCACAGATTGCATGGGAAAAGATGACGTATTAGAATTATATACTTCCAATTCACAAAGACTTCAGAGAAGGTATCATAGAGATACCTCAACACTCTATGTTGAGGTTATAAACACTCTTGGAACAAGTACTCTTGAAACAAATGGAAAAACAGATAATCCTAGCAAATAGAAGATATGAAGAAGAATCAAAGGAAAATTTGAGACTTGAAATACATAATAACTGAAATTTAAAATTTAAATGGGCCCAACAGTAGACTGAAGATAACAGAGAAATGGGGAGTAGTAGCAATCTAGAATTATACGCAACTACGTAATTACATATGTAAGTGTATCTATATCTATTGATCCAGATATAGATATAGATATAGATATAGGTTTTTATATAATCTGTATACTTTTACATATGTATTATATACATATCCAGCAAAATATCCTTCAGGAATTAGGGTGAAAAAAACACATTTTCAGATGACAGATAACTAAGAGGATTTGTGCCAGCAGATCTGCTCTGCAAAAATTTATAAAGGAAGTTCTTCAGACAGAAGGAAATTTGAAACTTGAGGAATGAAGAAAGAATAAGATGTTCACTAACCATTTGTAAATGCAAATTAAAACCATGATGAGATACCACTACATACTTATTTGAATGGTGACAATCACACACACACACACACACACACACTCAAATGTTGGGTAGAATACACAGCCACTAGAACTTTCACACATTTCTGTTTCTGTTGTGAATGAGAAATGGTACCTGCACCACCCTGAAAACATTTTGGCAGTTTCTTATAAGATTAAATATACTTTTCCCATATAATCTAGTAATCCCATTCTTGGGCATTTGTCCTAAATAAATGAAACCTTAAGTTTACACAAAAACCTGTGTACAAACTCAGAAGACTCTCAAAGTTATGCTAAGTGAAAAAAAAAAGTCTCCAAAAAAATACATACTGTATGATTCATTTATATGATTCTGAAAAAGGTAAAACTATAGGGATACAGAACAAATCAGTAGGTTGCCTGGGGACTAGGGGTGAGGAGAGGGCATAATTACTGAGGAGTTTTTTGGAGTGAATGGACCTGTTCTGTATACTGATTGTGGTTGTAGTTACATGAATCCATATAGGTGTCTAAATTCACGGAACTGTATACACATGAAGTCAATTTTACTGTATGATAATCTTTAAAAAAATTTTTTTAATGTTTATTTACTTTTGAGAGAGACAGAGAGCATGAGAGGCAGAGGGGCAGAGAGAGAAGGAGACACAGAATCTGAAGCAGGCTCCAGGCTCTGAGCTGTCAGCACAGAGCCTGACGTGGGGCTCGAACCCACGGGGTGCAAGATCATGACCTGAGCCGAAGTCAGCGGCTCAACCGACTGAGCCACCCAGGCGCCCCGACTGTATGATAATCTTAAAAATAAAATTTATAAAGTAACCATATTATAGGTGCCTCTAAATGAGAGTGATGGTGATATACTTTGTCAATAGGAAATTAATTATCTTTACTGATACTTTCGTATTTCACACACTGGTAGGAGAAGGAAAAGAGATAAAGAAAAATATGCCTTTTTAAAACTTTTACCATCATTATTATTTGTTACTAGCAGAGCAACCTCCAGAATTATGGTAGAAATCACCAATAGAGTTGGGTTCAAGCCTTGACCTTGGGGTGTAGCAGTATCCCATGTAAGATTCTCAACACATGTGCCTTTGCAAGTTCAAGATGCAAGTCCTGCAAAGTTTAGCCAAGGATAACCCCAACTATTGTTTGAAAATATGCTCATGGAACTCAGGTCTCCTGGACAAGAACACCTGCTTTTCTAAAGACTGTTTTGAGACCCAGCTACTTTTCATTTGGAAAGGGAGGCACACAAATAAGGAGATGGGCCAGGAGACAATCCAGACAACTTCCACTGGACTTCAGCCACCCAAACACAAGGCAGAGCGATGGTGTGACATGACCTGTGTCTTGGGACCATTTTCTTTGAAGCGACATGTCTGAAGAGATGAATTTCATCATGCAAAAGGACCAATTAGTGACCGCATATGACAGGCTTGGGGCTGGGTTCCAACAGGCTGGCACAGCACCCCATTAAGGCAGAAGGGGAAGGGACTCATTGGATAATTTCCAACACTGGATTGGCTGATGTGGGGGTAGACTGCCAGATCAGAACTTTTTTGATTCCTTCTTCTGGGGTTTGTTAAAGGCTCAGGTTTAGCCTGTGGGAATCAGAGACCAAATTATCTGAGGGCAGTACATCATAGATACAAATGCAGAGATTGACACGAATGATAGAGTAATGCACCACGTTCACTGCAAGCTTGCATTGCTAACAAAGCACAGCACGTTGAACATGCCGTGCATTGGAAGGTGATAGCAATAAACCACTTATATCTTCAGGCTTTATGGGCATCTTTACAGTTCTATCATTTCACCTATAAAAATGGAGTAACCATGATATTTATTTCAGGATTTATGGAGGATTAAATGAGATAAAACACATAAACAGGATGCTTAAAAATTCTTTTTATCTGAATCTAGTGTTGTAACCAGATTTACAACATTTATTAGGAAATTAATTATCTTTACTGATACTTTTGTATTTCACACACTGAGCTCTGTCTTCGGGTAATTCTACTTAAAGAAATATACAAGGTGGTATATTTTTCCAACCTCTGTATGTGGGAGACTGCCTTTGTTAAACTCACAACAAAAAGATATTCTTATAGAAAAGAGTCACAAGGGGGCATCTTCCTCCTGTCCTTACTGTCTGTCGCTGTGATTAGCTAACGTTGTGTTGCAGATTTTAAAACAAAACCAGACACTTTTCCCAGCGCACGTGGAATCTGAAAATTTTCCCGCTCCCCTTCCATTTACTGGACTCGATTCTTGATGTCTCAGAAGGATCTTTGCCAGCATAACTCTGCTCCCTTTCTTAGTCCCCTCTCCATGTTTCCCCAAACACACATGCATCCTGTCTTTTTCAGCACTTGCTTTAATGTAGAAAGATGGTTGCCACCGAAGGGTGGGATGGAGGTGAGTGTCCTCTGTCACGGGTCAGTGGACAGACAGGGATGGAAGTTCAGTCTCTGGTTGATCAAACCATAGGACTCTGAGTCAGGGTGAGAGAAATATAATGCATCCCTCCTCCCCGACTGCACCAACACACTTTCTTTCACAGAAATCTGTATTTCATGAGATGAAGCCAGGGTAGTTTTTTTCTCAGCTGAGTCATTTGAGTAGCTTTTGGTTGCTTCTCAAACTTAGTTTTTGGGTATAGTGAAAGTTTATCATTTTCTGTGTCCGTTACTTATTGTTTAAACCCTATTTAAGTCAGGATTTCTGAACCTTGGTGCTATGGACATGTTGGTCTGGATGATTCTTTGTTGTGGGGGCTGTCTGGTGCATCCTAGGATGTTTAGTTGCATTTCTGGCCTGTCCACCAGATACTAGTAACACTGCTCTCTGCCCCGCCAAATAGTAATACTGCTCTCCCCCTAAATATTTACAAATTTTGCCCGATGCTCTCTGCAAAGTCAACCCCCGTTAAGGACCACTGCTTTAGACTAGAGAGTAGAATACGTAGAGAGCTTTGAGGAGTAGTGCCCAGATTGGAGCTGGAGTCTGAATAATGTTCCCTGTGCCCCCACTTTCTTACCATGAGGACGATGAACACAGTCCTGACTGTTCAGCCTATCATAAGAACATGACACCATGTTGACTTTATATGCTCACCCCTAGGGCGTGTGTCAGGATCATCCAGGGAGTTTCAAATGTGCCTAGACCCACGCCAAATACCTCAAAATACTGTTACCTTCATCACTGTTTAGAAAATAAGGCATTTACAGGGCCACCTGGGTGGCTCAGTGGGTTAGGCATCCGATTCTTGATCTCAGCTCAGGTCATGATCTCATGGTTTGTGAGTTTGAGCCCCACGTTGGGCTCTGTGCTGACAATGAGGAGCCTACTTGGGATTCTGCCTCCCTTCTCTGTGCTCTCTTCCCAGCCCTGCTCTCTCTCTCTCTCTCAAAATAAATAAATAAATAAACTTAAAAAAAAAAAAGAAAGCATTTATAGAACAGTTGACACAGTTATTTAATGTGATCATGAAGAAGTACATGTATTACCACATGACACATTTAGCTTTAAAAAATGTTTTAGTTAGTGGCACCTGGGTGGCTCAGTCAGTTGAGCGTCCAACTTCGGCTCAGGTCATGATCTCACAGCTCGTGAGTTCGAGTCCCGCATCGGGCTCAGTGCTGACAGCTCAGAGCCTGGAGCCTGCTTTGGATTCTGTGTCTCCCTCTCTCTCTGCTCCTTCCCCACTCACATTCTGTCTCCGTCTCTCTCAAAAATAAATAAATATTAAAAAAAAATTTTTTAAATATTTTAGGTAACTAACTTGAATCTAAAAAAATCCAAAAAAAACCCTTAGAATAAAAAACATTTGAATAACCATATTTTAATATAATCCAGTGTTTTTATGCACAGAAAGACAAAGGTTCCTGGATGGGCTGGGGTGAAAAACAGAGAAAAGAAGATTTTAACCTAATGCCCATGGCTGCTCAATTAAAACTCCTGTTAAAATCGGGTACCGTTACATAATTCACCATAGTTATATGTAAATATAGCAGTCATCAGATAAACTTACTGTCCCAAACCAAAGATCAGAAAGCTCTTCCAGACACTGATTGATAACTCTTTCCTGTAGGAACCTCTGAAATGTTGGGGTAGGCTAAGCTTTCCAGGCTTTTATCTCTCCTTTGCTTTCTGGGTTTTTTTTTCCCCTTCCCCCTACCCACTCCTTCTCCCTTCCTTTGCTCTGTGAAGTCATCTGTCTTCTCATTGTCACGTGACTCAATATGGTAATTATTTGTTCTTTTCATCAAATATTTCTAGCTTTCTGCTTACTGGGAATATGGTAGGATTATACTTCCCTATTCCTTTTTGGAATTACAGATGGCCATATAATTTTCTTTGGCCAATGAAATGGAGAAGTGATGTGTATCACCTTTGGGGACAACTTTGGGAGGCCGTGAACAATTCATTATGTTCTCCTTTTTTCTGCCACAGCACTCATGTAAAGCAAAGCCTGTTTTGAAAGACAGCCCTTGGCTACAGGTTTGGGTTTATCAGTCAGGATCCAGTTCAGCTGCATGTGACAGAAAGGTCAATATCAAGTGGGTAGATGGGAAATCTGAGATAAGTACGGTGATTCTGCTCGGCCCATCCCCTTGATCACAGAGTGGGTTAAGGGATGGGCATATAACCCATGCCTGCTCTAGTGGAGACCTTCCTTAAGGTGACGGTGGTGGTTGTGTTGATAACTTTTTAAAGTTAAACTTGAGAAGAAGAGTCTTTCCTTCTCAGATCACAAATCTGAAGATAGAGACTAAATCTAACATGCAAAGAGAAGCAGAAGGAGAGAAAAATGGAAGATCTAAGTAGTTTGTGATTTCCTTCCCAAGCCTTTTTGAGACCAGCTCCGCCCCCTACCCTTTCCTGTGTGAGCCAAGAAATCCCTTTTTGTTTAAATGAGGAGAAGGGGGTGCCTATTGTTTGCAACCAAATAATCCTAGAGCAATTGTCTACCTCCCTGGATTTTTGTGAAGAACACATGGGCCAGTACACATAGTAGTTGCCATGGAGTCTGACACATACAAGTCCTGAAATGTTAGCTCTTAATGATGTGTTTGAAATAACACAGAGGAGATACAATTTGGAAAAACTCTCTCTTTTTTTAAAGTCTCAGCTCACATGAGGTCTTGCTCACCCCCCAGGAGGATTCAGACCTTTCTCCTTCCTGCTACCCCTTCTCTATCCCTGCAGTCATCTTACTGCTCTGTAACTGTTTGCAAATTACGTTCTCTTCTGATATCCTCTGAACTTCTGGAGGACTGGATGGAACTGGGTCTTATTCAGCTTTAAAACCTCAGTATCTAACATCCTGGTGCATGATAGATGGTCAATAAATATTGTTAGAAAAATAAGAATTTGAAGAACCTTCATGATGAAAGATGGCAATGACAGAAGCAGCAATTATAGAGTACACACTATATTCTAAGCACTGTCCTAAGAACTCTAGGTGTTTATGATTAAGTCCTTATAATCACCCTAACAGACTGTTTTTATTGCCCCATTTTACAGATAAGCAAACTGATGTCAAGGTGATACATTAGTGAATGGCAGAGCCAAGATTTCATCCCCGGCAAACTGATTCCAGAACCCTAACAATTCAGCCAACGCCCTGTGATATCTCTCATTGAAGGAATTTCAATAAATATAGATGGAATTAAATCACCTGATATTAGAGAGCGAGGAAACTTTAAGATCATTGAATTCTAGCATGAAATAGATGCAGCTGATGCCAAGAATTGGCGGTAACTTGGTTCAGGTGGTTTATGTAACTGCCGGGACTTTCTCCACAAGGCTCCCGACTCCTAGCTGGGATAGTTTAATGAAGGTCTCTCTCTCTCCATTGCAAAGTGTGCTTTTACTTTGGGGATCTTGCTTTGGAAAAACCACACCCAGGTAGCAACTATGTTTCACAGTAGCTGGGTGCTGACTACAGCTCAAAGTCAAGGGAGTAGACCTCTTTGGGTCCTGCCTGTTGAAACGGACCACAAGCACAGGAAAGGGGACTGGGGGAAAAGGACCCCTGCTCATTCTTCAGATTTCAGCATAAATGTTCTCAGAGGTTTTCCTGACCTCTTCAAGGTCGGGTCTGTCTACTTAAGATCTCCTCCACAGCACTTAGCGTGGAGGACTGTAACTATAGATGTTGTTGGTGGAATATCTGGCTATGGTCACCTCACTTGTTACCCTTTAAGTTCCCTGGGGCAAAGATCCACACCAGTTTTTTGTTCCTCATTATCTTCCTGGTGTCCTGGCCCCATAATAGGTGCTCAAAGGTACTTGTTGAATGAATGAACAGATGAATGAATAAATAAATGCACGGATGAAGCAGCGGGACAAATCATCTCCCTGAGGTGTGGGGTGGGGGGGGGGGTAGATGCAGTCCCTGATACGGTGTGGTCTGAAGGGACCTCAAGAGTCTGCACGCGCACACAGACCAACTGATCAGAAATCCCCACCAGGAAAGTCACACATGTATTTGGTGAGGGTTTGGGGGCACCGGAGGGGGGGCGGGGGAAGAGACACACAAAAGGTGAGCAAGCAGTTTTCAAAGGATGCTTTAAACTCTCTGGCCGGTCCGTGTGTGTTTTCCTCTACAAAGTGTTTCCAATTACTGTGGCACTCTCGGTATCTGGATCCATCTCCAGTGAATTCCTCTGCAGCTCCTGCCAGACATATGGGATCAATCAGGGCTTCGGCGCTGGTGCGCTTGCTGCGGGAATGTTGACAGCCTGACAGACGCGGGGTTCTGGTGTCATGGAATCTCCGAGACTTTGGCTGGATCCCGGGAGGAGAATGAGAGGGGGAGGAGAGAGATAGAGGCAGAGATAGAGGAAGGAGAGAGGAGAGGGGAGCGGGAAAGACAGAGGAGGAAGAGAGGGAGAAGGAGGGACGCGGGAGATTTTTCTTGACTGCCCCCTTTCCTTCAAACATTTTATAGGCTTCGGGGAGAGAGGAAGGAGGAGAGGGGGAAGAAAAAGGGCGAGAGCGCGAGGGGTAGAGAGCGCGCGCGGTTCCCTGCGAGCCCCCGAGGCGCCGGAGCCCACCCGTAGTCCCCCGGCTGGGGTCAGGGGGCGCCGAGGCTCCGGCCGCCGCCCCGCGCCCGCGCCGCGCACGCCCCTCGGCGAGCCGGGCGGCCGAGCGTCTCTCCGCGCCGGGGCCGACGCCCGCGCTCCGGGCCGGCCGCTCCGTCTCCAGCGCAATGTGGCCGCGCCTGGCCTTTTGTTGCTGGGGTCTGGCGCTCGTCTCGGGCTGGGCGACCTTTCAGCAGATGTCCCCGTCGCGCAATTTCAGCTTCCGCCTCTTTCCCGAGGCCGCGCCCGGGGCCCCGGGGCTGCTGCCCGCGCCGCCCGCGCCCGGCGAGGACGCGGCCGAGAGCAAAGTGGAGCGGCTGGGCCAGGCGTTCCGGCGGCGCGTGCGGCGGCTGCGGGAGCTCAGCGAGCGCCTGGAGCTCGTCTTCCTGGTGGACGAGTCGTCCAGCGTGGGCCAAGCCAACTTCCTCAGCGAGCTCAAGTTCGTCCGCAAGCTGCTTTCCGACTTCCCCGTGGTGCCCACGGCCACGCGCGTGGCCATCGTGACCTTCTCGTCCAAGAACAACGTGGTGCCGCGCGTCGATTACATCTCCCACCGACGCGCGCACCAGCACAAGTGCGCGCTGCTCAGCCGCGAGATCCCGGCCATCACCTACCGTGGCGGCGGCACCTACACCAAGGGCGCCTTCCAGCAAGCCGCGGTAAGGCGCCCGCCCTCCCGGCTCCGGCCCTCGCCCCCGGCCCTGCCCACCCTTTGCTGCCCGCTCCCCTCCAACCCGGGGTTCAGCCTCGGGCGAGCCACAGCCTCCCCAGGTCAAGTTCCCGTGCACAAAATCAGAGTCATACCTAGCCTCCCATTGTTGGGGGGGGGGGGGAGGTGGGAGTCCTCGGGGGTCATGGATTTTAACCGCTCAGCGTGATGGCACGGAGTGGTCGTCTTTGAGGGAGTGGTCTTCTTTGAGGGCCTTCTTAGGAAGGGATCCTTAAGATGCGGTTCGCATTCACACTTGTAAGGACAGACCATATCCGAGCTGAACAGGTGAGTGTGTTTTATGAAGTGTCGCTGAAGGTAAGACGTAGAATAAACGGAATAGTTTCTCAATTCCTTTTTATGTTATTTTATGCCTTTGCTACCCTTGCGTGCCTTTCCTATTTTTACTCTGAGACCTTTACAGAATTTTTAGCATCTGCAAGAGGAAGTCCGTTTTAGATGATGGAGTTTTACACCATTTAACTTTTTCTGATTACCAAGTGATACATATTCAGTTGAAGAAAATTTGGAACATACTGACATGCCTGACACATAATAGCAAGCCAGTGTTTGTGGAATGAATGAAACAGAAAGGAGGAAAAGGGGGGAGAAAAACTGTAACGCCGTCACCCTTGCAAAACCACTGTTTACATGTTGTTGGACAGTTGCCCAGTATGCACATTTTTGCACACTTTTCACCCAATTGATGCCTTGCTGTTTTGTAGCCTGCATTTTTCATGTTATATCAAAATGATCTACTTTAGTATATTATATATCTAATATAGGTATTAGATATCAACATTAGTTGTATAATATTCCATTGAATACATACACCATAATTTACCTGTCACCTATTATTGGACACTTAAGGTTTTTATCAACTAAGTTATGGTAGACACAAATATTTGTGCACCCTTTTAACTACTTTAGGAAGCATTTCTATAGAGGTTCCTGAATTAAAGAACTTGAACATTTGTAAACTTCTTGATACGTATTATCCGATTCTCCCTTGGAGGATTGTCTCAATTTACATTCCCACCAGCAGAGTATCACAGCAGTTAGTTTGCCACATGGTCACCAATAACATGTACTATTATTTTATCTTTTTTAATATACAATTTATTGTCAAATTGGTTTCCATACAACACCCAGTGCTCATCCCAACAGGTGCCCTCCTCAATACCCATCAGCCACCCTCCCTTCCCTCCCACCCCCCATCAACCCTCAGATTGTTCTCAGTTTTTAAGAGTCTTTTATGGTTTGGCTCCCTCCCTCTCTAACTTTTTAAATATCTTTGCCAATTTCACAGGTGAATAGAGGTATCATTTCAGCAAATTCCGAAACTAAAAAAGTTTTATTGAGGATGAACATTTTCCAGTATGTACTGGGCATTTGTGTTTTTCCTTTGATAATTACCTGGTCATAATTTTTGCCCATTTTGCAATGACAGTACATTAGTTGTGTGTGTGTATGTGTGTGGTTTTAATGATTTATAACAGCTCTTTATATAGTAAGAGTGGTGACTCTTTTTTGTATGTGCTGCAAATGTTTTTCCAGTTCACTGCCTTTTACTTGTCTTTATTGCAGTGTCATTAGATGGATGATTTAACTTTTTATATAATTCAAACCTATTAAACATTGTCCCTAAGATCCTGTATTTGCTTATACTCTTAGAATGGTCTTTTCATTTCCCAAGTTGGAGACATGGTTTTCCATTTAACAGTTTAATCCATCTGGACCTTATTTTAGTGTATGGCATGACAAAGATGTCTAATTTTATTTTTTAGTGAATAGTTAACAAGTTGTCCTCAAATGATTTGCTTAAAAGTCATCCATCCTTTTCAAGTTTAATTGAACATCACTTTTATCATATATTAAATCTTATGGGTATTTATCTTCTCCTGGCTTTCTATTAATTTTTACTGTATATTTATTATTTTTTAAACTTTGCAAAGGTGATTTAATTATTATAACTTTACAATATATTTAAATATATGGTAGTGCAAATTCTCCCTTTTTCTTATACTTCTAAAATCAATTTTTATGTATTTATTACTTAATATGAATTTTTAATTCATTTTCACATATTTCAAATGAAAGCACCCAGGATTTCCATTTCAATATGGAAAAATACTAGGTGGCCAGTTAGCTCAGTTGGTTAGAGTGTGGTGCTAATCAATATGGAAAAATACTGAACTAAGTTGTGAATTACTTATATTTTATAATAATAGTCCCCCCAAGTCAAAAATATGGTATGTCCATACATAACCAGTTCTTCTTATGTTGTTCAGTAAAGTTGTAGATTTCTAATAAGTCCTACATCTAGTTCCAAATTTAGATCTAAATATATTCTATTCAATATTGCTACCATGAATAACACCTTGTCAAATTAAATTTTAAAGAATTATTCTTGATGTACAGAAACGTTATTGGTTTTCTGAATATATCTTCTGTATCTGGATTCTTGTCGAAGTTTCTTTGATTCATTTCTTTCTTTTTAAATATATTTTATTTACTGATGATAAATAGTTATTATTATAACCAGAAAATAAAATAATCAGACAAACTTTCTGTAAATACATTGTAATATTATGACACACAGCTTTCTTGGCTTTGCAGTTATCCAGGTAACAGGGATGATTTTGTGCATGTAAAAACAGTGTTTGCCCCCAAAAGATCATGTTATATGTTCTCTTTTGTAACTTGACGTTCTATTCCACCATATTTTCAGTTTTCTTTCCATAAAAAGAAATATACTTTTGGGGCACACAGGTGGCTCAGTCGGTTAAGCATCTGACTTCAGCTCAGGTCACGATCTCCCAGTTTGTGAGTTCAAGCCCCTCGTCAGGCTCTGTGCTGACAGCTCAGAGCCTGGAGCCTGCTTTGGATTCTGTGTCTCCCTCTCTCTCTGCCCTTTCCCTGCTCGCACTCTCTCTTTCTCTCTCTCAAAAATATATAAACATTAAAAAATAAAAATAAAAAAAAAAAGAATTATACTGTATCATTTTCATTGTCGCTTAGTATTCCACTGTAGAACATGCCTTTGTTTTTACCACATAAATACCTATTATTATATATTTAGGCCGTTAAAAAGAACACTGTGTTACTAAATTTTTGCTCATTTTTTTAAAGTTTACTTATTTTTTGACAGAGCATGAGTGCATGAGCAGGGTGAGGGGAAGAGAGAAAGGGAGAGAGAGAATCTCAACCAGGCTCTACTCTTAGCACAGAGCCCAGCGTGGGGCTAGAACTCACAAACTGTGAGATCGTGATCTGAACCAAAATCAAGAGTTGGACACCTAACCGACTAAACTGTTCCGGTGTCCCGAGTGTGCCCATCTTTTAAGGCCTTTGGTACATGTGCCAAGTTTCCCTGCAGAAAATCGGTACCAAATTACGCAGCTATGTGCAGTTGTCTGGATCAGTACCTAGGATGCAGCCAACATAGGTTAATGTCATTTGAACACGCCCGCCCTCTGCCCCACTTTCTACGTGAAAAATGGAATCCCATTTTGACTTGCATTTCCTTATTAGTGAGGCCGAACACTTTGTTCATATATGATTTGCCGTATATAGTTCTTTTTTGAATATCCGTTAAAATATTTTGGGACTGTTACCTATTTTGTATTTGAGGATGGTTCTTAGCGATTTGCAAATGCTCTTTGCATCGTAATGGTATTAACCCTCCTGCTGCTAAGTATGAGGCAAATAGTTTTTCTCAGTGTTTCACTTGCCTTCTAAATCTGTCACTGAACTTATTTTTCTTTTTATTTGTGCTTTTTTCATTTCCTGTGATGTTTCAAAAGCTTTTGCCTCTAAGAGATGAAATAACTCCTTAAAGATGCTCTCTTTTTATTGAAGTTGTTTCACCAGTCAGGGTTCAGTTTTGCAGATCCAGTCCTCTGTTGGCCTCCACTCCAAGTACTCGTGAGGTCCTAAGGCTGGCCTTATTCCTGATGTCACCACCCACGCCATCAGAGAAGAACCCTGCTGCATCAGGGAAAAACTTGCCATATACCCGTTCCTCTGTTTAGCTTGGCCAGGTTGGCTTGGGGCCCCTGAGTACGTTGATCCAAAGCAGTTATATGGGTAATGAATCGAGTACACACTGCTTGCCTCCAGACCTACTCTGTCTTCAGCTTTCTCCTTCCAAATACTACATCCTGTCTTGGAAAATGAACTTGCCAACTAGGTTCCCAGTGCCTTAATTCAGCCTAGATCCATTTGTAATTAACAAGCAGAGACTTTTCAGAAGTTTTTGTTAACTCAACTTCCCCTTGATTTTATTTTTCTTTTCTCATTTTGATTGGGTTATGAGAAGGTACAGGAGAGGGTCAGCTGGACTCCGTCCCTGTCTAACCTGGAGACTTACATGTCTTTACTGTAACCTTTCCAAATCCCTGTTGAGCATTCTTAGGTGTAATTAAAGTATGCCGTTTGGAGAAAATTGATTAGAAGGTGACTGATGTTTGAAAATGACATTAGTAGAGGTTTGAATATGGATTCATTGCACGGGGATCAGGGAGGCATATTTCATTGGGGAATTAGTTTGAAAATGGTTAGCTCTGTCGTTTGGGTTTGGATATGAAACTTAATACATTTCATCATGGAAATGAGACAGTTCATCAGATTCCCATGTGTGTGCACGATGGTATTACTGGAACTGATTGTGTTTATGATCTGGGAAATTGAAAATCATAGGGGCAGTTCTGAGGTTGTTAATTACTTTCCCCAGAAAAATTAGTTTTTCAAACGTTTCCACTTGTAACTGAATGTCCACACAATGATACACAGACACAAACACAGGCAGACAAATACACAGACACATAAACGTAGATATAGGATGTGCCTGTAAGCACACAGCTACCCCTCACAATTCATACACCTTACTCCTCTTCTGTAAAAATCTCAAGATACGGAATCTCTTCTGCTAACGCCAAATTTGCTGTTATATTTCAGCACATATGACTTTTTGACTGAACAGAAAGATAACAGTGGGCTTCATTTTTTATTTGGTATCAGAATCGGACAGCTTAATGGAAAGTATATGTGTGGACCCTTATCACACTTTATTTCAAACAGTAAACCGCAACGTAGACCTTTTCTTTTTAGACACCATCTCCCGGCACTCATCAAAGAGTATAGGACTAAAGCAGTGAAATCTACTTAGCACAGATCCTTCCAGAAGCACAACCAAGAGAATGGGGGTAAAATTTAGCACCTTGAACTTAATTATGTGAAAACCTTTTACGAAATAAACAGAAATCTCTTCAGATTTTCCTTTTCAAGGAGTGACAATTTCATAATGACTTTTCTTCTTAGTTTTTCTCCCTACTGTGTACTTCTTATAAATTGCCTTTCCTAAACTGCATATTTTGGATCAACCCCACTATGAGTGCAAAGCTCCCCACCTCTTCAGCATTTCAAGTCATAATAAAATCTCCTCATTCCTACTTCACTTTTGCTAAATATCTCTTTTTTTTTTTTAATTTTTTTTAACGTGTTTTTTTTTGTTTTTTTTTTTTTTTTTTTTTTTTTGAGACAGGTAGAGACAGAGCATGAACAGGGGAGGGTCAGAGAGAGGGAGACACAGAATCCGAAACAGGCTCCAGGCTCCGAGCGGTCAGCACAGAGCCCGACGCGGGGCTCGAACTCATGGACCGCGAGATCATGACCTGAGCCGAAGTCGGCCGCTTAACCGACTGAGCCGCCCAGGCGCCCCGCTAAGTATCTCTTAAACAAATAGCATGAAGCTTCCTTTGAAAAAAATTTCTGCTTTCCCCATTGTTTCAGAGTTCCAGAAATAGGATCCTTTGGTGGGGAATGTGCTGTCTCACCAAAAATTCCAGCTTGAGATGGCCAGAAGACTGGGAATGGATGGGGGCAGCCCTTCCTAGCTGTAGGCAAAGAGCATCATTGCTATATGTCCACAGTAGTACACATTCACACTGTTACCAGGACACGAATCTGCTTTGTCAGCCTCATGGGAAGAAAGGATCTGCTTTTAAGTTTTCTAATAAGATCCGGAGATGTGTGAGATGGCCCTAGATTAAAACCCTGATGAATAAAATTAGGGCCATTTTGTTTTCAGACAATAAGCTGATAATAGCCATTGGGCATTTCCCAGCAGTCTTTCTGGTGGCCCAACTGCTGAAGGAATAAGGAAGGTTTGAATTTTCCTTTCCTTTGGGAAAATGCGGGGGCAGTCATACAATCTGCAGTAGATTCAGCTGTTCCAAACTGAGAGCATGATTTAGATGTCAAGAGTTGCTCACTGATGCAAAAGCTAAGTTCTTTTTCGATCCTGAGAAGATCTATTTCTAAATGTACTTCTGGAAATGTTCTCTCTTTTGTGCTGCTTAAACTTTTCAACAGTTCTCCTATTGCCTTGGTCTTCTATAGGAACTTTAGCAGCATGAAAGAAAGAAAGAAAGAAAGAAAGAATGAATGAATGAATGAATGAATGAATGGAATGAGTCCTCAGTGCATAAAATAGATCCAGACCTCATGTATATTTCCCAGGCAAAGATGGTTCCAGAATTGTTCATTTGAAGAGAGAGAGCAAATAATTCTCAAATATCGATTGCATCCAAAGTTCTTAATTCCCCACTTGCGTATATTTTATTTATCCTTTTGCTTTTCCCAGCATACAGGACACTGTATTATTATTATAGGTGTGCAATAAGAATGTACACCTCCTGCTTCTGTTAAAGACACTTACCATTATTGGCTGCCAGTATTACGTTATGCTTGGCTGAAATGCATCTTGAGAACTCTTGGTCAAAGGCTTGAATGCCTAGACACAGAGAGAGGTTAGACTGTTCTGTCCTACTTCACTTCTGTGGTCAAAGGATAGGAAAGTCCCTCCCACCCCCTACTCCCTGCCATGTCCTCCTGGTACAAACGTGCGAAGAGACGATCTCTCTTAATAGTGGCCATGGGGGCGCCTGAGTGGCTCAGTTGCTAAAGTGTCCGACTTCCGTTGAGATCATGATCTGAGGGTTGGTGAGTTGGAACCCTGTATCAGGCTCTGCGCTGACAGTATGGAGCCCACTTCTGATCCTCTGTTCCCCCTGCCCCAATTTGTGCATGCACACTCTCTCTCAAAAATAATTAAACCTTAAAAAATTAAAAAAAAAATAGTGGCCATTAAATTATTAAATGCATCATTCTTGACCAAATATACCTTTAATTTGTAAAGTGATTTATAATTTACAAAGTGCTTTCATATTACGATTTTACAGTCAGTTTTACAGATTTACAGGGACAGCATCAGATTCTAGAAGTCAGGTAACTAAATGCTAATCACAAAGCTAAGTAAACGCCACAGACAGAGTCAATCCAGCCTTCTGACTTGTCATCTTGTCTTTTTCCTTGTGTCCCCTGCCATTTCCCACATTTTACTGTGTTACTGCCATGTCCTGAGTTATATCAAAAGCTAGGGAGAACTGGAAGATTCCATTTCTGAAGCTGAAGTGTTACATAAGGTACAAAGCCAAACATGTTAACCCAGAAGACATAAACCATGGCTTTCAGGCCTTTTCATTCTGCGGGTGCATTTCAGTTGGAGATATGTGTATATGTTCACGTTTGTGTGTGTTTAAATATCCCTTTCTCTCTCTCTATAGTATACATACGATACATTTTCTAACTTGAGCAGAAATTTTAAAATCAGAAAATAGCATTTTGTAAAAAATCTGACTTTCTGGCCTCCCTTTAACAAATTGTAGTATGTAGCAATTCTGGGTGTGATCTGTCTCAATTCATCAGAGACCTGGCACAGGGAATTTCATTTCATGGTCCTTGATTGCTCTTCCACGGTCTAACATAGACTAATCCTTGGCAGAGCCTGAAATGGCGTAGTCCCTTCTAATTTATCTTCTGAGCTTCCTTTTTTAACCAGTGAATTAGCTAGGAGTAGGTTAAGCTGGATGTAATTGAAAAATCTCCAGTACCACTAGCTTAAACCCAATAAACATTTATTTCTCTCTCGAATTGTTTTAAGTAGAAAATTCTAGTATGGCAAGTCTGTGATGTCTTCTGGGATCTGGAGTCTTTCCTTTGGGCTCTCTGCTCTGTCATCTTTAGGGCACCTCAGTGGTCCAAGATGGATGCTGGAGCGCTTACTAAGACATCAGGGGCTTACTCCAGACTCCAGGAAGGAGGACAGAGCAAAGAGAGTTACACCATTCTTTAAGGAGACTCTGAGAATGCGCACAACACTTCCTCGTAGGTCTCATTTGGAACAACTCAGGTTCATATCCATCCTTGGGGAGGGAGGAGAGAGTGGATGCTGAGGAAGTTATAAGCAGTCTTTGCCACACCAGTGTGTCAGGGAGAGCTTGTGTCTAACTGGGGAAATTTTGGAAATCCCACTTCATTTCTTCCTTAGTGGCACTGGCCTGATTCAGCTCAAGATGGGAGAGTCAGGCCTCGCCTAACTTATTCCTTGTACTAGATTCCACTTCTTTTAGTAAAAACTATCAATGTTCCAGAGCAATCCATTTAAATTTTGGCATCGAAAGCTACTTATGTAATTTTCCCGGGAGCCAGAAGCTTCTAAATAATATGGCATTAACTCACAAATAAAATACTGTACTGAAAGTGATGGGGGAAGATGCACACAATAAAGTAAAATTAATATTTTAATTTTAATATTTTGTCATTAATTAAGTAAACCCAAATGAACACTTCTCAGGAACACATGGTACTTCTTTGGCTTTTCTTAGAGTAAGCTGTCAGGTTAAGAGAATTTTACATTAAAAGGAATGTCCTGTTCTGTATTGTGGCTGCCTTTCCCATAGATTTTTTGAGACTGTTCTCTAAAGCTCCCCAGGCCATATGAAAAGTGGGTTTCTGGCATAGACTCTGCTTATATCCAGTAACCTGCTATGATTTGGAGGCCAAATGTGGATAGGAAAAACTCTGTGAGAGTTGATGATGTATGTTCAATGTTGCTACAGCTCTTCACATGAGATGAGCGATAGTGCAAATGAAATCTGCAACACATTAGTAGGTAATTTTCTTATCAATATTCATAAAAAGGTTTTTATAGCATGTATCTCCTTTGTTATCAGTCCTTCTCATGAGGTCATTCAAGCAGTTGCTATTTTATTTTGTAGTGTTAAACAGTAAGGAGTTTTCAAATTCAGAGCATATAGTTCTTTCGTAGACAGAGTAAACTTGAAAGCTATAAACCTGAGGACAGGTTCTCATTACTGTATATGTTGAAATAGTGATAGTTACCTTGTTTCACGTGAATAGATATAATTCAAAACTAAGGGGGAAATAACTTCCCACAATATTGATAGAAACATTTTAAAGAAAGTTCTTAGCAGGAGCTATTACACGATTGAATCATTTGCTAAGTAAGGCTACTTCGTAAACTTAGTCATTTAATTAGTATAGTCCAAGTTGGATGTTTTTTCCAGTTGTAAGTTGTTGCTAGAGCATATAAAATATACTTTGCGATATGTGCATTTGATGCACTATTTTCTTTATTCCTGCTGAACCATTCCTGATAACCTTCATTATTTTAATGTCCATCCTGTAGCACCGGGTTATAGGACGTACTAGCCGCCAATGCAAAATGTAGTTTTTATTTTTTACTTTCAAATATGATATTTTAAATGCATATACATTTATGTGGTTAAAACACATATGCTTCATTTTCTCAGGTATGAACTCTTTCAAATTTTCACTAGTTCCTCTAGTTCCACAAACTCAGCGTGCATCAATGCTTCCTTATACGTATTAGAGTAAGGGTCTCTTCCCTCAGCCAAGGAAGACCTTCCACCAAGTATTTCCCCTTCTTTCTTACATCTTCAAGATCTTCCTCCCAATGGAGAGCATTCACAATACATCTGTGTGTTTACAACATGGTAGCATGTTTCCAGAGCAGTAGGATAAATTGTCAGTATGTTTACAGGTCTTCAAAGTAAATATCTTAAAACTAAGTAGTTACCAGTCAAGGAGTTTCTTAGAAAATAATAACCCAAGACATAGTGAAAGATTCCTCTAAAAGGATATTCATCCCAGCATTACTTGGAATAGGGAAAATTTAGAAACAGTTTGGCTGTGGTTTGGGAAGGCTCAGTAAATTATACTTTTCTTCACCTCTCTTGAGTTCCAAATCAATTGCATTACAATGCAACGGAAAAGGCAGGTGGAGAATCAAACATGTCCTTGTCTCCTGCTAATGGAGAATGTGGCTTAGGTGCACAGCTTTCTAATACTGAATCTTGAAATTAGATTGACTTGCCTCCCCAGGAAAGACAGTTCTGGGCACATGGGAGCTTGCCCCTGTAAAACCTAGCTGTTTCCTGGCAGCCAGAGGCCAAAGAGAAGGGGGGCAGAGAGGGGCTGGGGAAACCCTCTTCCTCAGGAGAAGAGTGAGAAGTGGTGTGTGTGTGGGGGGGGGGGGGGGCAGAGGGTAACTGTAATGGCTGCCACCCCACACAGAAACTGGAGGCAGCAACCACCAAGTTCCCACAACTCAAGACAATTTAATCAAATATCCTATCCACAGTGAAATGTCTCATAGTCAATAAAATCACATTTTTGAAAACTACCTAATGATGTAATACATTGGCCAAATAGCATATTAAATGAGCTGGAACTCTGTGTGTGTATTTAGCATCAGTATATAGAACTGCATTTATAACATAGAAAAAAAAAAAACTGGGAAGAAAAATTTTTGAATGTTAACAGTAGTTATCTATAGGAATTATATTATTTCTACTGCCTTTGAAAAAGTAGTTACAATGAACATGTATTATATAACAGGAAGTAAAATCTCAATGTCTACCTGGGCACCGGTGATTGAAGACGTACCTTGGGGGCATTGGAGGCATAGCCTGAAGGGATCGGTCTCAAGTATGAAAGTCCTTTTATGGCTCAGCTTTTCTCTTAAATATTCAGGAGAATATGGTGTTCCATCCCGCAGCATAGCTCTGCCTTATGAAATGAAAGGCGCTTTAGCTAATTATCAAGAAACTAAAATGGTATAATTCTAGTCTTATTTTCGCCTGATGCCAAGTACTGTAGCACTGAGTCTGTTAGGGCTGGAGAATCATACTGGGTTGAAAGCACTGACCCTTCAGACGCTGTCACCCCACCCCAGCTGTCCTTCTCCTCCCTCCTGGTGTCACACTGGCTCTTGAGAACCCAGATTCCCACACAACTGTGCACACAGATGACAGTGGTTTTTTCACTACTTGGCAAACTGCCTTCTTCAGTTATTCGCTGAGGAGATGAGCCCGGACTGCTGGCCATGAGGTGACACAGCGCAGGGGGTCGAGGCTGCGGATGGTGGAAATAACTGCCTCCATCACCTTTCTCAGAGATCGGGAGAATGTGGCCTTCCTCTGTCTTGTCACACACCGGGAGGGACGCCGTGCCCACTGCTCTGTCAGCATCTCTCATCCTTACTGGTAATGCTCATCAAAGGACATTCTCAGGGAAGAAAGCCTGTAACCCTCTAATGTTATCACATGTAAATGAAATGGTTGCCTCAAAGGACCCGTTTCCCACAATTCATTCTCTTTCCGTAGCTCTCACGCTTCATTTTTTATTGTGAGTTTTTTTTTTTTTTTTTTTTTTTTTTTTTTGTCCTGTGCAGTAAAAGACCGTCTGTGTGCCTGCTGTTGTTGATGGAGAACATTCAGGCACATTCAGAGGTGTTGTTTGATAGTGTATTTTGATCCTGGCATTTCTTTCAACTTGGCTTACATATTTTGACCTACGCCAGTTGAGTCATATCTGCAAGTAAAGCCTCATCATTTTAATCCTGTTTTATAGGCTTCACCTTTCCAATTGAACCTGAAATTCACTCTGAAAGAAGCGAAGCAATTTTTTGTTTATGTTTTTCACATTACTCTTTCTAGCCAAGATTGCTCTTTTTTTAGTCACAATTTCCTTCAAAATATGTGTGCTTGGCTTTTAAATGGCGCTTCAAAAGTCATCATTTGAGACCGTTGTTGTTGGACTTTCCTAGCAATAAAGATACCAAAGTTTAGGCTTTGTGTATCTGGTCAGCAGTAAAAATCTGTGTTTTAAATACTCATCGGCAACAGGATGTTATGTGGGACTCTGTGTTGCCCCAGATTTTGCACCAGAACCCACGGTTTAAATGAAAGAACACTGAGCATTCCACATTTTAGAGCCACCAATAACCGAAAGTGATTTATTCGCTCAGAGTTCACAGACTGTGCAGCACAGACCCTATAAACTCAATCCCCCTCACCTCCTGCCCAGCATCCGACTCTAGTCTGTACCACCGGACAGAGAATTTGGGAGCAAGAGATAAACAGTGAAATAGAGCAGCCATTGGGACGCTGGGGGAGAGCAGCGTTCGTACTGAAAGCAGATCTCTTCTGTCCTTTGTGCAGTTCTTTCCTTTCCAGCAACTTAGCAAAGAAGAGACCGGCGTTCTATATACTGGTTGGAAATGTCCTTGGGCAGAAGCTTTCATTTGTCCCCGTGCCTGTGTAATGGAGAAGAAGCAAGCCAGAGACAACGGCCAATGTCTCAGTTTTGGGTTTGCCAGAAGCAGAACCTGAGATGAGGATTCAAGTGCCAGTTGTTTGTTTGGGAGGTGATCCTAACTAAACACTGAGGACATGAGACAGGGAAGGGAACCAACAGCAGAAAAGCTAATAGTGGTTAACTGTACCAGGGGTGGGGGGCACTGTAGAGTTCAGGCTTTAGAATGACCACACCTGAGAGGGATCTGTGGCATTTATAGACCTAGTCTCATCTGTCGCTGTCGAGATTTGCTCTCTGGAGGGCGTCAATTCTCTGTCACTGTCACCTCCCCTGTGAGTGGGCAGAGTGGTCTCCAGGCACCAAAACAAGCCCTCAGATGAAGAGATACAGATGCTGGCAGTTGGAAGTCTGAGATATGGGAACAGGGAGGGATGGACAAGGTCCGCTGTTGCAGGCAGAAAGGGGGCTCAGAGGAACGGCCTACCCTAGTAGCACTTTGTAAAGCCAAGAGGTGTGACTTTTCCACGAGTGAAGGACAACCACAGAAAGTATCTGGAATTGAGTCACTTGGTTGCCCATTAAGCAAGACATCTCCAGTAGTAAGTTGTGGAGTGCTCTCCTGGGAGCTGGATCTGAGTAAAGGTGCGGAAGTCTCCAAAGCACAGAGCGTCTGGTGGTCCACAAACCCAGAAAGCGCCAACACCTTTTTCTTTATTTCTTTTCACATTTTGCTCTTTCGAAATTTCCATTTTCTCCTACACCTTCAAGGCATAAGACCCATTATCAGAATTTACTAGGCAGAGATTGATGAAGTCCCAGCAACAGAGAACCTTGCAGGGATTTGCAGAGTAATCTGCATTCACTCATTTGACATGTTCCCAAAATGTGGAAAAACACTGTAAGGACGTATCTGATTAAGGAAATTACAGGGAAGTGTGGCAAATAGCACTTGTTGTGTGATGCCTGTCTCCCCTCTACTTGTGGAGGACAAAAATTACATCTTACGTGATTTTCATCTATGCTCCAGGACCTAGTGAATGATATTCATTATAACCCTGGTGTTCCGGAAAAGACATACCTTAGTCTGTTTAGCATTTTAAATTTTAGTATATCAAGGGTAGTACTGTGCTCTGATTTCAAACTAAAATGAGGATAGTTAGGACATCTTCTCAGAGGATTTAGGGGATGCTTGACTTTTGAAATGATGGATTATAATAATTTTAGCAAATTTACCCTTCAGACCACTTTCCCAAGGGAGCGACATAAACTGTCGAATAGAATCTCAGGCAAGTGTGAATCCCTACCTCCCCGCCCACACACCCACACTAAATCTGATCAAGGGGGGCAAATCCCACAGCACCTCTGCGGAGAACTCCATGCCGTGAGTTCAGAAGGGAATCTGCAGGCCTCTGCGTTGTGAATTCACATCCTCCCTCCGTGTCGATGTCCACACTGCCCTTTACCAACCTTGCAGTATCATCCTCAGTAACTGCAAAAGTCAGGTTATTATTTTTCTGGTCTTCTGCCCAAAGCATTATCACCTTCTTCTTGGCTCAGGTAGGGTTGGTCTTTGGTTACAGAATAATAATTCTCCTAAATCCCCTGATCCACTTTGTCAGCTCCTACAAATACGATTACTTGTTTTCATTCACAGCTTTGAACAAAATGTTGCTTCCATTGTATGGTTTATCTGCTTGACACACATCCCGGCAATGTGCTAGCAGTTTCTTTTACTCATCATGATAATGGTGATGAGTAATCAATCAGTGCTTATCAGGTACCATGCTAAGTACTTTCCCTGTATGAATTCATTAAATCCTCACAACAGAAAAATCTCCCCCCTGTAGGCTAGTATTATTATCCCCTAAGTACAGATGAGGAAACTGAGGCACAGAGAATGTAAGTAACTTGACCAAAGTTATACTGCTAGTAAGTCCAGGTATTAGAATACACATCTGGGCCAAGACTGGAGCCAAGGTCTAAGTTCTTAACCACCGTGTAGTACTACCCTGTGCTGTACTGTCAGAAGATCTAGTAGGTACAAGGCCCCCGGATACATACTTATCGTTGAAGTTCATTGCGAAGACACGAGGCAGAGAGGGCAGCCATGACGGGCCCTAGGTATATGGGTGACGGAGCAGAAGGCCACATGGAGCAGATGCAGGACCAAGAGGAGTGAGCATTTGGAGACTTATCATTTGAATGGATGCTCTCTCACTATCTGGTAGTCCCAAGTGATCACCTTGACCCCCCCACCCCTCTGACCCCCGTTCAGCCCAGGGAATTGCCTCTCATGTGCCATTTGTATACAGTATACTTTGATTGGCTAGCACCTCCCGTTTTGTGTGCCTTAACTGATGTGTCTACGAACCATTGCACAGACCAAGGAAGTGAAAGATCATCTTCTATTTGCAACACATCTGTGTCTGTCCTCTTCATTTATCTAGTTTCCTGAATGAATTCTTAGGTTTCTGTAATCCATGGTCGGTACTCAACCTCACACTCTCCACTAAACTCAAAATACGACTCAAAGAGAATTCATGTTTTCAATCCTAGGTGCATCTAGTCCCTTTCTCAAATCACCATACAGCCTAAACTTAAGTTTATAAATGTTTATGCCAAACCTCCATATAAAATTTGGCCTTCCAACTAAATTCCGTATGCCCCAATCTGGGATACACAGTGTTCCCCCCTGCATCATAATATTCCTTGTTTGTTTGTGTGTTTGTTTGTTTGTTTGTTTGCTTCCATGCGCCATCCCGTTTCACCAAAGAAAAAAAAAATCTCCCTTATGACTCTTCTAGTAGTTTCTTCAGGTAAAAAGAATGCTCACTTTAGCAATCAGCTCCATGATCATCAGTGTTTAGAAAAACCTTTTTTCAAACCCTTTAGGTAATGAACTCGACTTACTTATGTATCCAGTGCATATTTAGGGAAAACTGTCACTGTTGTAAGCGTAAGCATGTGATTAAATGATAAGAGTTGGCTAAAATTAAATTGTAAGAGTTGGTGCCTGGTTGGCTCAGTTGGTTAAGCGTCCAACTTCAGCTCAGGTCACGATCTCACAGTTCATGAGTTTGAGCCCTGCTTTGGGCTCTGTGCCGACAGCTCAGAGCCTAGAGACTGCTTCAGATTCTGTGTCTCCCTCTCTCTTTCTGCCCCTCCCCTGCTTGCACTTTGTCTCTCTCTCTCTCTCTCTCTCTCTCTCTCTCTCTCGGTCTCAAAAACATTAAAAAAAGAAGTTGGCTAATCCACCAGAGTATATTTTTCTCAAAGTAATTTTAAAAGTCAACACCTTTTGGGGCACCTGGGTGGCTCAGCAGGTTAATTGTCTGACTCTTGATTTCAGCTCAGGTCATAATCTCACGGTTCCTGAAATTGAGCCCCATGTCAGGCTCTGTGCCAACAGCACAAAACCTGCTTGGGATTCTCTCTCTCCCTCTCAATCTGTCCTCATGCCCCTCAACATAAATAAATAAACTTTAAAAAGTAAAAGTCAACACCTTTGAACACTTACATATGTAAATATTACTTTGAGTCATTGATTATTTAAGTATATAGATACAATGAATCTTTTAATTTATGCAACCTTAAATTATTTGGGTTTAACTTCAGGTTTTCTTAAGCTATGAAACACAGAATCTTTTGCCCTAGAATGGTAATTGATGCGGTCATTTATATAAACTAAAACGCAAAACAAACAAAAAAAAAGAAAAATGAAACAACATGTCATTTATTTGGAATGCTAATAAATGTCCCAATTAAAAGTGTTTTTTGATACATTTTGGATAACTGTAACAAATGAAATACACAGTAGGTTCATGAACTTGAAGTTTCCCCTCAGCCTCTGCTCCCTGTGAATTCCCACGTGTCAGTGCATTTGATTTGAAGCATATCTGGCTTTTTGAAAAGTAAGGTTGTTCCTGAAGCCCAAGTGTTTGCCACATAATGGTTAGATTCTGTGTCTTTTATATATTCTAAGCTCCTGATAAATTTTTCCCTCATAGTTACTATTAATATACCTAGTAAGACAGTGTTGCTTTGCTGACAGCTTTGAATCCTAAAGAAGATTTTTCTCCTTTCTGAGGAAAATTTTTACAGTTGACTTCTCCCATATCTCTACATCATTTCCTGGCATTTTGTGCTTTTCTAGAAAGAGAATTTGCTCTGATACGCTTTTGCAACTATTTTTCTACTGGATAAATCCAAGCATAGTATTCAATTCTTTCTTCTCCTTGAAGCTCATTTCTTCTGTAGTCCCTGTCCGTCAGCAACCATTTTCACTGAGAACCACACTCATCGTCAGTCCTTTGCCCAGCCTAGAGAGGCAATCCTTTTCTGTTTGTGTTGGGGGGGGGGGGGTGTGCAATCTAGAGGTTGAGATGGATCATTTATATTTTTTCTCCTAGGAATTTAGAAGAGGGGACAAAGAGCTCTGAGAGCATAGTTGTTGTTGTTGTTGTTGTTGTTGGTTTTTTGCCAGTAGGTAGGGAATATAAAGCTAAGACTGTGCACAGAGAACCAGAGGAATGCCATCAATGTTAGGAGTGAGTGAGGATGTGTTGACAGAAACTGAGACAAGACACAGCATGGCCGCAGAAGCAAACAGGCAAACAAATGGAAGGCTGAAGGGAGTAGCCACTGGTTCCTGTAGCTTGGTTGGTCCTCTTGAGGCCCAGTTCTTCTCCCTGCTCTTGGGTTTGGAGGGATAGTCCTCTCTGTTTCCAATAAATTCCCATTTTGTTGAAGCTAATAAAGCGGATATCCAATTTTTACTGACAACCAAGTGTGGTTAAGACATCCTTCCCTAAATTTTTATCTTGAAACTGTGCAAATACCTGTTTTTAAAATTTAAATTAGGGGCGCCTGGGTGACTCAGTCAGTTGAGTGTCTGACTTTGGCTCAGGTCATGATCTCACGGTTTGTGAGTCTGAGCCCCTCGTCAGGCTCTGTGCTGACAGCTCAGAGCCTGGAGCCTGCTTGGGATCTGTGTCTCCCAGTCTCTCTCTGCTCCTCCCCCGCTCGCACTCTATCTCTCTTTCAAAAATAAACAAACATTTAAAAAATTTTAAATTTAAATTCAAGTTAGTTAACGTATAGTGTAGTATTGGTTTCAGGAGTAGAACCCAGTGACTCATCCCAACAAGAGCCCTCCTTAATGCCCATCCCTCATTTAGCCCATCCCCCCACACCCCCCCCCTCCAGCAACCCTCAGTTTGTTCTCTGTATTTAAGAGTTTCTTACGTTTTGTCTCCCTTTCTGTTTTTATCTTATTTTTCCTTCCTTTCCCCTATGTTCATTTGTTTTGTTTCTTAAATTCCACGTATGAGTGAAATCATATGATACTTGTCTTTCTCTGAGTGACTTATTTCACTTAGCATAATACACTCTAGTTCCAGCCATGTTGTTGCAAGGGCAAGATTTCATTTTTTCTTGATCACCGAGTAATACCTTTAATTCAAGGGTAACCATTCAAAGTCATTTAGCCCTCTTTCATTTTTATTTGGATTCTGATGACTTGACTTTTCTTCATTTTCTTTATTCCTTGTGTGTCTGTAGAATGGATAGTGGATGGAATTCAGCATTATTGAAAATCTGTCTGGTCTTTTGCCTATTTATTCTGTTGTTTTTTATAGTCTGGATTGAGTCTTCTACTCATCAACTCCTGTGCACACCATTTCCCAATGTGATGTACTGTCCCTATGGGTCCATTTGAAAATGATTTGTGTCCATGTTTAATAACAAAAACATGTATGTGGGTGGAAAAATTCTATGACCATAAATCTGAGATTACGTTCTTTTTGACCCTCTGGCTCTTCTGTGATTTGGCTAGACTGTAACAAATAGCCTAAATGTTATTTGAGCCAAGATTTTCTTTTCATGCTAGAATTTCAGTCTGTGAAGCCTGAGTAAATACTTAAAATAAATGAGACATATTAAATACCTAAATATGATTTATTTGGCATTGTAATATAAATAGGAAAACTCAGTTACTGCTGGATACTCTTGCCAGGTATACTTTTGTCATTGTTTTAGTTTGGGCTTGTTTTTAGTTAATGGTTCGATTGTATCATCAAATAGTACAATTAAAAACCCTGGCACAGTGCCTCATATATAATAGAGGCTCTGCACGGATTTGGTGAGATAAGTTTAAGTGTAATCTTTATAAGAGTTTTCATGTCACAATTAACAGGGAAGGATTTACTGTAACAGTAGCGTTTGGCTTAGAACTTACTCATTTATTCTGCGTGTTAAACGTGTAGCTAGTGAAAATTGAGGCATTTGTTTATTGATTTTTTTTTCATCTACTGGTTGCATAGCCCTTTTTTGATCATCAACAGAGTGGAAATGTAAGAATCAATCTTTGCCGTAGAGAATCTTGCAGTTAGCTTAAGGATGTAGCCAGACAAGTTACCTATAATTTTGATGGGGTTAGTGTAATGGTGTGCTGTGGGATTGTTGAATTGACTTAATATTTTCTGTACAGCAGAAGACTTGGGGAAAGTTTCAAAGAGAAGGTGAACTTCGATCTGGATTTTGAAGGATTGATGAAGATATAGACATATTAGGAGATGAGAAAGATTTGTTAAAAACTTCAGGTAGAGCAAACATAAGGAAAGAATGGTATGTTCCAAAACCTTCAAATAGACCTGTGTGGTGAGGACATAATATAAGAGGTAGGTTGGGGAAGTAGGCTGGAGATGGGGTGCGACAAGGGATGTGGCTGGAAGTATTATTTAGGGCTGAATTGTCTAAGGACATGTAAAGAAATTTAAACTTCAGAGACAGGGAAAATAATGAAAGCCTTAAAACATGATTCGATCAATATTTTAGAATGATAGCCTTGATGGTAGGTCAGCAAATGAACTTGAAAGGAGCAATTTCAGCAAGAGATGCTGAAAACACCTCTTGCTTTTCAATAATCCAGACAGAAGTACCTGAACCAAGGCTAGGGCAATAGGATTTCAAGGTCGGGAGATATTTCAGAGGTGAAAGGTATAGGTCTAGATGGATTACTAAAGGTGATAGATCAGAAAGGAGGCATCATAATTGCTCTTGGATACAGACTTGTATAGTTTATGGTGCCATGTTTATGGGATAGTTTATGGTGCCACGTTTCATGTATCTTGAAAACAGGAGAAAGGAACCTTTACTTTTGCACGGAGAGGATAGGTTGAGTTTGAGAGTACTATAAAACATTCAGGCAGAGGTGTCTACTGGGCCAATGGAACTTCACTTTGAGAGTTAAAGAGTTCAATTTGACATAGATTTATTTAGGAGTCATTATCTATAGGTGAGATTCAAAGTTCTGAGTTCACATGACATTCCCCAGGGAAAGACTAGAGAGGAAAAAGTAAAAATTTAGAAATGATATAACACTACAGAATAGGAGTCAGTAAAACTTCCTAAATATACTGCCAGAGACAGTCAACATTTGGATGTATATACTTTCAAGCATACTAATACATACATGCCCACACATGTAGTACATGTACACATACATGCACAGGTAATGTAATAAAATCCTTGTATGTGGTTGCCTAGTTTTAAAATTTGTTATTACACAACAGTAGCATTGTAAGGATCATTCATGATTGCCCTGTAATTTATTTAACCTGCACCTATTGTTGGAATTTTATACTCTTTATATTGCAAATTATTTTGGGATACACATCCTTCGCAATCAATTTTTCTGTGTATCCATGCTTATTTCTTAAGGCACCCCTACAATTTTATAATTAAAAACATCTTTGGCTAGGGGCGCCTGGGTGGCTCAGTCAGGTAAGCATCTGACTTTGGCTCAGGTCATGATCTCGTGGTTTGTGAGTGTGAGTCCCTGTTGGGCTCTGTGCTGACAGCTCGGAGCCTGGAGCCTGCTTCAGATTCTGTCTCTGTCTCCTCTCTGCACCCCCACCCACTTACACACACACACACTCTCTCTCTCTCTCTCTCTCAAATATAAATAAACATTAAAAAATATTACGGAAGATTTCAATGGGCCTGCTCTTGGCTTTTTGTAACTTTTCCTCCTGGGATGAGGTTATATCTATCTTGACCTGCACTATCCAGTAGAACCCCTCTCTACCTGGCTTCTTTGAAAGGCTTCTGCTAAATAAAATAAAGATAGAATGTAAGATACAGATAAAGCACAAGAATTCACTACACAGAGCAGAACCAAATCCTAGAAAGCGTTTGTTCCATGAACTTAAGTAAATAAAACACTGAAATAAGATGAGAAATGAGGGGATAGACAACAGACTGAAATGAAAACAAAAGTGGCCGAGAAGCTGCAAGGAACAAAGAGAGAATGTGCAAGAGGAAGAAATATCGTCACAAGAAAAATAAAATGCGAGGCCAGCATCAGTTCTTAGTCAGAAATGCAAAGGAGGAGACAGGATCGTGCATCCGGCACAAAAGGTGATAGGGAAGAAAAACTTCAGACATTTCCACCAAATTCAGAAGGGCAAGAAGATGAGATAAAAGTGGGGGGGAAAAAACCAGGATAAAGTCTATGAAGTCCGGAAAATGACGAGCCAACAGACGATAACCTCTTTCCCCAGAGATGTTATTACAAAGATGCAGAACAGTAAGCATTCCTTGAATTGAAGAATATTTGAGTCTTCAGATTAAAAATATGAAGTACCTAACAGAGGAAGCTTGGTGAAATCTTAGATTGTGAAGGATGAGGACAGTGTTATAAGTAGCTTCCAGTGTCTTGTTTGTCCTTGATGTTTCCTAACGAGGAAAAAAAATACATGTGCAAAATCAGTTGAAACACTGACAGTATTTACTAACTTCCTGCTCGCTGACTGAGAGCGGCCCCGAGAGAGTCATGCCAGGCATGGATTCCAGTCCACGTCTTTCAGGGGTGACTTCTGAGCTTCTCTCGTTGGTCTCCGCAGTTAGGTTGGGCTACAACCGCAGGGCCGTGCGACAGTTGGTATTCTACCGACATGTATTTTAATTAATGGAGGCCAAGGGCAAATACTGTCGCCACGTCAGATTTGTTGTGACTTCTCCTTTTCTTTCAAGAGCATCTTTCCAAACAGTTCCCTCGTGGCCTGCCTTAGGGGGTAGGGGTGGAGTTGCAGTCTTGTGTAATGGTGATGAATCTCGGGTGTTAGAACAATGTTACACAACCCTGCATTTTTATCATTTTAATGACTTTTGCTGGACAAGGGGAGCTTCCTTCCCTGCCAGATATTTATACAAGCTAATCAGAGGCTTGATACAATACAGATGGTGATAACCTTTGGCCGTACAAAGCCCATGTCGAGTTTTTCTTTGGCAGCAAAGGGCTTGCCTCATTCCGTATTCTGGAGCAAAAAAAAAAAAAAAAAATTCTATTTCTTAAATGCCTTATAAAGGATAGCAGATGATGTAAACGATTTCAGGAACACCAGAAGGAGAATCGAGTGCTAGGCCTCTACCACATTCCACAAACATTACCAAAGATCTATTTATTTCTTAGATCTGTGGGATGAAAATGTTTTTATTGAATTATGTTTTTATTCAAGTATGATGGAGCAGAAAGATTGGGGGAAGGGGACAAAATATTTTCAGTAAATCATCTACTCCTCCTCTGTCTTTTAAAGTGCATTCCAAACCCAGATCTTGTGTAATTCTTTGCTTGGACTAGTAGTCCTGCTATTCTCCTGACTGTTTTAAGCTTAATATATTGTCCTGCCAACAGATATAACGGTTCCTGTAAATACTTCCCAGTTCCCTGCAAGAAGAGAAGAAAAATAGAATTACAGCTCAATGTGTCTTGCACGTAATGAATCGTACTGCAAGAAATGTCTGCTAAATCCTAACCTGAATGTTAAGGAATATTACTGACTTGAGCTAAAATTAATATTACAAATAGTATTTGTTTATGTCAGAAGGACAGGAAAGGCACAAAAAGAAACTTTATCTTTTTTGTACAGAACTCTGCAAAATGAAGTGTGCGAGGGCACACAGACATTCTATGCATTCCTACTGCTCCCTCAAGACCAGCTCATTCAAGTAACTGTGTTCAGGGCATCCTTCCGTCTATTCACCCATCCATTCTTGGATCCATTCATTGAGTAGATATTTATGAACCCATACTCTGTGCCAGACACTGTCAAGAATACCAGACCGAAAAAGACAATTTACTTGTTTTCTGTCTTCTTTCTGCACCAGTTCTCACTTCCTTAGGGTCTTGCTTCCGGTTTGCTCCATGGTCTCCTAAAAGAGAGAGTAATGGAAATGAGCAAAAGCTTAGCAGAGTGTCCGCGGAGGTTAGGTTATGATTTCAGAGGGGAACAACTCAGAAAGAGAGAGTTTATCACGTGGTTAAGAGCAAGGCCAGTGTAAGCACAGGTTGCCACGTCTCAGAGTGCTGGAAGTAGGAGTTACCCTTTGAGTCCTGATGTCTATTTTTAAAGACAAATAAAATAATATCTCATTTCATGCCACCTGTAACAAATCATTGGATTTCCCCCCAGAGGTGGTACTGAATGAAAAAAGTGGCTGTGTGTGTGTGTGTGTGTGTGTGTGTGTGTGTGTGTATTTCAGTCCATTCCAATTATTGTTTATATCGATAGGGCTTTTCACCTGGGGTGTGTACTAACTGAAAATAGAAATGTTTATACACATTTAAAGGTAAATGTTTATGATAAAATGTAAATATATATGATGCATTTAAATTCATTTCAGTTATTACTTTTACTGATACTCAAATTGCCCTTTGGCCAGAAGGAGCTTCTTTAGGTTGGTTTAATTCTTTTTGTCTTTAGTAGTAGTAGGCTTTTGAGACAAGGGGGGGACATGTTTGAATCCTTCTTCTCAAATTGCTGGCTTTCCAGATGTTTCCAAAGTCATTTTTAATTTGTCTTTAAAAAAAAAGATTTTATTTTTAAGTAATCTCTACACCCAACGTGGGGCTCGAACTCACAATTCTAAGAGTCACATCCTCCACCAGCTGAGCCATACAGGCGCCCTTAATTTGATTGTCTTTAAATTCAGGTTTAACAGCTTTATCTTTAGCTCACAAACAGGAATAAAATTTGCTAAGAGTTATTAAATTAGAATCAATAGCTATGAATTATATACTGATGAAGACATGGAGCTTAGAGCTGAAGTCTGCCCCTTGAAGTGAATTGAGGCAGTGAATGAGTGAGTTTTTAATCATATCATCCCCTTTGAACTTTCCAAAACATAGGGTATAATTGTTGCTCTTCCTCACTACCTCCAGACTGTACTTGAATTATTGCCTAATAGACATTGAGGTCTTCTTTCTAAGAGCTTGCCAGAAAATACACCCTGGCACTTCTTTTCCTTTCCTACCCATTTCTGGTAAAAAGCAATAACAGTAAATTTAATTATAATGCCAGAGTGACCACTGGATTCCTTGTGCTTTTACAAATTGATGTTATCGTGCATCAGTGGCAATAAATAGATGCCTTTTAAAAAAAATGTTTTAATTAAAAACAATTTTTTTAAATGTTTATTTATTTTTGAGAGAGAGAGAGAGACAGAGTGTGAGCAGGGGAGGGGCAGAGAGAGAGGGAGTCACAGAATCCAAAGCAGGCTCCAGGCTCAAAGCTTTCAGCACAGAGCCAGATGCGGGGCTCAAACTCACAAACTGCGAGATCATGACCTGAGCCAAAGTCGGACGCTTAACCGACTGAGCCACCCAGGCGCCCCTAGATGCCTTTTTTTAAATGTTTGTTTATTTCTGAGAGAGAGAGAGAGAGAGAGAGGAGGGAAGGGGCAGAGAGAGGGAGACACAGAACCTAAGGCAGACTTCAAGCTCTGAGCTGTCAGCACAGAGCCCAATGCAGGGCTTGAACTCATGAACTGTGAGATCATGACCTGAGCCAAAGTTGGATGCCAAACCGACTGAGCCACCCAGGTGCCCCATTAGATGCCTTTTTTGAAAAAAGGTTTCATTTTTTTCTCTTCTTTCTGTAGAAGAAGGATAGCATAATAACGTTATAAAGCATAACTCACTTGCCCTAAAATAATAAAGCCCAAGTGTTAGATTGAATAAATCAGTATTTTCTCATAAAGATAGGACACCACCAAAACCAGCTGATTTTGTGCTAATACTGGGTGGTCCCGAAAAGATGAAGGATTGAATCAGTTCTGCAGCTTTGGAGGAGCAGTGGAAAAACAAACATGGGAAGTAGGTTGGCCATTGTTAACTCTGGAAGAGACATTTTCTATTAAATTTGCGTCTAATCAGGCTTTTGATATATGATCACGAGGGGGTTCAGCTCAGTGGATAGATGGGCAGCTAGCTGGATGTACTTGATGTACTTGGAAATAGATATGTAGGACTCAGATTTGGTTCCTGTTTTGAGAGCCTGGAAATCCATAAGAATTCCACAAATATTTGTTGATGATAATGCTGCTGCTGCTGTTAATGATATCTTTTAAGTGCTTTTAAGGTTTTTGTGGGTCTGTGCAGAGACCGTGGTAGGCCCTAGTCTGCCTACTTCTATCTTACTCTCATTGATCAGTGTTTGTCCTCACTCTTGCGACATGCTGATGATCCCCACAAATACTGTTTTACGTAAGAAAGGAAGCATGTAGTAGGCCAACACCATACAAACTCACGCTAACTTTGTTTCATTACAGCAAATTCTTCGTCACTCTAGAGAAAACTCAACAAAAGTTATATTCCTCATTACTGATGGATATTCCAATGGGGGAGATCCCAGGCCAATTGCAGCATCTCTGCGAGATTTTGGAGTGGAGATCTTCACTTTTGGCATATGGCAAGGGAACATTCGAGAACTGAATGACATGGCTTCCACCCCAAAGGAGGAGCACTGCTACCTGCTGCACAGTTTTGAAGAATTTGAGGCTTTAGCTCGCCGGGCATTGCATGAAGGTAATGGAAACCCAATGACATAACATGATGCAATTGGGGGGGGGGGGTCCTTCACTTTGACTGCTTGAAACCCATTGGAGGGTAATACCAGACCCTGTGATGTCTTCACTGAGCATGATGCCCATGTATCCTTGGTGTTTTGTGAGCTGTGTTGAACTTCATAAATAGAAATGACAGTCTGATTTGCAAGAAGAATATTTGGGGTTTTTGTTCTGTTTTGTTTTTTAACAGTTGTGATGGATTTTCACTAGAATATCCATAATGCTCCCACCTAGGAACTGTTAGAATCAATGGAATGAATTTAGGTGTGTTTTAAGGCCACACACAGAGTGGGAAGCCTTGACTTAGATCTCATTTACAGCTATCTGGAAAGCCGAAGTAAACATTCAGAGACATGCATAGTGAATCTCACCAGAATGTTTCCAGAAATACACATGAAGATATAGGGACAATAAATACTAGCACGTACTTCTTGACTGACTGAAGACACATAATGCTTATGTAGAAGTTGAAGAACATTACCCCAACAAGGAATAAAATCAGTAACTCTATCATTAGAGTTCTTTATACACCATTTATAAGGATGTTTAGTTATATGATTTAGGTTAGATGAACTTCCAGGCATGATATGGGCATGTATCTTGGTAAGCCACAAGAGAAAGTGTCGATTGGGAGGAAATTAGAGGAGATCCAGCCTCAGACCAAAGCCGTGCAGCAGGTGAGGCTTGATCCTTGCAGGTATCCATGTGGAAGATTTGGTTTGATGGGCAAATCGGGCCACACAAGGTTTCAAGCAGTTAGTGATGTACATAACGACAGATCAGCCCTATCAGAGTTCCAAAGGAAGCGTTTAGAACAGGGTCTCAGACTAGCTATGGATACAACAAAAAATCTTAGTCACCTGCTTGCTGTGTGACTTTTGGCAAATTATTTAGCTTTTACATTCCTTAGGTGTCTTGTTAATAGAATAGGGAATGAGAATAGTACTTACTCCATGGGATTGTCACAAGGATTAGATGGGTTAATACATATAAAGTGATTAGAAAAGTTACTGAGGGCTTATTATCCGAAGCCCTCATTAACCGTCCACTGTTATTATTACCTTAGGCAATTTATGTAATAACGTCTACAAGCCTCACTTCCTCTACTTTTAAGACGGAGACACTATAATGTGTACCGTATGGTTTTGTCAAGAGGATTAAATAAAATATTTAAAATTTACCAAGTATAGTGCTGTCACTTGGTGGAAGTTCAGTAACTATGGGGCTTCCTTTGTTTCTCCTTTTCTCATGGAAAAGTGATATGTTGAGTGGGAAGGCACGGTGGCTGTTAATAGATGGGATTCTGAAATCATGGTGTTACTAGCTATGTTGTGGAGGACTAATTTCCGGTCCTGTGATCCCTCTGCTTGTAGCGTTGGGGCCTTCTAGAACCCTAATGCCAAGTTGCCCCAGAAGCTGGGTGGGACAGAGTGTTCTCTTGGTTACAGTATTGCAACAGAGTTTTGGAAGGCATCACTTTTATTACAATAAACAAATATCTAGAATGCATAATTCTCTGATCAAGTTTCCGGATTTGGTAAGAAAAGATCCTGTTCCCATTGCAAAGACATAGTCAAATCGAAGGAAATGAGCATCATTTTCCCTGCCTCTCTGTCCTCCGAAGCTACTTTCAATTTGGTTGGATCCACTTTCGGTCTCAAGACCATCCGTTTTTCTGGCCATCTTCCATAGACATAGCTTGCAGAATAATAGCTTGCCTCCCATAACATGTATACTTATCTCTCTCCCAGACATGAATGCCAGTGTACCAGTCTTGGTAGCTAGATCTTTCTTGCTCCTAAGTTGCTCTACCGCCAAATTATCCCATGGCCCAGTGCCTCAGAACTAAGTGTGCGTGTTGCAGACCTTTAACCTACACCACAGTCTGTTAGATGGAGCTTTAATAGGGTACCTGATTGTACTGGTCTCTTTCCCTTGGGGCTGGAGTCTTCTCCTTACTTTGCCCCTGTGTATTTATTGTTCAGAGTCTTAATGCATAGAGACAGATGTTCCATAAATGAGGCCACTACCAATCTTATTTCCAGGTATTCAATTGCAGTGCATGTTTCTTGCTGGAACTCATGCATTCGAGTTCCTATGACGGGCCCATCACTATGTGTGGGCCCAGCACCATGGACCTACCTCTAGGATTTGGGTTAAGACTTTTAAACTTCCTCAACAGATAAGTGGAACTTATTGTTTGCCTGGTTCTAGGCCATTCTTTCTGGGTGGGTCATATTCAACCTTACCTTACCCAGTTAAGTCACTTTCTGAACAACTCTGCCTGAATTATTGACTTCCCAGCATGCCTCACTTCAGAACATGGCTCACGTAATGAGTATGATCTCCCGTCACATAAAACACGATCATTTACTTAACATTGAGAAATAAGCCATATTCTGGTTCTATTATTAAACTTGTGTGGCGTTGTGAAGTCTTTATCAAATAACTATAGAAGTTACGGGATTTATTCTTAAGTCAGTAGCTCATAATCAAAATCCTTTTGCAGCGATCAAGATTGTCATTTTATTTATTTATTTTTTGAAAAACGTTTTGGAAATCTCGTTACTGCTGCCTGACCTCATATTGAGGCAGTGGAACGCTGCTTGTGTGGAAGCCAGGGAAGTGACCTATGGAACGGACTACAATACTTCCTGCGGCATCTGGAGATTCCTTGCTGAAGTGCTTAATTTCTGCCTGACCCTGCATGGCCCCAAGAACTTATGATGAGGTCCCAGACTGAAATAACTTAACTGGCTGAAGCAAATTCCCAGCCTGTGCTAGTGCAAATAACATGCATTCATATCTGGGTGGGAGTGGGGTGCAGCTGGGAATTAGACGGATATGAAAAGATATTTTCTGCAGCTTGCACCTACATTTTAGTAACTAGAGAATGTAACATTGATCGGCGAATTTGTTTTTTATTACCCTCTGTCATATGTCATTGATAGATCTGCCTTCTGGGAGTTTTATTCAAGAGGATATGTCTCATTGCTCCTATCTGTGTGAAGCCGGCAAAGACTGCTGTGACCGAATGGCGAGCTGCAAATGTGGGACACACACGGGGCAGTTTGAGTGCATCTGTGAAAAGGGCTATTATGGGGAAGGTCTGCAGTACGAATGCACAGGTGAGTCTCCAGTTTGTGCATCATCGTGTCAGTTATCTGTTGCCGTGTAAAGAAAAGATCCCCAAACTCAGTGGCTTAAAGCATTGATTTATTGCCGCTCATGAGTCTGTGGGTCACTTGGGCAGCTTGTCTGGTCTGAGCAGTGCTGGCTTACGCGTGCATTTGTCATCAGCTGTGAGTTGGGTCGGCTGCCTCGCTGGTCTTAGCTGGGTTTTCTTACCTGTTTGGGCATCAGCTGGCTGGAGTCTGGTCTATAATGACTTTGTCTAGGACCACTAGGTTGACCTTCGTGTGACCTCTCAGATTCTCTCAGGCTGCCCGGGCTTGTCCCTGTGGGGGTGGCAGAGGTCCAAGAGAGAGAAAGGAAGTTTGCAAGACCTCTTGAAGTCTCGGTTCAGAACTGTGAAAGGGAAGATTTGGGGTCTTTCATTTGTAATCAATCAGTAACCAAGTCTGTCCTAAGCCAAAATATGCTGTTGTCTCTGTGGGAGATTGAAGCCAGTGGGATTCTGGTCCTTAGGCCTCATATAACTTACGGGATTGTCACAAAAATTGCAACTTTCACTTGATGATCTTTCACCTCTTCGCAAGCCTCCACATAGGGGCCTCATAAAGCTTGACAGTTGGGGCACCTGGGTGGCTCAGTCAGTTAAGCAATCTGACTTCGGCTCAGGTCATTGTCTCACGGTGTGTGGGTTCGAGCCCCGTGTCGGGCTCTGCGCTGACAGCCTGGAACCTGGAGCCTGCTTCAGATTCTGTGTCTCCCTCTCTCTCTGCCCCTCCCTGCTCACATTCTTTCTCTCAAAAATAAACATTTAAAATAATTAAAAAATGAAAGCCTTAAAAGTGATATCACTTCACAATGGGTTTCACTTCATCGACATTTGTAATTCTACCTGCTCTAGATTTCCTGACAGGAGAATATTTATGTTTCTAGTGTTTTATTAGAAAAGCCAAGAGAGCAACTTAGGATTCTGGTATTTTACATTGTATTTTAGGAACTACTTCTTTTTTTTTTTTTTTTTTTTTTAATTTTTTTTTTCAACGTTTATTTATTTTTGGGACAGAGAGAGACAGAGCATGAATGGGGGAGGGGCAGAGAGAGAGGGAGACACAGAATCGGAAACAGGCTCCAGGCTCTGAGCCATCAGCCCAGAGCCCGACGCGGGGCTCGAACTCACGGACCGCGAGATCGTGACCTGGCTGAAGTCGGACGCTTAACCGACTGCGCCACCCAGGCGCCCCAGGAACTACTTCTAAATCATATTCTCCTAATCTTTAGAAGTAGTATGTGGCTTTCTGTGATAGCATTTTCTTTGTTCTGTTTTAGCCAAAAGGCAACATTTGCTATTTGGGAAAGATACATTCCCATGGAAATTAACAGCCACCAGGAAAATGCAGGAGCAGTAGCTTAACTTTATACTGCACCATGTGGTCTTTTACTGCTTGTTTCATGTGAACATTATTTTATGCTGACATTTGGGAGGTAGGTAGGCCTGCTCTATAGCACAGAAACGTGGCTTTTCTTTGTCTACGTGACCTGCTGTCTCTTTCCTTTTTTCTCCTTCTCCTCATAGGACATTTCCTCGTGCATTCTTCCTTTATTCTCTTTTACTCCTGTTGCCCCTCAGTTCCTCTCCTTTCATTTCTCCTTCCTCCCCTGGCCTGGGTCCCAGCGGGCAGACACATACTTCCTAGGTCCAACCATCCATGCTCACCCAGCAAATCACTCCTTTCTTGGCTCTGCTCCTACCCCACCCAGCAGGAATTCTCATTTAAGCAGAAGAAAGGGGAGGGGGGGATCAACCCAACTGCCTCTGAGTTGGCAAAATGCCTCCCCTGGAATCTTCCCACACTTTCATCAACAGCCCAGCTTGGCACTCTCCCCAACACCCCCTTCTCTCCCCTCCTCCCACCCAAGCCCACCAAACGCAGGCAGAAGCTCTCATTTTCTTTTCTCCGTGCTGTAGTCAGCATGTTTGCTTTCCGTGTGGTCGTAGGCCGAACTGCTCCTTGCCAATAAGCCACTGCCATGTGGCTGCCCAGCCATGCTGGGCTGCAGCCTCCTCTGCTCCGCGACCCTATAATCTCGCATCCTGAGGGAGAAGCAGCAGAATGAGAGAGGGGGCAGTTCACAAACCCACTACCCCCCAGATCCCCAAGTAGCTGCGGCTGCTACTAGTCATGCACTCCAGGCTGGAAGGCATGTCGACAGCAGTCTGTAAATGTGTGAGATTGGGTGGGCTTGTCAGTAGAGCTTCCTAGAGGGGACAGGAGTACTTTTGCAGCTGGATCTCGCCAAGAACACCAACACAAAAGGATTAATTTATCCATCCCTTCTCTTAAATGAGTGAGCCTCAGCTTACTGCTTCCTTTCACGCAAGAGTTAAATTGGATTTAGTTGCATCGATATAAATGTTCATACTGTCATCTTCAGTATTTGTTTCAAAGGGATTAGGAAAAGGAGTGTCGGAACCCCAGTTTGTTTGCTGTGATTTGTGTATTTGTAGGAGGCGGCACTCATCACTGGCTTCTCCTACACGCTAGGAACTAAGAGAAAATAAATTAATTGCATCTTTTCCTGTGGCATGAAAGACTCATTACCAGACTCTTTAGGCAAGGCAAAAAGAAATATTAGCCCTAAATCATCCAGCAGTGAAAACGTGGAAGCCGTGATCCTCCTTTTACAATCTGTTCAGTCGACAAATGGCATTGAGCGTGTTTTTCACGCCAAGCCCTGTGCTAGGCACCAGGCAGGGGTTTGATGGTGAGCAGACAGACATGGTCCTCACCTGCTGGGAACTCACAGCCTCCCCACACAAGCCAATTTGTAATCACGCACTGTGATGAAAGAAAAAGGCCTGTGCGGTAAAGAAGGAGCTGCAGGGAAGGCTCTACTAAGATCATCCCTCTAAGTAAGATCTGAAGGTGCCTTGATAGCAGCTATTGTCTTGCTCCAGGAGAGGATGTTACCTTTCGCTCTGAATACTTGGAATTCCCAGTAGTTTTCCTCATTGTAGAAACAGTGCCTTTCAGAACCAAATCATTCCTCTTCAGAGCCAGAAGAAACCTTAGAGGTTATCTGCTTGAAATCCCTCATTCTACAAGAGGAAATTGAGGTCTCAGAAAAGATGAATTATTTTACTTAAGATGGCATATCCAGCCATCAGCAGGACCCCAGTAGGGACCCAGGACACTTCTTATCTAAGTTCTAGGTTATTTCCAAGATAGCACGCTGCTTATTTTGCCTTTTTGAAAATATCTTCTTATATACATTGCTCTTCAGAGACCGTAGACACCGAACTGTGCTCAAAGTGTTTAAAAACATAGGAAGATCTGGCTCAAATTCAGCCTCTGCCAATTACAAATGATGTGGGCTTGATAATTTCTTCTGATTCTGTTTCTTCTGTAAAATGGGCCTGATATTGGTGTATGTATATATACCTGATAATGGTATATATATGTGCACATATACACACACATATATCTTTGTATATAGAAATACATAGATATGTCTATATGTTCATATATGTGTCTATTTTACATATATTTATATATTTTATATATGTATATATATTTAGGTTAATTGAGAAAATAGACTGCTTAGGATGGTATCTGGCCCATCAATTCCTAATCATACTAATCCTAATAATACTTTTATGATTAATCATTATTGTGCGATGATATAAGTATTATTATGAGAAAGTTAATGGATGGGTATTTAAGTAGTTACCTCATGTGTGAGAGTCTTGAAGATGAATGACACCGTATATTTTATAAAACTTTGCCATGGGAGGATTAGGAAGATCGATGCATGCAGGTGGACACCATCAAGAAGGCTTACACGTACTCAAGGTAAAAGGAGTGTTGGGAATGCAGTTTTGACCCATGAGTATCCAGTGCAAATCAAGAATACTGAGTGGAGAGAAGACAGTGAGATAATGTGCCACTTGATGTTGAAGAAAGTTGAGCTTGTTTACTTTGATTAGGGAAAACTATGCTGAGGTAACTTGTGTTTGTTAATTTCATAGACCAGAATGCTAGAGCTACCTTACCTGTAAGAACTTTTCTCCCTGCTCACTTGGGAGATGAGGAAATTCAATCCTCTGATCATATAGGAAATAAGTGTCAGAGTGGAAGCCGAATGGAGGTCTCCCAAATCCCTATGGTCCTTCCTTTATACTAGACCATCTTCACTGGTGCTGTCAGCCTTCAAAGAAAGCTGATAACTGTAGGATGAGTGGGCTCTTCTCTTTTTCTGTCCTCGTTCTGGGTGAAGGGCAATCTAGGTTGCTTGGGTTCTGAAACAGTGACTCTCTAAAGCTCTGTCCAAGGCAGTAGCTTTGCTTGAAATGGCCTGAGAACCACTGTCACAGTAAGCAGCTGCTTCACGGACAAGACCTTGATGCCCAGAAAGATCTTAATCACTGGGGATCCGTCCCATATTCTGAACATCTTAGCTTGAATGCGAGCTTGAAGATATTCATTAGAAGTTACTAACAAGTAATGCTCTGACAAAAGAGTTCAATTTTATGAGACATTGCTTAATATGTTTGAGCTGGTTTCTAATTTCCCTTGGCTCAAAACTTTTTTGAGTTCGTCTCAATATAATCACGTGCTTTTGTGGTGGTCTTGGAGAGTGTGTGCTAGTAGGTTTTACAGAAGTGAGGACTATATAATAAATAGATAATCCAAAGTAGAATGATGCTTTGTTCGTGTATGTCTCAATCATTTGTGTAATGGCATTGACCACAGAAACCATATTTGATAAAAGTTCAACTAATGGTAGAAAACCTGCTAGGGAAAGAGAATTTGAAACATAGTTGTAATACTTACAGATCCATATTCCCATTACTCCAGGCTCAGAGAGGCATTGCAGGAAAAGAAATCCAGTGCAGCAACCAAAATAGATTTCAAAATAGTGCAAGTCCTTTGCTTGATTTTCTCTGACTCCAAAATAGGGATTTATAGACCCAAGCAATTCTTAAAATCACCCCTTTTTAATCATCCTTTCCCTTAGAAACCATAACTCTTCTGTGCTTATCTGTTCAAATTCCTCCCTAAACACACACACACACACACACACACACACACACACACACCACTCATACTCAAGCACACATATATGTACCTTACAAGACCTAACTCAAACTCCGCATCCTTATCACTCTTTTCTTCCTGCATCTGCATCACCCTCTGGGGTACCAGAGAGGGAGAAAAGCCAAGAATACTTACATATCAGTACTTTTTGTTGTTGTCATAAATCAGTGCTTAAGGCCTATGATATTTTGGTTTTGTTTAAACCTACATAACTCAGTTTCATTTACCGTAAATATTTTGTGTGATTCAAATTCAGGTGTGGGGTTTTAATGCCGCATGTTTATATTTAAAGGATTGAAAAGACATTCCTCTAGGATTAGTAATTGAACTTCAGCTAAGGGATCTGTACTGCTTAACTGTGGAGTCTAGTGAAAAGTAGTTGTTGCTTCCATTTCTAGCTCTAGTATTCCTTTCTTCATTCTGCATCTTTGACATTGGCTTTGACAGGGATATGGATGATGATGATGATGATGATGACAGCAATAATAACTGATAATAATTAACTAATATTTAAAGAGCACTTATGAGGGGCGCCTGGGTGGCGCAGTCGGTTAAGCGTCCGACTTCAGCCAGGTCACGATCTCGCGGTCCGTGAGTTCGAGCCCCGCGTCGGGCTCTGGGCTGATGGCTCAGAGCCTGGAGCCTGTTTCCGATTCTGTGTCTCCCTCTCTCTCTGCCCCTCCCCCGTTCATGCTCTGTCTCTCTCTGTCCCAAAAATAAAAAAATAAAAAAAATAAAAAAATAAAAAAAAATAAAGAGCACTTATGATATTCCAGGCACTCACTTTCCCAAACATTTATATATATATATACATATATATATATATGTATATATATGTATATATGTATATATATATATACACATATATAATTGATATATGTATCAATATATCCATATATTGATCAATTATATTGATATATCAATATATATCAATATATATCAATACACACACACACACACACCAAGGAAGAGCCAAGGAAGCTAAAAATTGGAGAGGTTGAGTCACTTGTCCTGAGTCACATAGCTAGTAGACCTGGGAGGTGAACCTAAGTTGTCTGGCTCCAGAGCCTACAGTCTGGCCATAGAGATTGGTATTTAACAAACACGCAATTAAAAATATAATTTCAAATTTGCTAAGTATTAGTTGGACCCTTATGAGATCTTCAGTATTTGATCATTTTCTACCCACAAAATAGTGTATGTTTTAACTGAATACTAGGAAGGAAAAGAAGAAAAGGAGTTATATAAAATACAGATCTGCTTAATGTTTTTTAATTATGGCTCACTCATAGAATAAACTTCAGGCTTATTAGCATGGCATAAAGGCTTTGCCTGAGTTGGCCTGTCTTTACCCTTTGAGCTAAAAGCTGGAACTAGTTATAGTTTCCACCAAATACTGTGCTATTTCTTTCCTCAGACCTTTTTTCATGCTTCTTCTGGTTCTCTTTTCCACCACACCCAACTATTTTCTTTGTCCTACCTCATCCAACTAGTGATTCTAACAGGCACTGAAGGGCTCATTTTGTATCCCCACTGCCTACCTTCAGAAGAAGAGTAAATGCTAAAGAAAAAAGGATGTAGGTAAGAGGTCAAGTTTAATACCAGAATCTTAAGTAGACGAGAACTCATTTTTGAAATCTCAGTCAATGCATGGTTTCCATGTCTGGCTTGGGGACCACACGATCCCTAGCCCAAAGGCACATGGTAAGAAAAGTTCAAGAATGTATTTTTTTAATGTAAAATATTTACATTTGGTTAAACTTTGTCAACAATAAATCAAATTCAGTCTATGGTCGATATCTGGATTGGTCATTTTGGATGGCTAGGTCATCAAATCAGTTGTGAATAGCCAGTGAACTCTCATTGTAACTCCATGCAAGGGCAGCTGTTCTAAACTTTCCCCTGAAGGGATTTGAGAGATGCAGAGTATGAAGACAATAGGCATCTTGAGGACACTGCTCCTCTGCAGACATTGACTCTATTTCAGTGAGTTTGGAATGATTCGCAGATTGGAAATTATAGCTGGATAAGGGCCAAGGCTGAGGGCTTGATAAAAAGCGGAAGCCCCAGTTACATTATTTTTCATAAAAGGAGGATACGCCATAGAAATAGAAACACTAAAATATTTGTGTGGAAATATCTTATGCATGTAAATATATGCACATGAATCCCTACCCCCTACTGCACACAGATATTTTCTTGTCTAAATATTATGTCATTTCTTTGGAAAGAGAGAGGACAGAGAGCTCTACAAATTCTTGAATGGAAACCAAAACATTTGGAAATCTTGTTCTCTGAGCAGAGCTTAGCTGACTTTTTTTTCCCCAAAAAAACATCCCCAGCAGTGCCTAATAATGGGTTTGTAAGGTACAAGGAATTTGTACAATGTATTCCTATTTGCTTTTTATGAGAGAATATTGCTAGCAGGTTGACACTGATTCCCACCAACTTAAGGTTGCTGCCTAGAATAGTTTAGTTTGTTCAGTTTTCCACTGAATGAGGTAGGTATTCAGTCCTGGTGGTGCATTTTCCAGTCTATCACGATTTTATAACAGGGAAATGCATAAAATTAGATGCCTACAACCATAGGTGTGAAACACCACCAAACTCCCAAGTCAATAAATTGTATTTTCAGCTCAGTTATTGTATTCTTCCGGTCTGTGACTTCTGTTTGGTACTTTCTCATATTTTCTGGCTCTCTGTTGAAGTCCTCACTGTGCTCATCCATTCTCCTGGGTTCAGTGAGCATCTTTATGACCCATTACTTTGAAGTGCATCAGGCAAATTAGTTATCTCCAATTCGTCAAGGTTTCTTCTGCTAAAGGCTTATATTGTTCTTTTGTTTGAAAAATATTCCTCTGTTTCTCCATTTTGCTTGACTCTCTGTGTTCGTGTCTATGCATTAGACAAAACAGCCACCTCTCCCAGTCTTGAAGCAATGACCTCCTATAAGGAGATGAAACTTAACTTTGGTTGTCTCTCAAACCTTTGCGATTGTCCAAGCAGCCATTTTTATCTTTAATGGCTTTCAGTTGTTAAGGGTGTGCCAAGACCTGACAGTGTCCCAAATGGGAGGAGCGCAGTTAGCATCTAGATACAGATTGATTAGAAGCCAGACCCTCAGGAAGCAGCTTTTAAAGTATGCAAATATACACAGTCTTGTGGGAATGCTTGCATAAGCCCTGGCATTCCTGGCCACTAGAGCCAGGTGATCTAGAGGTGTCCCCTGGGTGGCAGTTGGAAAAATTGAACCTCCAGTGGAGCGTATATACTCCTGTGGGGGAGATGTTGGTGAGCTGTAGCAAGCGGAGGGAGAGCACCAAGATAGCAGCCACCTGCCTCTGTTCCCTCTCAGCAGGAAGCATCTGTGTGCCAAACCAGAGGCTGCGCTTGTAGGCCGAAGCTCCAGGACGAGCAACAGGCCTCTGAAAGAAAGACAGGGGGTGTTGTCTCTGCAGTGCCCTGGCGGTGGTAGCCTGCCAAGAACTCTCCCTCCCATTGATACCATCTGTGGGACCCAGGAGCACAAGCCCATGGCCACCAGAGCCGGGTGATGAAGGGGCAGCCTTGATTAGGCTGCAGCTGCAAAGCCAGGGCCCTAGACCGGAGATACTGTCACCATAGAATGTGGCAGAGAGACTTCATACAGATGGCACATGCTGGGAAAAAACCCTCAAAAACCTCGCATTTGAAACAAACAAACAAGATGGTGCCCGTTGGCTAGCAAGCGGGAAGATGGTGCCTGCCAGCCAGCAGGCTTCTAGCTGTGAGCTCTGCGAGATGCCTGCCCACCAGGCCGACCCTTTAGGGTTAGCAAATGAGCCTCATCATGTGAGGTCTCGGTGCCTCCGGATTGGCTGCAGGTGGCTGGGCGGGGGCAGGTGAATCGAGGGATTCCTGAGAGACCCGCTTCTAGGTTGGTTACGGCCCTGTGCAGCTTGTGAACACAAGCCTGGAGCCTGAGTTGGTTTTCAAAGCTACACGTTTTCTGGGCTCGTCTCTCAGGTGTAGGTCTCAAAAGTTCGGGTGTCTGATGTAGGATTCAAACCCTTCGCTCTTCAAGGAGATGCCCTGGGCTTTGAGTTTCCTCCCATTGGTGGGTCATCCCGGGCAGGGATGGGGTTTAGGATGAGATGGTGTCCTAGTCTCTCCGACACACCGAAGTGGGCCTTCTCTTTTTTGTCTGATACGTAGTGGTTGCTCAGTTTTTAGTTTCTTTCAGAGGAAGTTGTTCCGTATGTAGCTGCAGAGTCAGCGTGTCCTTGGGATGAAGTGAGCCCAGGATCCTCCTATATCATTATCTTGAACTGGAATCTCCCAAAGTCAGTATGTTGTGTCTTTTAGGAGTACTCATAAAAATATATCCAGTATTCTAAAATTTTGAAAATAAGGATTATAACCAATTCCTGCTTATCATCATAGAATCTTACTTTTTCTCCTTCTGTTTCCTAGCCCCATTTTAAGTAAATTCAGTAACAAGAAAAAGGATGCAAAGAAAAACATTTAACATATGCTAATTGGTAGTCCTTAAATATTTTGCTCATGTCACCCCTAAAATAACTAAAAACCCATGTACCCCTTGTTGATTTTTAAATAGCTATCAAAAAGTTTTCAGCAAGATTTTTAAAGATGGTATTTCCATAATTCAATATTGCCTTTTAAAATAAAAGTGTTATATCACTTTTAAATGTACCCTTTGAAATCTCAATACTATAACAAATTTGATTCCTTCTGGTAATATTCGTTTGTGAAGCAGCTTTTTTCAGTGGAGAAACTTTGCGTGGTTTCTTGTTTTCTTAGATCTCTTCCCTTCTCCTGGTACCATGTGATTCGAATACAGTAAGTTTTTATTTTCTAAAGCCTTTTATTGATCACAGAATTCTACTTCTCTGCCATGAAAATTGTGGATATATATTGAAATTAATTTTTAAATTTTCTGTGATCAAAATTGATGTTAGATATCAAGTATTAGAGTTATTATTATAATTGTTATTTGTATATAATTTGTCAGAGCGATTACTCCTTTTGATACTTACTCCCCGTAGAAATAAGATGCTATTGGAGATTTCATCTTTTCATGGGATGGATCATTAATTAATTCATGTGCCCGTGGACTTCTGCTATAAGAATAAAGGCATATACGACATCAATTGCATTCTCTTTTTCATTTTTGTAGGTCTTAGTGCTGAAAACCTTCATACCAATGTGTAGATGGAGCTTGAAAGAGTTGTGTGACATTGACGTCACTTCATTCTTTGAGTTCCTCCTGAGTTATGTGCCAAAAATAAATGAGTGATCTATCATTAAAAAAATATTGGAGATGATTAGCTGACTGTTCCCTTTGGTCCTTTTTCAATTTTATTGAAACTGAAGAATTGGAATGCTTTTGACTTGCAAAAGTAGTTGTTACCCAATCATTATAACCATTCGCTTTTTCACAAGTTTCTGGGAAGTCCCCTAGAGACTTCACTAGGACACGTTAAAGGACAACCTGTTACTATTTCATATGGAAGAGCTTTGTTTAATTATGTCTGGGAAAATCAAAACAATACAAATTTCAGTAAACTTTTAGCAATCCAGTAGTTTCTGATAAAATTATTTTACCTTAGAATGTGCATTAATATATCCTTACCAAAATCTTGGAGCCATAGATTTAGCTTATTTAATCTATGGACAAGTATCTATATACAACCTATTTGTGAAAATGGTTCACACAGTTAAACCTATCCTCCAAATCTTTTCTGAGAGAAAAAGGCTAAATAAACTAATGCACATTCCAGTGGCCAGCATATTGCTTTAGATTTCCACAATTGATGAATAAGGCAGAGAGCCTGCTCTTGAGTCTCTCAGCTGGATAGAAGTTGCTGCTGCCTTCAATATTTCCCGTCGACATTTTCTTCCTTGCTTTGCCCTCATTGGACTCTTCTAAAGAAGTGACATATTCTTTGACAGTAGTCAGGAAGTTGGAAAGAAAAGGTGGTAAATGAACAATGCCTTTACTGGTACTTTCCCAGCCTACAATGTTTCTGAATTCAGAACATCCCAGAAACGAGCCAAAATACTCCATTTCTAAGGTCAGGAAATATTGAATGATATTTAACTGGGATATGTGAAAAACAAGGAACATTTCTTAGAGGACTTGCTTATGGTACCTTAATTAAAGAAAGGTTTCCAGGTACCAAGATTTTTGAATTGTGCTGAAGGTTTGCCACCTTGGGACAATGCACCGTAGTAAGATTCAAAAGGGATGAAAAGTACACATTTTTTTTTTTTGAAAAAACGAATGAAGGGCAGTTGTGAAGAGGTGCTGTGGATGCTTTCTTTGGTACATCAGCTTAGGTAAGAGTACCTGTCAATGTTGAGGTTCTGGAAATTGTTTCTCTGAAAAGATTCGTGCTACAACCGCATGCCTCTTGCAGTTTTTCTCTATTTACGTTCCTCATTTGTAGAAGAGGAAACAGTGTTAAAGAATTTAAGAAACTTTCCTAATGCCATTCAGCCATAAAGCAGTTAGCATGCGCACCCAGTTCTCTCAGATCCTAGTGTCCGTGTTGTCATTAGATTGCCCACGATCCATCCATAACACTTACTGCATGGTCATTCTGCATCAAAGAAATGATCCAGAAATATTTCGATGCTCTTTCCAGGTTGTATTTAAAGGCAACTCTTGCTTCCAAGTTGTAGCTCAGCATCCCAAATGTTTGGTTCTGTGGGGTCTGCACGGGGTTGATACTTTACTGAACGATAGATGATAAGCCAAGTTTGGGTGATAGCCACTGTTGGCAATTTGAAAATGACGGCCCAAGCTAGAGAAAGTGAGACTCTCTAAAATCATGATGTGCCCCATAGTATGCTAAATGCATATATATCTGTCTTACTTTTTTTATATGTGATATATATAAATCTTAGCATCTGTATATATCATACATATATGTATGATATCTGTATGTATAGTTCTTGAGTGCAGTTAGTGGCATTAATCTTACTCATAAATCCTAGTTCTGTCACTTACTGTGTTCTTCTGGGCAAGTTGTTTTTACCTCTGTGGACCTCAGTTTTCTAGTCTATAAAATGGGGCTAGTAATAGTAGGATTGTTATAAAAATTAATGAGATAATGTGTGCAAAAAGCTCACTAGGAGGCTTGGCATATAGTAAGTGTTTGCTTAATTTAAATTTTTTCTATTTTTTTTTCAACGTTTATTTATTTTTGGGACAGAGAGAGACAGAGCATGAACGGGGGAGGGGCAGAGAGAGAGGGAGACACAGAATCGGAAACAGGCTCCAGGCTCTGAGCCATCAGCCCAGAGCCTGATGCGGGGCTGGAACTCACGGACCGCGAGATCGTGACCTGGCTGAAGTCGGACGCTTAACCGACTGCGCCACCCAGGCGCCCCAAATTTTTTCTATTTTTTAACAGTTATTCGTTTTTGAGATGGAGAAAGACAGAGCATGAGTGGGGGAGGGGCAGAGAGCGAGGCGTGAAATCACAAGCAGGCTCCGGGCTCTGAGCTGTCAGCACAGAGGCCGATGAGGGGCTCGAACTCACGAACTGTGAGATCATGACCTGAGCCCAAGTCAGACACCTAACCTACTGAGCCACCCAGGCGCCCCTCCACCCCCCCCCCTTTTTGGCTTAAATTATTACAGTCTATAGTATGATTCTCAACAGGGAGCGATTTTGCCCCCCCCCCCAGGGGGTACTTGGCAATGTCCAGAAACAATATGGTTTGTCCCAGCTGGAAGGAGCTACTGTCATCTAGTGGCTGGCAGCCAGGGATACTGCTAAATATCCTATAATACACTAACCATCATCAACAAGGCCCAAATGTCAATAGCACTGGGGTTGGGAAACTGTGCTCTGTACTGACAAACTGAGTTAATGCTTTAACATAAGATTCAAAAAGCATTACCGGATCTCTTTTTAAACTTGTAGAGGAAACATCAAAGCCACGTGATTCTACTAGGATTAAATTATCTCTTGGTTATGAACATTGCAGCATCTTCTCCTCCAGCTATCTCAAACCCTTGCGGCTTCTCACACACGTCAAGGCCTTTCATGGCTCCAAGTTTGTGCGTTTTGGTCCCCTTTGCCTAGAATATCCCACATCTTTTCTATTTCTTACTGGTACTTGGGGTTCACAACAAATTCACTTCTCCCATGAAACTTTTCCTTTCATCCCTTCCTGCATAGATTCATTGCTCTAGCAATGAGTTTGGGTTAGAGTTTTTGTTTTGGTTTTTTTAAATACCTCTCTCTTTCTGTTAAGACCCACCACATGGTATTATCATTCGGGGTAGTTTTTTTTTTCTTTACTATTCTATGAATTCCTTTAAGGCAGGATTGTATCTCTCTCTCTCTGTCTTTTTTAATAGCCTCTGCTACATGGCACAGGGACTTAGAGTAAGCATTAATAAACCTTGAAGAATGAATGAATAAATAAAGCGAACTGTATGTTCAGATACTAGAACACAACATATGGAAACTCTGCTTGGTTCCCAACTTCCTGGGAATTTTCCATTCCTTTTTTGGAGAAGTGAAGGTGAACAAGTCTACTGACCCTGAGAAGCACTGGCTTAGAATCAAAGCAAGCCATCTGGAAGGCTGAGTTCAACAATAGGAAGTGGCTAATAACACATTTATCTCTTTTATGTTATCTAGTTATTGGTATTATTTCCAAAATCCAGTCCTAAAACAATGGTGTGTGTGTGTGTGTGTGTTGTGTGTGTGTGTGTGTGTGTGTGTGTGTGTGTAAAGCTGTTTGAATATATTGATGATTGATAGTTTGGGAAAGTGTTTTAATTCATCTAGCAGTGTAAGACAGCATTCCGGGATGATGTGGATTTTTACCACTTTAGCAATCATTTAATGAATATATAAGGCAAATCATTGTTACTATGTGTAGGATAATGTTAGCGGTCAGGAAAATTTCCATTGAAACTTGAGATTTATAAATTTTGTCAAAATATGGAAGCAGGTATGTGAAAATATGTCATGAACTATGGAACAAGTTATAAGAAAAGACAAATCAAATGCACATTATATGTGAAATACTGAAGGCACAACCATAAACGTTAATGTTGAAGCAACATTCAACATCTGTTTCACGATCAATATTTAATATTCTAAACAAAAAAAGAGCTGTTTTACTATTGTATGTAGTATTATTCTTAACCTAGAAAATACAAAGAAGTAAATTGGAAACCACTAGAATTAATAGATTTATAAACTGACAAAATAAAATACAATTAAAATCAATAAATTTTTATGTAGAAACTTTTGGTTTAAAAAACCTTATCAAATCTCTTTTACAGTAATAAGGAAAATATATATATTTCATGAGAATAATTTGAAATAGAATTATGTGACCCCCATGAGGAACTGTAAACTTTTATGGAAACCAATTATGAATAAGAAGGTCAACTTATGACTTTAAGCAGAAGGAATATGAGTTTCTAGTCATGCTAGTGCTCACATACACTGTTCATGGTATTCTGTTTCACAGATCAAGGTATCTGTAAAGCAATGGTTAGCCGTGAAGAAATACCTCCAACCACCAACCAACCACACCTATGTAGTGTCCTGGTACCCCAGACTTTAAAATACAGTGTCTTGATCTTGGATATTCTTGGATGTACCTTGAAATTTTGCTTTCCTGCCTTTTGCTTTTTAATTTTTATTACGTTTTTAATTTTGAGATAATTGTAGTGTCACATGCAGTTTTAAGAAATAATACAGGGGTGCCTGGGTAGCTCAGCCGGTTAAGCGTCCAACTTCCGCTCAGGTCATGACTTCATGGTTCGTGAGTTTGAGCCTGTGTCAGGCTCTACGCTGACGGCTCAGAGCCTGGAGTCTGCTTTGGATTCTGTATCTCCCTCTTTGCCCCTCCCCTGCTCATGCTCTGTGTCTGTGTCTGTCTCTCTCTCTCTCTCAAAAATAAATAAACATTAAAAAAACTATTTAAAGAAATAATAAAGAATAGGGTGCCTGGGTGGCACAGTCTGTTAAGCATCTGACTTCAGCTCAGGTCATGATCTCATAGTTCATGAGTTTGGGCCTCACGTCTGCCTTTGCACTGACAGCTCAGAGCTTGCTTTGGATTCTCTGTCCCCCTTTCTGTGCCCCTCCCCTACTCATACTCTCTCTCTCAAAAACATAAATAAACATTTAAAAAAAGAAAAGAAAAAAAAGAAATAATACAGAGGAATCCCCTATATCATTTTCCTAGTTTCTCTCCGTGGTAGCATCTTGCAAAACTATAGTTAATATCACAGTGCAGATACTGACATGGATGTAGTCAGGATACGCAACAGCCCCACCGCCACAAGGATTCATAATATGCTCTCATAGAGCCCCAACACTTCCCTTCTACTCCTAGTTGCCCTCACTTTGACCTCTTGCAAATGCTAATCTGTTCTCCGTTTCTATAAGTTTGTCATTTCAAGAATGTTAAATAATCATTCGCTCAGCAGAGAAAGAGGGATGAAGAGCATTGCCTTACGCCTGCCAAGTGAACATAGATATCTACATTCCTCATTTTGCTACTAGTGACCCTGATATGAATGTGTGTGAGGGGATTCTCATTACTGCTGGCTGCAGATGGGATTTCTGGCTCTAGGAAGGCCTCCTTATTGCTCCCCAGTCACTACAAAGAGGGGACCTCTTTGCTGCTTGGTGGTGATGAAAGTTCTGACTCTCCACGGGCTGGCTTTAACAGCACTCCAGGGGGCAGAGGAAAGACCCTTTGCTACTTTCTGGCGGGTGTGGAAGTGAGAGACAGTGCTCACCTCTGTGGTCTCCACTGGTGTGAAAGGCTACTTGACCTTCTCTGATAGCACCTGCAGAGGTGTTGGGGTGCCTTGCTAGAGCTTTGTAAGAGTAGAAATCTAGACTTCCCACTTGGTCTCTGCCTGGTATGGCTGCATTGGGCCACAGTTTTGTTTTGTAATTTTGTTTTTATTTTATTTTATTTTATTTTATTTTATTTTATTTTATTTTATTTTATTTTATTTTATTTCATTTATATTTATATTTATATTTATATTTATATTTATATTTATATTTATATTTATATTTATATTTATATTTATATTTTTGTGTGTGTGGTGTTTGGCTGGAGTAGAGGAGTTGAGTGGCTCTTGTCTAAAAGTGTCCTAAGTTGCTAGGTGTCTGTTTCTTCATCCTTTGGCTGGAGAGAGCAGTATTTTGTTGTTTTGGGATTTTTTTGTCCATTCCCATTGGTGTTCTGGATTGCCAGCTTCTGTAGCCCTAAGTCTGGGATATGTGAGGTAAAAGGAAGCCCAAGGGACTCACTGCCATGTTGGGCTTTGGTTCTCAAGGTCCCTAGCTGGTCTGCCTTTGTATCAGTGTCATTTTATGTTTATTTTATATGTAACATTCAGAGGTTTTAGTTGTACCACTAGGAAGACTGAGAAAAAGTGCATCTACTCCATCTTCTCAGAAACAGATTCCTCTGCTTTTTGTGTGCATCAGATCTTCTCTAGGGACAGATTTTTCCATGTTGGTTGTATCAGTCCGACTGTGGTATTACTTTTTATGTGTTGACTTACTTAGGGACATCTTTTGTGGAAGCACAGCGGTATCAGTTTTCCCACATGTTATACCCAGTGATGACTTTGTTTCTACTGAAATCAAAAGTGAAATGGAAAAAAAAATAATTAAAGATCAATAAATAAAGGCTAACAATTTTAGACAAAGCTATAGAGAAAATCTTGATTTTTTGCAGTTAAGCAAAAAAGAAAAAAAAAACATTCATCAGAGCTCAAAGTTCTTAAATGATCCTTACATATAGGGAAAAATGGAAGTGACTGAGTCATGCCATGTGTCTGAGAATGAAATGTTACGGTCCTTCTGAATAAGTCTCCAGAAGTCACCCAAAGCGATCTTGTCACGTACCTTAACTTAAACATTGTCATTGTTCTTACTGTTCTAAGGATAAACTCCTAGCTTTCGAATGTGGCTTACCCAACCTTCATGGTTTTGGCACTCACTCTCTTTTCTGGCCTCTCTGTACTCCAGGCAGAGTGAACACGTGTATTTTCAGGCATGCTCTCTCTTGCCTCTGGGCCCACACATGTCGATGCCTCTGTTTTGAATGCCATCGCCCTCCGCCTACACTTCTCACTGGTGTGCATGGTTCATCCGGTCTCGCTCTGAAATCGCTTTGACCAACAAAGCTTACCTGATCACCCCACCCCTGCTTCAAGTCTAGGTAGTGTCTCTCTTATGTGTTTTCATATAACATGGCACTTTACCCCTCTTAATCATCTGTGTCAAAGCGAATGACTGTAAGGTACAGATGGAGTTCTGTGTTATCCCCTGTCCCCTGTAGCCCATTACCTGTCATACCCTTTTCATCTCTACAGAGGGTCATGAAATTTTTTTTTCAACGTTTATTTATTTTTGGGGGGACAGAGAGAGACAGAGCATGAACGGGGGAGGGGCAGAGAGAGAGGGAGACACAGAATCGGAAACAGGCTCCAGGCTCTGAGCCATCAGCCCAGAGCCTGACGCGGGGCTCGAACTCACGGACCGCGAGATCGTGACCTGGCTGAAGTCGGACGCTTAACCGACTGCGCCACCCAGACGCCCCCAGAGGGTCATGAAATTTTACAAACATGATCACCCATCGTGTCATGATGGCAAAACAAGTTCTTCAATTGGTTATATAACTTAGAGAAGGGCAGACAGTGTCAGAGCCAGTAATAATTAGCAGAATTCTCATCCAAGGATTCTGCACTTGATCCTTCGCACCACACCCTGCTTTAATGGATGAAATGGGAGAAAGGTGATGACACAGTGAAACTTGCAATTTTATTTACACACAGATTATTCAGAAAATAATCCAAACATTTTAACATGGGAATATGGAAGGAAAAATATTGCTTCATGAGCGGACTACTTCAAGGTGCAGTGACTGGACCACACAGATACCAGAATGAATGCCAGGTGGAATAAGGGTTTTATGGAAACTCCAGAAGGAAATCATTTCAATCTATCCATTGACTCCTTTAACTGTCAAATATCTTTTAGATATTTTGGAAGATATGATTATTGCCCCAAACTTGCCTTAAAGTAGCTTATCATGAAATGGAGCTATAACTATAAAGAAGTCAGAATGTGTGTCATGAACGAAGTGTTATAGCTGATCCGGTTCTAAGCAACTGAGATTGAATGAAAATTAAAATGTTGTGACATGTATGATACACAAAAGGCTATCACTGTTCTGAAAATATTTAGTTATGAAGGTAATGGGATTTTCACCGGGTTTGAATGATAGGACTTGGACAGTTAGAAATAGGAGATACCACTGTGGAGAACAGACAGTACAGACCCGTGATGGGGACTGGTGATAGCTTGTATGGATGGATGAACGGGCTACATCTGTGAACATAGTGGGGTTCAGAGCAAGAAAGGTAGGGAGTAGGAACTAGATTGTACTCGGGCTTGAATTCCACGCTACAGAGATGGCCTTTGGTTAACTGACAACTGCAAGACATTGAAGATTTTTGAGCAGGAAAGTGGCACGTTCAAAACGATGTTACAGGAATATGAATTCGGCATCTGTGGACAGAAATCACTGAATGTAACCTAGAACAAGAGTTGTATGTATGGAGGTTACAGAATCAATCATATCATAAAATAATTAGGTATAATTAGTGTAACAACAGTGAGCATGGAAAACAACAGGTAAACACATTTCCAAACTACCAAAGATCTTAAAGCCTTATTGAAGGCGAGTGTGGCCTCAGACTTTACTCGTCACTTACCACTCCTTATGAGACCACAGGGAAACAAATTTGACACTAAACACAAAACCATACTCAGAGCTTTCTTCCTTTCTTACTGCCAAGGTTGTTCTTAGATTCAGCTTGCACCACTGCTCTCTTTCCTTAGGAAAGGCTAATATTCAGCAGCTATGCATTAGTCCAGTTGTAAAAGTTGTTGAGATATTGAAATACTTATGTACTGACTGGTAAATGGCTACTGCCCTAAGTCTCTTGAATTTTCCTTCACTGATCTAACCCCTTTTCCAGGGTCACTGGCACCTATCCCATGGTCCACACCTGTAGAGGCAACATCTGGCAGATGGGTGGGCCTGTAGAATTCTGCTTGATGCTACAGCTAATGTCTCTTGTCAGTGATCAGTGGTCGTGCCACTGAGTTGTAATATTTTGAATATCACCCTTCCATGGATGGTGTTTTCTCCCAAAATGTTCTCACATTCTTCAAGCAATAGACCTACACATATTTGAATCTCAGGGGTAGATCCACCCTAGGTTCATGTTGAAACCCTGTTGCACTGAAACTCATAGGATTTCACATTTAGATAATTGATTAATTGGTTATTTTATTTTTTAATAAGAGAACAAATCTATACCTATATTTACTTTTCAGTAAGTTTAAATCCATGAGGGGTACAGCATCACACGGATTCTGTGGTCATGGCCTTAGCAGGAAGACTGCTTTGTAATCTGGCATGAGCCATGCCACTGGTTTCCATGCACAGAAGTTACTTTTCCCCAGATTACTCTGGTTTTTATCGGTTTGCCACCAGGAGTCACTGTGTTGTTCTTTGTTTTGCACACATAAGCACATCTCTTGCCTAAATAGAATTCAGTTTCATCTCGAGCATAAACACCTTCAACTTTAAGAACTGTGTGCTCCCAGCAAAAATGGCCGTGGACCACAGCCTTCCAGACATGTTTGTCATTTTAGGAGTCCTGTTCCCAGCAGGTCTCCGCAGGCTCCAAAATGGCCTGATTAATTAGTAATTTTAAAAAAAGTTAATACCCAGTGTTCATGAGAGTACAATAAGATATATACTTTTAGCCCTAATAAAGTATTTGACTTTAAGTCAAATATAAAGTAATATAAATATATAAATATAAAGTAATTCGACAATAGTCTAATGAGTTTGAAAAGTTAATACTATTTTGCTTAAGAGAAAAGATTTTCAATGGATGAAAGAAATAAGAGAACAAGATGATTGCATGAAAGTTATTTATAATTATTAAAAAACTGGATTCAGCTTAAATATCAAACATTAAACCAATGTGGTTTAGCTTACAGTAAATTTTACTTTCTTCTTTATATGATTCTGAGTCATTAGCTATTAAACAAGGTTAAAGATAATTTTAAAATCCCCAGTGGCCTCTCCTAAAAGTGTTTGCCCACCAAGTTTTCATTATAAAACTTAGGATGATCTCACATTTCTCGTCTAGACAGTAGACACCTTAAGACAATTAAGAAGACAGAATTTTCAACCCAAAAGACCTTGTATTCTGTACTCAGCCAGGTCATATTTACGTGTGAGCATGTGGGTGTGTGTGTGTGTCACATATATTATTTCTTTTTTTTTTTTTTTAATTTTTTTTTTCAACGTTTATTTATTTTTGGGACAGAGAGAGACAGAGCATGAACGGGGGAGGGGCAGAGAGAGAGGGAGACACAGAATCGGAAACAGGCTCCAGGCTCTGAGCCATCAGCCCAGAGCCCGACGCGGGGCTCGAACTCACGGACCGCGAGATCGTGACCTGGCTGAAGTCGGACGCTCAACCGACTGCGCCACCCAGGCGCCTCACATATATTATTTCTTAATACATAATAATAACTTTGCTGATGCATCCTCTTTTGGACACAGTCTTTTGAGGCTTTTCATTTTTGTTTTTTGATAGACTTGTCCTGATCCATCAGTAATCTCCTCTCTAGTCTGAGCAGGTGCTTCTATTTGCAACATGGCGTCCCGCCGCGAGTGTGCCATTTGCTCCTTTGGCACCACACAGTTACTCGAATTCAGTTGAGTCCAAATACGCTGCACTTCAGCCAAATGAGCTACCCAATGGCAGGGAGATTGACAGGCTCCTAATTCGTTTACGACAGATTCAGTTGTGCGGCATCCAAGGCAGTTAAAAGTCCCCTTATCTAATTCATTAATGAAAATCGGAAGGATCTCGGCTCTCTGGTAGAAGCGTCGTTCTTTGTATGCATGCCCGCGTCCTTGTCTTGTAGTTATGAAAATATTGGCTCGGCATGGGGAAAGAGAACTGGTTCTCTTCTAGGGCGGTGGATCCCTGTGCTCGAAATTTGAACAGAACTCTTTGTAGGAACATTTTCCTTATTCAGACCAGATCCATAAAGTTGAGGAGGAACATGATGTTGTAATAATAAAGAACCTTTCTCTGGGAGCCCAGACATTTGCTTGGTGCCCTTCCTAGATAGAGCAGAACCGGGGTGGCACTGTCATCTACCTGAATGGGCACCCTTGGGGTGGTGTAGCACACAGCCTGAATGCGGCTGATGTAGCTACCATACCACTATATTCTTTTTTTTTTTTCAACGTTTATTTATTTTTGGGACAGAGAGAGACAGAGCATGAACGGGGGAGGGGCAGAGAGAGAGGGAGACACAGAACCGGAAACAGGCTCCAGGCTCTGAGCCATCAGCCCAGAGCCCGACGCGGGGCTCGAACTCATGGATTGCGAGATCGTGACCTGGCTGAAGTTAGACGCTTAACCGACTGTGCCACCCAGGCGCCCCATACCACTATATTCTTTAAAGGAATTCGTTAACCTTTAAAGATGAGTTGTGCAAGGAAAAGAGGCTCTTAACAATTATCACAGTTTTAAAAAATTAATCTTAGATTATGTGTAAGAAGGAAGTTTATAAAATATTTGTTACTGTATAATGGATGTTATTTATTCTAGCTAAAATAGTCATCTAACAGTTTAATATTGTGGATAAGATAGAGTAGAGAGAATGGAGGCTCCCTTATATTGTACAAATTCCAAACTGGCTGATGTTTTAATTTGCATCAATCAAAGGATTCCTCTGTCAGCCGAGCAGAAGACTAATGTTAGCACAACATGATAATTTCAAGAATCACACTGCCAGTAATAGTAGCTGATAGCTGCCAAGATGTTTCTGAAAAGAGAAAGTGGTTATTTTAACAACTAAAAGAGCAATTAAGAAATAATATTTGGTACATTTCCAGGAAGGAAACATTTCATGACAAAAAAAAAAGAACATACCTGGCCCTTTACCATCACTTGTGAAACTTGTTCAAACCATGGTTTTATTTAGTATTTTCAACTTTTGCTTGGTTTTAGATGAGGAGCTTTCCCCCTTGGGTATCAAAGAAGTTGATTACACCTCTCCCACTAGAATTGTGCAATGCCTTTAAATAGTTCTCCTGAAGTCTGTTTTCCATTATCATTATGAATTTCACAATACATTTCCAAATGTACTTTTGGATATTTTTATCCAAAACACTGTTCTCCAATGTTATAAACTCTTGATTACTCAAAACAGTTTCGAGAGTAATATTGTTAAGATTGCTTCCTTTTTATGTAATATTATTTTAAAAATAAATTGTAGAATCTGTAAACCGAATCTGATTGCTCCTATGGAAGATTTCTTTAACTTACTTTCTAGTATTATTCTATTTCTAGAATCATCAAATGTTAGCATTGAAAAGGTCAAGGCCATCATCAGTTGTAACTTCTGTAGGTTGTAGGAAAAGAGAAGAAAGTCACTTGCCGGTGACCCTGTCCCTTGTCAGCAGAAGAGCCAAGGTTGCATGCAACTCGGTGGTCTTGACCCCAAGGTCAATGCCTTCACATCACCTGATTGTTATTCTCTTTGACTTTAGTCCTCCTTCCTCACTAACCCGCCCTGCACCTTCCAACACAGCTGTTTGCCCTTGCCCTTCTTTGATTGAGTGACTTGGTCAGGCGATGCAATGGCTAATGGCTAGGTCAGATAATTGGAAGACTCTGAACATACAAGGGCATGTTCATATTACTGAGAGAAAGAGACAACTGCATATTTTACATACAGTGTGACATGTGCCAGAGCAGAGGTAAGCATGAGGTACTCTGGGGGCACAGAAACGAAGGCAATGGAATCTGTCTGAAAAAGTCAGAGGAGCTGTGAAGAACGAGTTAGTCATGAAAGGTGCTGGCGGTTCACTCAGACAAAGGAGAGCTTATGCAAAGGCAAAGCTAACTGGAAGATAAAAGAGGTAATATTTGCCAAGCACCGAGCACCCACCAGGCACAACAAATCTATAAAAGATGGATAATTATCTGTTGAGAAAGTTAAGAGTTGGAGACCTTATTCTAAAATTTACTGAATGCTAACTCCACGCCAGGCATTTACTCACATTATTTCTGCTAATCCTAACAACAAAATTTATAAGGGACATACTACTAATGTTACGCACGAAGAAACCAAGTCCCAGAAAAAGTAACTAATTGCTCAAACTCCCAAGTCCAGTAAATTGAGATGGAGGAGGTATGCAAGACTAGGCTCTCCTTGATTCTGAAGCAGGTTCCAACCAGGATGTGAAATTGCACCGATCCCTTGTAGGAGACGGACAGGAATGTTACAGACAGATCAAAGATCGGTGAAGATCAGAGTGAAGAGAGAAGGCCTTATCCTGTCGGTGCAGTTTTTAGGTAGAAAGTGATTTGATCACATTTCTATTTTAGAAAGCTCTTCAGGCACAGCATTCATGGTGGAATGAAGAGAAGAAATGGAGGCCGAGAGACCAGTAAAGAGCTGTGTAAAAACCCGGATGAGAGATAATGAGTTCAGATCGAAGATAAGGCAATGCTGATGGAGGGAGGGGGGAAACGCAGAGGATTTTGGAAAGAGAAAAATCCGAAAAACACGGTTTCCATTTGGATATTGGAGAAGATAGAGGGAGAAGGGGGAACCAAAGTGATCTCCGAGGTCAGAGAACCAGTAACCTCGTGAAATACAGCATTTGAGACAATGACTTTCTTTTACATATAATTTTTATTTACTTTTAATTCTTTTTGCACAGGTAATACCTATTCAGTGTAGCAAAACTGGAAAATACTAGATCAACAAAAATAAACCCGAAAGGCTCGTAATTCTACCATGAATATATACCATGTATACATAACCTTAAAGATCATATCCTTGAAGTTTCCTATATGTATTTATTAACGCAAAAGGCTCATATAAAACATAGTGTTTGAAACCTGCATTTTTTACACTCAGCTGCATAATTTGAATGATTTTCCATGTCAAGACTTGTATTTTTATGGCTACTATTCCATTGGATGGAATTGTCATAAGAATTTAACAAACCCCCCATCTCTTGACGTTTGTGTTATTGCCACTGCTGAGTGTGTAAATGGTTAACAACAATTATACATATGTTTTTACTCATCTTTACTTGGGACATATTCTCAGAAATCAAGTGATTAATCAAAAGGAGGGTTCCCTCTTGCACTGTTGGTGGGAATGCAAATTGGTGCAGCCGCTCTGGAAAGCAGTGTGGAGGTTCCTCAGAAAATTAAAAATAGACCTACCCTATGACCCAGCAATAGCACTGCTAGGAATTTATCCAAGGGATACAGGAGTGCTGATGCATAGGGGCACTTGTACCCCAATGTTTATAGCAGCACTCTCAACAATAGCCAAATGATGGAAAGAGCCTACATGTCCATCAACTGATGAATGGATAAAGAAATTGTGGTTTATATACACAGTGGAATACTATGTGGCAATGAGAAAGAATGAAATACGGCCTTTTGTAGCAACGTGGATGGAACTGGAGAGTGTGATGCTAAGTGAAATAAGCCATGCAGAGAAAGACAGATACCATATGGTTTTACTCTTATGTGGATCCTAAGAAACTTAACAGAAACCCATGGGGGAAGGGAAGGAAAAAAAAAAAAAAAGAGCTTAGAGTGGGAGAGAGCCAAAACATAAGAGACTGTTAAAAACTGAGAACAAACTGAGGGTTGATGGGGGGTGGGAGGGAGGGGAGGGTGGGTGATGGGTATTGAGGAGGGCACCTTTTGGGATGAGCACTGGGTGTTGTATGGAAACCAATTTGACAATAAATTTCATATATTAAAAAAAATAAAATAAAAAATAAAAATAAATAGAAAACATTAAAAAAAAGAGAAAAAAAAAAAAGGAGGGTTCCACTTGAGGGTTTTGGCGTCTGCCCCCAGGTTGTCCTACAGAGTAGGAGAGAATGTTTGTTCACATGCTTACTGGCAAATGACTATCAACATCCTTTAAAAATTTTGCCAAATTAAAATGTAGCCATCACTATGTATTTCTTTATTATGAGTGAGGTTAAACTGTTTATCCTGTGATTTTTGGTTATTTTCATTTCTACTGTAGGAAATTTCTAGTTCTTGTTCTTTGTCAACTTTTCAATTGGAGTATTCATTTTTTTTTCATGCATTGGATAAAGCTCTTTATGTATTAAGTTTCTATTTCTTCTTAAAGTAGTAATTTATAGGTTTTTGAAGTATTTAGTGTATCTTTGTACATCCAATGATTTTTGACCTGTAGGTCTGGCTTATTTTAGGTGTGTATCTTATCAACAGGGTTAAATTAGTCCATGAATATAATTTATGATAGCTGATGTGTTTGGGTTTTCTTCTGTCATGTTAGTTTATGCTATTCTGTTTTTCATTCTTTCTGTTATTTTTTTTTTTTTATTTTCCTAGGGTTTTTCTATCTGTATTCTTTGGTGTTTTTTTTTTTTTTCCCCTCTTCCACTGATTTGGAGGTTATACAGTCTTTTTCTGTTCATAGTTCCTTGCTTTTTTCAGGTACAAATTTGATCCTCTGTTTTTCTTTCGGCTTTATCATATCAATGTACCTAAAAAGAAATGAGAACCCCCCCCTTGTTCCTCATTCCACTCATCTCCCAATTTCTTTCATATTTTAAACCTTTCTTCTTTATATTATGCAGATTATTTTCTTCTTTAGATCATATGTCTTTCTTTTTTAAAAGAAGTTTATGTATTTATTTTGAGAGAGAGAGAGAGAGAGAGAGAGAGGAGGAGGGGCAGAGAGAGAGGGAGAGAGAGAATCCCAAGCAGGCTCTGCACTGTCAGCTCAGAGCCCAGTGTGGGGCTCGATCCCGTGAACCATGTTCTGAGACACTTTTCAAAGTGATTCAAAGTACAAAATGTACACTATGTGAATACACACATATTCCAGACTTTGTGCCTCTAAATACAGCCCATAAAGATATGGCTTCATGACTTAAAAAACTAAAGGTACTAAAATGAGATTCTGCTTCTTAGCTGGAAAACCACAGGATCTATAGATCAAGAGTCAAACACTTAACTGACTGAGCCACCTAGACACCCCAGATCATCTATCTTTCTTTTTAAAAAGGGCCTTATTTGATATTTTTTTTTCATTTTTGCAATTTTAGCAAGATATTTAGTGATTTACTGTATGTTTTGCTCGTTTCTTAATCTCAAGCTGTTTGCTAAATACCATTTTTCCCATGCTTGAGTTTTTAATTTTGATTTCTTTTCAGTCACTGAAATGTGTCTTTAATTCCAGAAGCTACACATATCCTGGAATGTCTTTCTCTTCCTCATATTTACCAATAGCTTGCCTAGATATAGAATTCGGGGCTGATAATATTTTTTCCACATAGCTATATATCTTATTTCCATTATTTCTCCTGCCTTTTGTTTTTGCACAGGAGAAATGGAATATCAGCTTGATTTTGCATTTATAAATGCTTGCTTTTCTTTCCTAGATGCTTGCTATACTTTTCTTTTATCCTGGGTGTCAATCACTTTTTGTTAATTTCACCTGAAACTTGAGGGGTTTTTTTTTTTGCACTAAATCTTCAAGTAAGGGATATATTCTCATGTTAATATCACAACTAGTACTTTTCCTAGGTGTACTTAGTTCTATTGTTATGGAATTTTATGGCTTCTTTTTACTGTCTCACAGAAGTTTAATTTTGCTGTTACAGTTTGTATTTTCTTCTCCATCTCAGTGTTCGTCTTAATCATTTTCTCCTACAGCTGCTGACTTCTGTTTAAAGGAGACCATGTTCAGGGTGCCCGAATTGTTCAGTCAGTTGAGCATCTCACTCTTGATTTTGGCTTAGGTCATGATCCCAGGGTCATGGGATCAAGCCCCACGTCAGGCTCTGTGCTGAGTGTGGAGCCTGCTTAGGATTCTTTGCTTCTCCCTTTGGCCCTCTCCTGCTTGCACTGTCTTTCTCTCCCTCTCTCTTAAATAAAATTTTAAAATAATAATAATAAAAAAATAAAGGAGACCATGTTGTCTTGCATCTTCTTGAAGACTGGTGCAAATATGTACTGAACTTTTCCTAGAAAGAAATACTCAGTAATATGAATAATTCAATAATAATTCGACATTTAATACTGTGATGCTTTGATTGCAATGTTCTCTTTCTGCTGAGCTATTTTTCATAAGTCACATATCATTATAACTATTTTTATAATGTTTCTTTCAGTCTTAAGTACTGTCACAGATCTAGCCAGTCCTAGAATTTTCTACTAAATATCACAGGAAAATGTTACCTTCTGTTTATAAATATAATCAAGAATTTCAGAAGCATGGTTATTTTTTTTCTAATAATCACATTATATTGTGAATCTTGTCTCTTTTATATTTTTAGCCTATTCTAGTGGTTATAACAAGGAATATAGCATCCAAGAGACCTGGTTTTAAGGTCTTGCACAGCAAGTGCAGTGGTAAAGAATCTGGACTCTGGATACAAACTATCCAGGTTCAAATCTCAGCTTTGCCACTTACTGTGTAACTTTGGCAAGTTATTTAACCTCTTACTGCCTTGGTTTTCTCACCTATAAAAGGAAATTAATAATATTAGTTACTTCATAGGTCTTTAAGGAGATATAAAAAGATAATATTTATAAAATATGTAGAACAGTCCCTGGGACATAGTAAGTACCATATAAATATTTACTTTAAAATTCTAGCTCTACCCTTCCTCTCAATTTTGTTGTAAACCATATATATGTATTTTTTTTTTTAAATAAATAAGCCAGACCTTATCTTCTCAGAAACAGAGCTTAAACAAATGACAACAGGAAGGGTAAAGGAATGTGCTACCATTTAGAAATATGTGACTTGCTAATTAAGAACAAGATAAATGTAACTTTGATTTTTTTGTCATAAAAATGTAGCAAACCAATGTTAACTACTAAAGAAAAAATTCTAGCCGTATTACCTCCTCAGGAACTTCACTCAAGTCAGCAAATCTCTCTAAGCCTCCATTGTCTCATCTTTAAGGTGGACAAAATACTAATAAAATTAATGCATATATTAATAACACTGTTAATACTATTGACTAATACTTTGTAGACTAAATGAGATGATTTATATAAAATAGTATCACAAGTATATATTACTTGTTTCTACTATTTTTTTTTTAATTTTTTTTTTCAACGTTTATTTATTTTTGGGACAGAGAGAGACAGAGCATGAATGGGGGAGGGGCAGAGAGAGAGGGAGACACAGAATCAGAAACAGGCTCCAGGCTCTGAGCCATCAGCCCAGAGCCCGACGCGGGGCTGGAACTCACGGACCGCGAGATCGTGACCTGGCTGAAGTCGGACGCTTAACCGACTGCGCCACCCAGGCGCCCCTGTTTCTACTATTTTTAAAATTATTTTTTTAGTGTGTGTTTATTTTTGAAAGAGAGAGAGGGAGACAGAGCATGAGTGGGGGAGGGGCAGAGAGAAAGGGGGACACAGAATCCAAAGCAGGCTCCAGGCTCTGAGCTGTCAGCGCAGAGCCCAACGCGGGGCTCGAACCCACGAAGTGTGAGATCATGACCTGAGCCGAAGATGGACACTTAGCCAGCTGAGCCACCCAGGCGCCCCTGTTGCTACTATTTTTAAATAATTGCACGCATACTTGACAGTGCTGCATCAAATTAGCTGAGCATTGCAAGTCCTTCTTTTGGAAATGTCCTTTTTTTTTCTTTTAATGTTTATTTATTTTTGAGAGAGACAGAGCATGAGCAGGGGAGAGGCAGAGAGAGGGGGAGACACGGGAAGAAAAGCAGGCTCCAGGCTCCAAGCTGTCAGCACAGAGCCTGATGCAGGCTCAAACCCACGAACCCACAAACCCGCGAGATGGTGACCTGAGCCGAAGTCAGAAGCTTAACCACTGAGCCACCCAGCCGACGCCTTTTGGCAATTTCCTTACTCAATTTTGAGTTATTTTGTAGATGTGTAACTCCAGAGAGTAAGTCACAGATTCAAAGTGACAATGTCAGTAAAGAGCATGTGTGTGTGTGTGTGTGTGTGTGTGTGTGTGTGAGAGAGAGAGAGAGAGAGAGAGAGAGAGGGAATGAGATTTTCTGAGCCAGGGACAGCAGGGTCTTAATAATTCTTTTTTCTTCAAAGGGCCTATTTCCCATCAGTTGGATTATTTCCCTCTTTTACTTTCTTCTATCCTTAGACAAGTGCTTTGAACAGAAACAATGGGCTCCTTGGTTTTTGCGTATTTGGCTCTTCTCCTCTGCTGGCAGACGATCCCAGAGTGTAGTAGGGGAGGTGGGGCTGTACAGGTGGGGGTAGGAGAATACGGAGTCAACAGTATTTAAGAATTTTTAGGGGCGCCTGGGTGGCTCAGTCGGTTGAGCATCCGACTTCGGCTCAGGTCATGATCTCACGGTCCGTGGGTTCGTGCCCAGCGTCGGGCTCTGTGCTGACAGCTCAGAGCCTGGAGCCTGTTTCAGATTCTGTGTCTCCCTCTTTCTCTGACCCTCCCCTGTTCATGCTCTCTCTCTCTCTGTCTCAAAAATAAATTAAAAAATGTTAAAAAAAATTAAAAAAAAAAAAAAGAATTTTTATATGTCCTGTATCACTGATTCCTTTTAGTCCCTTAACATGCGTCGTTGTTTTGGTTTTTCCCACAAATAAGCCCAAGCATCTCATGCTGGGTTGTGTTGTAATCGTAACTAACTGTGGGACTGAAGAGGCCACATCCTAACCTGTAAATAACAAACTACATTATTCTTTAAAAAAAGAATCTCTGTTTCTGTCCTTGCTTGAATTATACTATTATTGGTATGGAAAGCTATTATTGGGATTTTTTTTTCTGCCTACTTAGTCTCAAAAATGTTAACTATCACTTACCATCAGTTAATATAAAATGGACTTCCCCAGCTTGCCCGTCAGGGACCTACAAACCAGAAGGTTCTCCAGGAGGAATCAGCACTTGCCTTCCGTGTCCTGATGAAAATCACACCTCTCCACCTGGGAGTACGTCCCTGGAAGACTGTGTCTGCAAGGAGGGATATCGGGCATCCGGCCAGACCTGTGAAGGTAAGCCTCCCACATTTGGCAAATGGGAAATACAAAAGCTGATCTCTTAAGAAAAATGATGCTGATATTTCCATCCAGTTTATTTTAAATGATCTTTAATAATCCTTTCTCTAATCTTATTTGGGGGAAGTTCTTTTTTTTTTCTTTTAATTATAACCATAGGCACCAAGGTGGCTATATTTTTAAAAAATATCTTTTAATGTTTGTTTTATTTTTTATTTTTGAGAGAGAGAGAGAGAGACAGCATGAGTGGAGGAGAGGCAGACAGCCAGACACACACACACACACACACACACACACACACACACACATGCGCGCGCAGAATCCGAAGCAGGCTCCAGGCTCTGAGCTGTCAGCACAGAGCCTGACATGGGGCCCAGACTCACGAACCATGAGATTATAACCCGAGCTGAAGTCAGACACTCTACTGACAGAGCCACCCAGGTGCCCCCCTTTGCTTTTACTAAGTAGCATTTCTTCTCAATGCATACACCCATATCTTGCTCCAGAGAAAGTAGGTCTGAGACCCCAATAACTATGAAACCAGAAAGATTTAGTACTTGAAAAAGATCTAAATATGAATCTAAAAGCCACAAATTTAACAAAAAATATAATAAATGAGCTAGTTTGGGCTCTGGTGACATTTATATCCATTTAAGAGAATATGTTTATGAGTAAAGTGTCTTGATATTATTCATATCAAAAATTAAAACTGTGTAATTAGCCTGTAACATGTACAAGAGGCTGTGGCTCTTGGGATTTTTAGCAAACATACTTTGTTGAATTTATTCTTTGTTTTATGCCCCCTTAATTAAGGAGGAAAATAGGGGCGCCTGGGAGGCTCAGTTGGTTAAGTGTCCAATTTCAGCTCAGGTCATGATCTCATAGTTCGTGAGTTCAAGCCCCACATTGGGTTCTGTGTTGACAGCTCAGAGCCTGGAGCCTGCTTTGGATTCTGTGTCTCCCCCTCTCTCTCTCTGCCCTCCGCCTCTAATGCTCTGTCCCTGTCTCTCTCTCAAAAATATATAAATATTAAAAAAAGAAGGAAAATAGGTTATGACCTATGAAGATCAAGAACTAGAAAATTTCATATCCACATAGATGTCAAAATAAAACATTTTTAGGGCTTAAAATATATTTAGTCTGTTTAAAAAATTGGAAGTAAATACATACCTAATAGGAGTGAGATGTAAGGGTTCTTCTTTCAAATATGCACTTAGAAATTGAGATGCAGTAAATTGGAATGATGTGGGTAATTTAGCTGTGTGTGTAAAATGTCCTCTTAAACAAACACAGGAAAGGAGGCCGTTTCATAGGCAAAAGGCTAATTTTGCTTTTTTATTTTCTTTCTGTAAATGTTAGTTGTCCACTGCCCTGCCCTGAGGCCTCCCGAAAACGGTTACTTTATCCAGAACACTTGCAACAACCACTTCAATGCAGCCTGTGGGGTCCGATGTAACCCTGGATTTGACCTCGTGGGAAGCAGCATCCTTCTGTGTCTACCCAATGGTTTGTGGTCCGGTTCAGAGAGCTCCTGCAGAGGTATGCAAACTGCCAGTTCACATTGTTTATTGATTGCCTTGCTTGATTTTCTTAACTTAACCTTTAATGGACCAGTGAAGTTCTTTGTTTCTTTTGATTTCATAGACCACAGACCACAGAAAGAGAAAAAAATTATAGGGACATTGGAAGTCAGAACTGCTAAGTTCAATTGACCACATCATCGTAAACTATGCCCTCTATGTTTCTTTTATGAACAGACAGAGAGCAAAGAAAGGGCCTTCCTGGGAAGGAAATGGACAGGTCACCCCAAACCTCAGATTTCAAGCAGCCAAAATAGGGTGCCAAGGAGAGGGTTAGAATGAGGGCTTTGAGGACTCATGTGATTGGAGGACTCAGGGAGCCACATGAGGGTCCGGCAGTGGGAGCAGTGAGCCAACTTGTATGTCTCCAGCCTTTGCTTGGAATAGACAGTGTGCTGTAGAGAGTGGGGATTTGCCAAAGTGAGATCACAGAGTCGAGTCAGGCCAATAGAAATGGGGACTGTACCTCGAGTAGAAGCAGAGGCTCCCACATCACACAGAGAAAAGACGAATATTATGGTAGCTTAGTTCACCTCCACTCTCGCCATCTGTAGGATCTCCTTTCCTTCTTCTTACAACTTTTACACACAACTAACTTCCTAAGGTTTCACAAGTAGGGTTGGACAAGATGGCTATCTAAGAAAAGAGGGGAACAAGCCAAAGACCTTGAGAATCCCTCCTTTTCAAGCTTCTGAATACAGTATTCACCCGCTACCTAGAGTTGCCAGATGATATACAGGGGACACCCAGCGAGACGAGAACTTTAGATAAACAACAACTTTTAGTGTAAGTGAGTCCCATGCAAGATGTGGGATTTACTTATACTAAAAATGAGGTGTTGATTTTCCAAAACTCAAATTTAACTGGATCTCCTCATTTGTTTGTTTGCTTTGCTAAATCTGGCAACCTCACCCCCCACCACATCCCCCAGGCATCCTTTGGCAATACACTTTGCTGAGGATTTGACTGCTCCAGGACCCCACATCACACAGCTCACTGGAGTACGGTAAGGAGTTTTCTCTTGGCTCTTGCACTCATAAGGGAAGCCCACCTACTCAGGCTCTGAGGTCGTTTGTGAGCCACAGGAGACAACCACTGTGGTTATCACCTGCCAGTTTTTACCATCTGCAAGTATGAGTCTGCTTAACTCAGGTCCCAACCCGTCCTCTTCTGTGTACCTACAAAAAAAGAAGAGGCACGCCTGTGCTGAGGTGGCTCAGTTAAGCCTCCAACTTCAGCTCAGGTCATGATCTCGCGGTTCATGAGTTCGAGCCCCACGTCAGGCTCCGTGCTGACAGCTTGGAGCCTAGAGCCTGCTTCGGATTTGTGTCTCCCTCTCTGTCTCTGCCCCTGCCCTGCTTGTGCTCTCTCCCTGTCTCTCAAAAAATAATAATAATAATAAACATTAAAAAAATAAGAAGAAATCAGCAAAATTGAACAAGAGAGTCCTGAAAGAAAAGGGAAACAAATGGAATCACTGAGATTCTAAGGCAATTCCAGTGCTTAAATAAGGCCAGGATTCCAAGAAATAGGAGATCTCTGAAAACAAAAGGATTTCTTAAGAGGGAATAAAAGTGTGCAGACACAATGAATAGACGTAGTTAAAAGCCAAATTAATAAGTTACAAAATCAACTCAAGAAACACTTCTGAAAGGGGCGCCTGGGTGGCTCAGTTGGTTAAGCCTCCGACTTCAGCTCGGGTCATGATCTCACAGTTTACGTGTTTGAGCCCCGTGTCAGGCTCTGTGCTGACAGCTCAGAGCCTGGAGCCTGCTTCAGATCGTGTGTCTCCCTCTCTTTCTGCCGCTCCCCTGCTTGTTCTCTCTCTCTCTCTCTCTCTCTCTCTCTCTCTCAAAAATAAATAAAACATTAAAACTTTAAAAAAAAGAAACTCTTCTGAAAGTAAAGCAGAGTTTCAAAGATTAAAAAAATATAAAATGATAACGTGACATGAGAATAGCCCCGGGAAATAGACTCTTCATATTTGGAACCTAGAGAGAGAGTGGAATGAAAAAGAACATAGCCCCAAGCAGAAATCTTGAAAATATATGCAATGAACATCTTTGATATTCAGTTTAAAATCACTTAATGAGGTGCTAGAAAAAAATTATTGAAAAACAGATCCATGTCTGGAAAGAATAGTAGTGAAATTTGTGAATGTGTTGGAAAAATAGAAAATTGTGCCTGTTTCACAGTTAGAAATAAATAATATTACCTACAAAGGAAAGAGAATCAGACTTGAGCCTCTTATTAGCCATTCTAAATATGAGAAGATAAGGGTATGTTGCCAGGAGTCTGAGAGAAAAGAATCAGACCCTAGATTTCTGAGCTCAGATCAGCTACTGTTTTATGTGGGAAGGCCAAGGAAAGACATTTTCAGTCATGCAGTCTCAAATGGTAAAAAAGCCACATCCCGTGCCTGAAAAAGTTAATCACAGAAAGCCTCTTAGATATATTCCTATAAAGTCAACAGTTATCAGCTCTGTGTAAAATCACTACCCCTTCTTTCAAATACGTCATGGCAGAGGGTGGAAAACATTACATTTTAACTTTTCCACTTACTGGTCTTCCAAAGAAGAGTGAGAAAAGCGGGTAGACGATGCCTTCAGGGTAAGGTCCAACCCCTGCCTCTTTACCCTCCACAGTCTACACCCTGAGCCTCAAACCCTACACTAAAGCCATAAGAAATGGCCATGTCCTCTCGGGAAGCCATCCTTTGACAAGTTGTTACCACAGCTTTGAGTGCCTGATGGCCCTGAATTTGCTCTTTGTCTCTCTATATAAACCCTCTGCTGTCATCAGACTTCTCAGCCTGGATGGGATGACCTCAACCTCTGTACATGTGTCCACGCATCCGTTCTCCCCTCATTCTAGAGCTTGTGCTCTGTGTGTCAGGGTCAGTCAAGGAGGCACAGTGACCATGAGTGTCATGGGATAAGGGATTTATTTTAGGAATTGGACCTTATGCAACTTTGGAAGGAGCTGAAGGCAAACTGAAGATCTAGAAGAGAAGTTGGAGCATCAGAGGTGTTTCTACCAACTCAGTCTGTGAGACCAAGCCTGCCCTGCTGCTGGGGTGGAACTGAAAAGGAGAAATGCGTTGAGAGGTCTTAGAGAAGGTTTCCATGGTTCCACAGCCAAGAGCCTGGCAGCAAGCTGGGGGCTTCCTCAGGCCAACACAGTCAACAATTGGGACATGGAATAGAGGCAAGCAAAGACAAGCTGGGATACGTGGGACATGTCTACATTTGTCCATCACTGTGTCTGGCTACAGTGGCCCAGGCTGCTTTCCAAAATCCAGGGCACGTTCTTCTTCTGACCAACCCTAGCCTGGCCTATAGTAAGGGGAGTCTGACAGCTTGTTTCCCAGCTTAACCAACTCGATATAATACAAACCAACACACTTAACTTTTATTAATCAGCTTGTCTGTCGCCTCTGCTAGACTGAGTTCTTTATGAGCACAGAATGTATCTTTTCTTCTCAACCCTTAGTTATACCTCTGGTGAATGATCAAGAACTTGATCAATAGATGTATTGGTAAGTCCATTGATAAATAGATATACTGATGGTCGGACTGCGTCACTTCCCATTATGCATTCACATTGTTAAAGAGCATTCTTGTTCTTATTTATGTGATTTCAGTTGACATTCCAATGTAAACAAAACAATGTTAATCAAAGATTAAAAGATCCCGTTGGTTTCATTCCCAAAGCTACCACGTAACTTACCAGTGTACAAAGCTGTCCCGAATGAAGATATCTACTCCCTAACTCTGGCGCATCATTTGTGACTTTAATTACTTGAGATATTGCTCTTTGAAAATATATACCATATTTCATTAATTATAAAACACTTTCCCCCATATTTTAACGTCTCTAAAAACTCAGATGTACCTTAAAGTCAGTGGCATGAAATCCTTTCATAGATATTACTGTTTCTTTATTAGCGGCACATAAAATAATGGTGTGCCTCACAAATGGGGCATCTGGCATTCAATGAAATATGACAGCTGCATTGGGATTCACTTCTGTTTCAGGGCGGATAACTGGAGAAAGTTGTATTTTACATTTCCAGGTGAAATCTAATGGTACGAACAGAATCGTTTTAGTTATGTCATCTCTTTCTTGCAAATCTTCCTGAAATCGAGACAGAAATGAAAGAGCAGTTTAAAATGTAAAGCCTTTTACAAATTTCATTTTGCATCATTAATGTTTTATAGTGGTAAGTAATACTTAATAGGCTTGAGCCTTCTTCCTCCTCTGTACTCATCATAAAGCATTTATACTTTTTGTTCAGTTTTCTCTGAATTATACATTTATTGCTAAACTAGGAAGGGTTTTTTTTGTGGTTTCCTAATGATAACTAAGCCACAACATCACAGTAAATTAAATTTTGCGATAGGTTTCCTCAGAAAATGGCTCACACAACAATAAGGATCCTACACTTAATATCAGATTTATTTTATTTTCAGTATAGATGCTATCACAATTTGGGTTTGACAGGAATTATTTATATGGGTGGAAATCTAATTAGTCTTTAAAATGAGAACCAGAGCAGGTCTCACAGTGTCTACTTCTTAGTAGACTGTATTCTTGAAACGATTGCTATTTTCTAAAAAGACCAAATGAGCATTTAAGGTTGCTTTGACATGAATGTGAATCAAGAAATGTTTATTGCACAATTTGTCAGCTTGTTGAAATAAAAAAAAAATTTTATTGAAACTAATAAATAAACATGTTCCTATTAAGAATGATAATACATGGTCATTCCTGGTTGAAAAGGAGTATAAAATGTTTAAGGGCTAACTAGGAATCCTTGCATATGCTTTGTTTTCTCAGAGGAGCAATCAAGTTTATTGAAAGCAACATTTGAGAAGCAATATAATTTGTATGTGTATGAAACACCAGCTCTAATTTACTATCAGTACTCTTGAGAGATGTTGCGAATCCATTTCATTTTAGTGGGAAAGCTGGAGTGATTTCATCAGTGTTTTAAATCTAAAAGCAGTTGTTTAAGATATGGCTTTCCAGATTTTATACATTTTGATCATAGGGATTTATCTTACCTTTTAATTCCACGTGGCACTTGGCTTTGTGTTACATATGGTGGTCACACTGAGTAAAAACCAAACTGTGGAAGGCAAAATATTTCTATGCCCTTGATGCACTCAGCAATGATTCTACTTACATGATGGGCACATTCAGTAAAAATCAAGATGTGAAAGGCAAAATGTGTCTACTCATTTGTCATTAGTAGTTGATTTCGATCCAAGCCATCTCAGGGATTGAAAGGCAAAGGCTTATGGTTTAACTTCTAATTTGATTTTTGTCTTTTCTCTAAGAATGATCAATCCTAAATATATATTTAATGCACCCAATATTTATGCTCTGCCGACTAATATCATTTGAATGGGTTCCTTCAGAATAGATCCTGCCAGGCGGTGACTTCAGTTGAATATGCACTGAATGTTTTGCCCCAACTTCATTTCCTATTATTATAAAGTTAAGCTTTCCTCATAAATATATGCTTGATATGAAAAACTGGCAAATACAGAAATGTGGAAGAAAGAAAAATGCATCCTACCCAGAGTCCTCCAAAACATTCTGAGTCCCAAATGATTTTGTTCAAAAATATTTAGAGATTGCTATGTTGTCTTCGGGCCTTTAGTGTTGCAGAAGTGCTATTGTTGATAGTAGAACTTTGTTCTTCTGTAGGGGTTATTTTTTTGTGCTATTCCTGATGCTTGTAGGATTTTATCTGTGAGCACATGAGTTTATGTGACCATCCTTTGACATATCTAACAGAAATTCACCCTCTATTCCTGTCTGTATTTCTGTTTATGACAGGGATGTACATGCTGTCTGACAGGACAAATTTCCACGGGGCTGGACAGCCTCCCCGCTCCCTCTTTCTTCCCCTTTCCCTTCTTCCTACCTTGCCTTCTCCTCCCTATTTTTCAGCTTCCTCTCCCTCCTCTACACTGTCCTTCGTATCCCCTTTCCCCTTCTCTCCTCCCCTCCTTCTCTTATACCTACCTTCTCCTCCCCTTCTCTTCCCTGTCTTCTCTCTTCTTATCCTCCCATTTCCTTTCTCCTTTTCCCTTGCCCTCCTTCCCCTGATTGGAAATCTGAAGGGAGTGGGTTTAAGCTAGAACTGGAGAAAAAGAAGTAGAGAGAGTATAAATTCTTTAGAGATGATTTTATCTACAGAACACACAACATATTGGAGAGCCCAGTAGGGTACAGAAACTGATGGAGTTGAAGCCCTTCAGCGAGTGATCCAAGAAGACAGGAGGTTGTTGTCAGAGGGTGGGATGTTAGCTTGGTGATGGCACGGTCTAGAGGATAAGGCAATGAAATAGGTGAAGGATTTGGTTATTGCAGGAAAGGAGGTGAAGAATATGACCCCACAATACTGGAATGATCATCTACACAGACAATGAAATTATCAATGTGTGTGTGTGTGTGTGTGTGTGTGTGTGTGTGTGTGTGTGTGTCTGAGAGAGAGAGACAGAGACAGATAGAGACAGAGACAGAATAAAATCTTCAAAGAATGAGAAGTGGCCCGGAGGTCAGCAGACAGTTGGGGGGAGAAAGATGTTGAATATTTAATATGACACTTTGACACTTCGTGGGAGCTAAAAGGTTTTACAGAGAAGGGAGGAGGAAGAGAGAATAATCTGGGAAGGCACAAGGAACAAAGAGGACATCTTTTTCTCCAGGCCTTGTCTATAAGAGACCATTGGATTCTGATTAAGATAAGAAAGTGAGAGAAAAGTTCACAAGTGAAGTTTAGGTTATGAGGGGATTTATTGAAGACTGATTGTGTATTCCAGAGGGCAGGTGCCAGAGTTTGTGAGTTAGATTTGGATTAGACGTATATGAGGATGACCCTGATAGATGAGGGATAACTTTGGAGCCTTGGGCTTCCTATGAGATTGTCAGAAACAGAAATATAGGGCATCATGGGATTAATTGAGAGAGACCCTAAAACACATTATGGGATTTTGGTGGGCTGGGCAGTGAGGAAAATCTTGCCAGGAGAGCTCAGAGCACAGATTCCATTTGGGGACCTGTAGAGGCAGAATCAGCATGAGTACTCTCTCGTAGCTTCTCTGATGTAGTGTTGAAGCCATCAAGTTAGAATTTGCAGTACTAGGAAAAGGCATATGTCTCTGGACACCCCGTGGGACTTCTGCTGGTGGTGTTGAGGCTGACTGAGGCACAGGGGCATTTCCAGCATTGAGGGGTTAGTAAATACCCCTTGGCTACTCTCTCAGGGTGGTTTTGAAGTTGCTAGAAAAAAGGATCATGTCACCAGTTGTACCTGCTCACTTCTGAGCCCAGGGAAATGTGATCCTAAGTCACATGCTCTACCTCTGAGCAGGGCTGGAGCACACACAAATCCCATGAGCTGAAAGAGGGGAGAAACCTTTCCCTAGGAAAGTAGCAAAGGAGGAGTGAATGGATGCACAGGAAATTAGGAATTGTGTACAGCTGCTGCTATTTCAAAGACCCAAATAACAATGTCTTAAAGCAATTAAGAGTTTACTTTTCTCTCATCTAAAAGAAAATGAGAAGCTGGTATGATAGCTCCATTATCATCAGAGACCCAGGCTTCTTTAATTTTTTTTTTTTTTTGCTGTACCCTCTTAGTACTTGATAGTTATTCTATAGTAGTATCTCGTACTTAGACGATAATATGCTGGGGTACCATCCCTCATGTCCATATTTCAGGACAACAAAGGAGGAAGAGGGGAAGGCAAAAAGTACTCTCTCAATTGAAAGGGTCACCATTAAAAAGCTTTTCCAGAAATCCCGCACAACTGCAGCTTATATTTCATTGGCTGTCAATCATTGTGATGGAGGTGGGCAGTTGTTACCTTCTAACTGTGCATATTTGGTGCTGAATAGAACTGGGAAGAATGTTATCGGGTGCACAACTGGCACTCTTTGCCAAAGCAGCAAAACACACAAACAAAACAACGTTAGCGCGTAAGTCAAGATTAGCATCATGAAGTAGAGTTTGCAGCAAGTGTCTTGGAAGAAAGGAGTGAAAAAGCCAAAAGGAGCAGAGTTACAGTCAAGGAGTAGGATACTGAAATTGAAGATTACAGAGGCTGGGGTCATTAAAAGCCCAGGATGTACCCATGAGATCTGAGAATTGAGTTAATCGTGAACCTGAATCCCTGTCCTGGAAAAGACGTCCTCTTTTTGTTGGAATGTAGCCTGAAAAAGCTCAGCAGAGGCCCAGCTGAAGGTTGAAGATCCCTCCCTTTGTCAGCCACCTCCAATCTACAGGTATCATCGTCCATCTAGGACCAGACTCCTTAAACAGGTTAAGTTTCCCACTTATGGGCAGGAGGTTGAGTGCCGGGATCTTACTAGGGCAATGCATTTGATGAAACACATGCCTTCAGTTGTCCCATACTAACTCAAAACATAATGATGTGCTATTTACTATTTGCCATTTTAAGAAAAGTTATATTCTTGCTTGCAATGTGTAGACGTTGTTAAACTTACTATTTTTGTCTTTATTTAGTAAAATGTGACCCAATGTTTTTTATTTTATATAGTACGAACATGCCCCCATCTTCGCCAACCCAAACATGGCCGCATCAGCTGTTCTACCAAGGAAATGTCCTACAAGACAGTGTGTTTGGTTACCTGTGATGAAGGGTACAGATTAGAAGGAAGTGCTAAGCTTACTTGTCAAGCTAACACCCAGTGGGATGGTCTAGAACCTCGGTGTGTGGGTAAGTCATGGAAGGCATGGTGCGTTTGGTGATTTATTTCTCTTGCTCTCTGATTTCTCCTTTCTTCTGTGAAGGCCTAGAACTTCTGTGAAGTTGATTCATAATGAATATAAATCCACATCCATGTATACAGATGCACGGAGACACAGGTATACAGGTACATAAACGAGTGTGCAGTTTTATTCTTCTCCACTGATAAAAAGACACCAGAATCCCATTATCCGAGTCACTGAAGTTTACAGCTTGAAATGGTGATGATGTTTTTGTAACTGGGGCCAATTTGGATGGATGTTTTAAAGACCAAATTCCGTGTGATTCCCTTGCTTTGTTAAACAGAAGTTACTTTTACCTTGTTGATAAAAGGACAAAATTACGAACCAGTGAACCTTAGGATAGACCATAATATTCTATTTCATCAGAAGATTTTTTTGCCTTGTCCTTCTCGAAGAGTTGTGACATCTCACTACTGAAATCAGGTCCAGAATGAATAAATTCAGGAATCTTTCCAGTTTGCTGCTCCTTATACACTGTAAATACAAATGATAACGATAATGATGATGATGATGATGATGAGAATCCTTATAAAATGTCAGATGTAGTATGCAGAGCTTGGCAGGTAGATAATTAAATAAGCAACTTCCAAAAAAGGAAAAAGAAGAACTATATGTAAGGAATAAATTGAAATATGCCAGGACCCAAGATGGGAAAACGAGCTACTATGAATCTGTCATTTCCTTCCAAATTGATTTACAGGTTTGTTCTAGTATAATCTAGTACTCGATCCGTGGTTGATGAAGGTATCACCAGGAAGGTTGTTGAGCTTACAGGGTATGGGGGGATTCATTTAACAGTCCAAAAGTTGACTCTCACTGTTTAAGCTAAGAAAAACTGATATTATCAAACTGAGAAGAGATTAATCTCTCCTGGATGGGCAAATGAAATTCACTATTAAGCAAAAATTCAATTCATTAACAATGAGATGCCTACTATTATGGATATTGTGAGACTTAGGCCTGGAATACGTTGTATTTCCTTGTAGACAGAAACTGCAAGGACACCCAAGTCAAGAATACACTTAGTTTGTATGAAACCCAGACAAAGGGAGATAGCCCTTCAGATATTCCACAGAATTAAATGAGGTAAAAATGATGGGTCTTCCATCATAGAAAGGTGCCTTTACGATGGCACAATAAATGTCAATGAACTTCTTTAGTTGGGATGTTGTCTCCTTACACTAGATTTTCTATGTAAGTACAAATGTTTACTCCCAAGAATCACCTCTTACCCTGCTTCCATGGCTGATCAACTCCTCTTCTGAGGGACCCAATCTTTTTTTAAAAATAGTAATACAGGGGTGCCTGGGTGGCTCAGTTACTTAAGCATCAGACTCTGCATTTCTGCTTAGCTTATGATCTTAGGGTTGGTGAGGTCAAGCTCAGAGTTGGGCTCTGCACTGACAGCACAGAGCCTGCCTGGGATTCTGTCTCTCCCTCTCTCTCTCTGCCCCTCCCTGACTTGTGTGCTCTCTCTCTCTCTCTCAAAAGTAAATAAAATAAAACTTAAAAAAAAATAATGCATCTAATAAGGTTTTCCTATTCTCAGTTCTTTTAAAAATCATTGTGTGCATTTCTGTAATGATTTAAAGCATATGCAAATCTTGGTGATTTATGTAACCATCAAAGGGAGATTGCATCACTTTTTACAGTTTATTGGAGAACCACTCACTGTAGCCTCCAAATTCTGACAACAACCGTAATTACTATGATAATTCTGATTTTTAAAAAATTGATATAAATGAATAGGATGTGTGTTGAAGAATAGACAGGTACAAAACAAAAATTTTGAACATGAGGTAAAATGAGGGAGAACTTATTCTCGCCATCATAAAACAGATTGTGCACCCACAGTAACTAAAATAGCACATTAATGGTACAAGAATGCACAGAACAATGGAGCTACACATGACTAAATATGGTACAGAAACAAACATTAGTTTATAGAAGAATATAGCACTTGGTAAAGGAAATTTCAGAAATCAATGGGGAAAAAGTTTATCTAAAAATTAGTCTTGACTCTCACTACACACCCACAAAAAAAATCACTAAATTAAGTTAATTAGTTAAATTGGGCAAGTTAAGGGGTGAAATGTAAGAAAAGGTACAGATTTTTATGAAGGGGAACTTTCTAAGAATAAAAGACAATCTGAATTTTTAATGGAGAAGAATTTCTTAAGAATAAAAGGAAAAAAGAATAGATTTGAATACATAAATATTTAAATACATAAAGATTTAAATATTAAACAGTAACTCTTCAAATGAATTCTTTACATCACTAAAAGGCAAACAGTGAAAAAGAAAGGTTACTTGAAACCCACACAACCACGTCAATGTTATTAATGATTGTCCTTAACATTTTCTAAAGTATGAAACTAGACAAAAACACAAAAGTGTATAGACTCCAATACCAAGAGTCATAAAGGAAGTGAATTAAATGGATAAAGGAGAAATTTAAAAATACAATTTTTAGAAAATAAAAAATGAGAAATTTCTAAAACCAGAGTTACGAGATATGGGCTAAATTACACACTGATGTAATTTTATAGTTAGAAATCCTTTCATTGTTAATCAGGGAAGTGGAAACAGTTAAACATTAAATTCAAAAGTTAGGAAAAGAAAGATTGCAACAGAAGTTGAAAGAAATACATACTAATGTTTAAGTAAAGGAAAATGAGCTATAAAGGGAGATGGGATGCCATAGAGCGAGTAAGAGGGAAATCTTTGAATAAAATAATGGATTTTTAAAGTATAAGTAAGAAAAATGCAAAAGTAAAATTATTCTAAGAAGCTCTAACAAAGAATATAAGAGGCCAGAGGTTTTTCAAGGAATAATAAAACATCATACATAAATATGTGCACATAAAATAAAAATCGTTGATATTTTATGTATGATTTTCTATGAAAAGGAAAGTTTTGAAATGAATCAAGAAAAAGTAGAAATGCAAGTGTATAATTAGTCATAAGTGGAAAATGTTATCAGAGTTTTAATTCTCCAAAAATGACTGAGGGACCAATGAAACTCTTCCAGACTTTTCAGAAACAGTAACTCTGTGCTGTATAATTTGGCCCAAGTAATGGGAAGCTAAACAGGTTATATTAACAAATAAAATAATGTTATTTTGTTGGCAACCCAATAGCTATTACCAACAAACAGGTAATAAACTATGACAGCAAATATGCTACCAATCCATATCTGAAAGAATAGCCTGTCAAACAAGTGGGGTTTATCCCAGGAATGCAGAAGGGCTTAAAATAAGATATAATCTATCAACATAATAAATTACTTCACCATAACAAATAGGAAAAATTCACATGGCTGCTTGGTAGAAGATAAAAATGCCATTCATCATCGTTTAAATCACATTTTCAATACAATTCTGAGGAACTCTTGTTGATAACTGACGTAACAAAAAAGATGTCCTTAAACCCCCAGCCACTTATGGAACAATATAGGCAGTCTTATTAAATCTGGGAAGAGAAAAGGGTGCTGGCTCAGAATCATCCATTGTTTAGTATTGTTCTCAAAGCTGGAGCACGTGTGGGGCGCCTGGGTGGCGCAGTCGGTTGGGCGTCCGACTTCAGCCAGGTCACGATCTCGCGGTCCGTGAGTTCGAGCCCCGCGTCGGGCTCTGGGCTGATGGCTCAAAGCCTGGATCCTGTTTCCGATTCTGTGTCTCCCTCTCTCTCTGCCCCTCCCCTGTTCATGCTCTGTCTCTAACTGTCCCAAAAATAAATAAACGTTGAAAAAAAAAAAATTAAAAAAAAAAAAAAAAGCTGGAGCACGTGTAATAAATCTTAAGATTAGAGCTTTGGGGATTTAAAACCATCATCATTTGTAGATTACATGTCTTAAAATTGAATGAATCTACTAAGAGAGTTGAGAGTTCACTAAAGTCATAAGAATACCAAATAAAGAACTTTTCCATGTACAGTGATAAGCAGAATATGTAGTGAAAAATCACATTCAAAAGATTTGTGGAAAATATAAAATATGTAAGAATAATCTTAAACAGCAGTGCATGGAACCTGTGTCGCACAAACTAGAAAATGTTACTGAGAAGCAAAAAACATACCTTAATATTTTAATAAAATTGTATCAAAATGAAAGTTCTCTCTAAATATATGTATAGGTAAAAGGCAATCTCATTTAATGTCCCAACAAAGCTTTTTCTTTTTGACCCTCTTTTGGAATTAGGAAGTGATCCTAGAGCTTATCTGGAAGAATATGTAGGCAAGAATCACGAAAATAAGATTGAAAAGGGAAGAGTAATAAAGAATAGTAAAGAGAAAGTAGCTCCTACAGGGTTTTAAAATATATACTGAAAATACAAAAATGAAGAGTTTTGCAAGTACTGCCATATAGATCAAGATGATTGAATAGATCCTGAAACTTACGAGTTTCATGTATTACTAAGGAAGCATCACAGGTCAGTTGCGAAGAAAAGATTTATTCAATTTATAATATAGAAAAATTGGCTGGCTCTTTGGGAAAAACAAATGAAACAAAATGAATTTCTCGTATGTCTTTAATTCATACTAGACACTGACATTAATTCTTCCTAGATATTAAAATATAAAGAAAAAAATAAAACCGTTAAAAATTAGAAGACAGTATAGTTAAAATAGGTGAGCGTTAGCCAATTTCAGGACTTAAGTATAAAAGCAGCAGACATAAAATCAGCAGATTAGACTATATAAATAATTAAAGACATGTTTACCCCAAATACCGTAAGCAAACAATAAAAAAGAGAATATTAACAGGGAACAAAATCTTCAACAATTATCACAGCCAAAAGAATAATTTTCTTAATTTATGAAGAGCCATCCATAAATAAGGTATATTGAGCCCCACGTAGTCATTACATTTGAACCGCAAATTTGGCTCTGTGTTTTGCTCTTCATCACAGCGGAACAGCAAGGCTGGGCAGTCATTTGGCACATACTGGGCGAAAATAAAAGGAAGAAACCAATTTCTCAGGAACAATTGCATTTGCCGGCACAGACGGTTAAAAGAAATTTCAGGGAGGAGGCCTGGTGGTGAAGTGTTTAGGGGCACAGAGAGTCTGCCACTTAGCTGCGGGGTGACCTCAAGAATGTAGACTGTGGGTAACTTCCCCATAGTTGTGCCTTGGGACTCTTGTTTGTAAATGGGAATGGTAACAGTACCCCTTAGTGCATAGGATTGAATGAGTCGATGCTTGTAAAGCACTTAGAACAATGACCAGCACATAGTATCATAGTATATACATGTTAGCAATTATTACATGGGAGATGCAAACTAAAGATGTTAGCACTGCTGCCGGGAGAACCATTCCTACAACAAATAAATGTGCATATGGGCAGACACACACACACACACACACACACACACACACACACACACACACACCCTACATTAGGTCTTAGTCTTGGTTTTCCATTTTGTTTGCATTCTGCCCCCTTCATTTGTTATTCTTCATTGATTCCAAAGATAACATTAAGGGTCAGGGCCCCGATTATGACACAGTGATTTGAGGGAGGGAATAAAAACTTTTCTCATAATGTGCCCACTTAAATAAAGATGGAACCAATAAAAACTCATAAAATGGAGACTGCTGAATATTTTGCTTAATCCATGAACGCGGAACTCTGTTTACTCCTTTCATACTTCAGAACCTTAAATGTTCCACAAACTGAAAGTGATAACAGTCACAGTTGGCATTAATTAAAATATAAGAAGTTTTTCTAGGTGTTGATGCACTGGGAAAATAACATGAGATAACCAGAGAGAGAACAGTTTAGCGTTGTTTATAATCTATCATAGGTTCAGTGTCATCAACAGATACCGTTTAGTGACTTACATCAGTTCCAAGGCAGCACAATTGTATTTTTCTTGAAATTTGTGGAAATGCAAGTAACACTCTTTCATTTCCCTACAATAGAGCGCCACTGCCCCACGTTTCAGAAGCCCAAAGGTGTCATCATCTTCCCGGCCAGCTGTGGCAAGCAGCCTGCCAGACCTGGGGCGATTTGTCAACTAAGTTGCCGCAGAGGATTCATTTTATCAGGCGTCAGAGAAGAAATGAGATGTACCACCTCTGGAAAGTGGAGTGCCAGAGTTCAGACAGCTGTTTGTAAAGGTAGGTCCCATCATTCATCCATCGGGCTGAAAACCAGATTCCTATATAATGATATACTGGTACAGTGCGGGGCTGTGCCTCGTTGCAGCTTTTGCTGCAAACCCATGATACAGTGGTGGGTATTATCCTAATATGATCTATGAGGGTTTCTGTTTCAAAATGATGGATTTACAGAATCCAATTATAATATGCCAGGCAATGACAGAAGAAATAGAAAAATAAGGATAATGTTCAAGCTGGAAATCAGGTTTAATTTAAAAAATTTAATTTAAAAATAAAAAACATTTTATTTAAATATTTAAATAAAATAAATAAATAAAATAAAATAAATAATAAAAATAAAAAATAAAAAATAAAAAAATTAAAAAAATAAAAAAAAATTTATTTAAATATTTAAATAAAAATTAAAATTTAATTAAAAAAAATTAAAGAGACATGAGCATCCCATTACTTTCATAGAATATTGCCATCTGACTGGCAGCAAGAATAGGCTGCTACATAAAAGGGGGTTTTAAAAACAAGAAAGAGTTCTTAGAAGTAAAAACATCATAAATATCTCTAAGAGAAGGATAAATAAAGTGGAGTGGATATTGTTGAAAACAGTATTAGCAATTTGAAGAACCAAACTGAGAGTTCCCTCAGAACGGAGAAATAATACACAACGAACTTGAATATCCCAATGGATCAAACTAAAAAGATGGAAGTTAAGAGATACCAGTGATAGATTTTTAAAAACCCGGTATCCATTTACTAACAAGTTCCAGAAGCAGAGAGAGGAGTCGATGGAGGAGAAAAACTTTCCTACCAGCAGAAGGAAGTTTCTCTGGGCTAAACTTGAGATCAATCATAGCCCAGGACGGCAGCATATTTTCACTACTGGTGAAATTTCTGAGTTTCAGAGTTTAACAAGAAAGTTATATATATATATATATATATATATATATATATATATATATATATATATATGTGTGTGTGTGTGTGTGTGTGTGTATGCACATATACATACATATGTATAGATATACATATAAAGTAGATATATATATATGTATATATGTATAATTTATTGTCAAATTGGTTTCCATACAACACCCAGTGCTCATCCCAGCAGGTGCCCTCCTCAATGCCCATCACCCACTTTCCCCTCCCCCTCACCCCCTATCAACCCTCACTTTGTTCTCAGTATTTAAGAGTCTCTTATGATTTGCCTCCTTTTCTCTCTGTAACTTTTCCCCCCATCTCCTCCCCCGTGGTCTTCTGTTAAGTTTCTCAGGATCCACATGTGAGTAAAAAAATATGGTACCTGTCTTTCTATGCCTGACTTATTTCACTTAGCATAACACTCTCCAGTTCCATCCACGTTGCTACAAATGGCCAGATTTCATTCCTTTTCATTGCCGCGTAGTATTCCATTGTGTATATAAACCACATCTTCTTTATCCGTTTGTCAGTTGATGGACATTTAGGCTTTTTCCATAGTTTGGCTGTTGTTGAGAGTGCTGCTGTAAACATTGGGGTACAAGTGCCCCTATGCATCAGTACTCCTGTATCCCTTGGGTAAATTCCTAGAGGTGCTATTGCAGGGTCATAAGGTAGATGTATTTTTAATTTTTTGAGGAACCTCCACATTGTTTTCCAGAGTGGCTCTACAAGTTTGCATTCCCACCAACAGTGCAAGAGGGTTTCTGTTTCTCCACATCCTTTCCAGCATCTATAGTCTCCTGATTTGTTCATTTTAGCCACTGTGACTGGCGTGAGGTGATATCTCAGTGTGGTTTTGATTTGTATTTCCCTGATGAAGAGTGACGTTGAGCATCTTTTCATGTGCCTGTTGGCCATCTGGATGTCTTCTTTAGAAAAGTGTCTATTCATGTCTTCTTCCCATTTCTTCACTGGATTATTTGTTTTTATTTGTGTGGAGTTTGATGAGTTCTTTATAGATTTTGGATACTAGCCCTTTGTCCGATATGTCATTTGCAAATATCTTTTCCCATTCCGTTGGTTGCCTTTTCATTTTATTGATTGTTTCCTTTGCAGTGCAGAAGGTTTTTATCTTGAGGAGGTCCCAGTAGTTCATTTTTGCTTTTAATTCCCTTGCCTTTGGAGATGTGTCAAGTAAGAAAATGCTGCAGCTGAGGTCAGAGAGGTTTTTCCCTGCTTTCTCCTCTAGGGTTTTGATGGCTTCCTGTCTCACATTCAGGTCCTTCATCCATTTTGAGTTTATTTTTGTGAATGGTGTAAGAAAGTGGTCTAGTTTCATTCTTCTGTCCTTCATTCTTACTGTCCAGCTCTCCCAGCAGCATTTGTTAAAGAGACTGTCTTTTTTCCATTGGATATTCTTTCCTGATTTGTCAAAGATTAGTTGGCCATACATTTGTGGGTCCAATTTGAAGTCTCTGTTCTATTCCATTGGACCCAAATAGATAAAATCATGAATGAAAATGGAATTATCCCAACCAATCCCTCAGAAACATAAGCAATTATCAGGGAATACTATGAAAAAGTATATGCCAACAAACTGGACAACCTGAAAGAAATGGACAGTTTCCTAGACACCCACACGCTTCCAAAACTCAAATGGGAAGAAATAGAAAATTTGAACAGACCCATAACTGGTGAAGAAATTGAGTCAGTTAACAAACATCTCCCAACAAATAAGAGTCCAGGACCAGTGGCTTTCCTGGGAAATTCTGCCAGACATTTAAAGCAGAGGTAATACCTATCTTTCTCAAGCTGTTCCAAAAAATAGAAAGGGAAGGAAAACTTCCAGACTCATTCTATGAAGCCAGCATTACTTTGATTCCTAAACCAGACAGAGACCCAGCAAAAAAAGAGAACTACAGGCCAATATCCCTGATAAATATGGATGCAAAAATTCTTAATAAGATACTAGCAAATCGAATTCAACAGCATATAAAGAGAATTATTCACCATGATCAAGTGGGATTCATTCCTGGGCTGCACAGCTGGTTCAATACTCGCAAACCAATCAATGTGATACATCACGTTAATAAAAGATAAGAACCATATGATCCTGTCAATCAATGCAGAAAAAGCATCTGACAAAATTCAGCATCCTTTCTTAATAAAAAACCCTCGAGAAAGTCAAGATAGAAGGAACATACTTAAACATCATAAAAGCCATTTATGAAAAGCCCACAGCTAATATCATCCTCAATGAGGAAAAACTGAGAGCTTTCCCCCTGAGATCAGGAACACAACAGGGATGTCCACTCTCACCGCTGTTGTTTAACATAGTGTTGGAAGTGCTAGCATCAGCAATTAGACAACAAAAGGAAATCAAAGGCATCAAAATCGGCAAAGATGAAGTCAAGCTTTCATTTTTTGCAGATGACATGATATTATACATGGAAAATCCGATAGACTCCACAAAAAGTCTGCTAGAACTGATACATGAATTCAGCAAAGTCGCAGGATACAAAATCAATGTACAGAAATCAGTTGCATTCTTATACACTAATAATGAAGCAACAGAAAGACAAATAAAGAAACTGATCCCATTCACAATTGCACCAAGAAGCATAAAATACCTAGGAATAAATCTAACCAAAGATGTACAAGATCTGTATGCTGAAAACTATAGAAAGCTTATGAGGGAAATTGAAGAAGATAAAAAGAAATGGGAAAACATTCCGTGCTCATGGGTTGGAAGAATAAATATTGTCAAAATGTCAATACTACCCAAAGCAATCTACAAACACATTCTATGCAATCCCAATCAAAATTGCACCAGCATTCTTCTCGAAGCTAGAACAAGCAATCCTAAAATTTGTATGGAACCACAAAAGACCCCAAGTAGCCAAAGTGGTAGTGAAGAAGACCAAAGTGGGAGGCATCACAATCCCAGACTTTAGCCTCTGCTACAAAGCTGTAATTATCAAGACAGTATGGTATTGGCACAAAAACAAGCGAGAAAGTCTTAAATGAGTTTCCAGAGAGAAAAGAGAAATTGCACAGAAGAAACAAGAACCAGACTTACATTATACTTCTCATTTCCAGCTATAAATGCCAGAAGGAAATACAGCAATGTCCAAAGAATACAGAAAGAAAATGGATATAAACTTTCAATCCCAAATCCAGTTAAAGTATTAGTCAAGTATGAATAAAAGTCAGCTACTCTTTTAGATTTTCAGAGTCAATATGTTAATGCATATTTGTGGGGAAAAAGTGTCCAAGGATAAGCTCCCTCCAGGAAAAAAAGAAAATATAAATTGTATGAAGTTTCAAAGAAACAAGAAGAGACACAGATTGTATCAACTCGGATATATTCACCTGCAAGTTACAGAAGACCTAATTTAACATAACATAAAATAAGGGATTTTTTATATTATATATTCAGAATTTAGCTCTACAGTGACTGATGTGGATTATGTTTATGTTACCAGCTCTAACTCAGTATTTGTACCATAGAGTTTCACACTGCAAAAAATAACATTGGCTTTAATTTCTTGTTTTGACAGTACATGTTAGCACTGCTAATTAATTCTACTTGACAGCCTTGTTTTCAAGCGTGGTTCTTTCCTGCCACAGTCAACATTTAGTTTTTGTTTGTTTCTTTTTTGTTAATTTTTAAAATATTTATTTATACTTGAAAGAGAGAGAGAGACAGAGACAGACAGACAGACAGACAGAATGCAAGCAGGGGAGGGGCAGAGAGGGAGACACAGAATCAGAAGCAGGCTCTGGGCTGTTAGCACAGAGTCCGACGCAGGGCTCGAACTCACGAACCGCAAGATCGTGACCTGAGCCACAGTGGACGCTTAACCAAATGAGCCACCCGGGTGCCCCAGGTTTTTTTGATTGTTTCTTTATTTCATTCAAAAAGTATCTATCAGGCTTCTAGTGTGTTCCAGGCAACTGTGTAACACAATGGGACAAGAGATACCCTAGCCTTCAAAGAATTTGAATTCTGTTGGAGGAGAAACTCAGTTTCCTGATGGCAAGTTGTCTGGTCAGGAAGGACAGAAGGCTGTGGGGGCCCCTTTGGAGGGAGCACTTCCTGAGGAGATTGTGTCTAATCTGTGAGCTAAAAGACAAATAGGAGTTATCTAAGTAAAACAGGAAGAGGGCACTGACTCAGGCACAGAGAAGAACATGGGCAAAGGCTCAGGTGCAGGAAAGACCACAGGGTTTCCATGGGAATGAGACTATCCAGCATGGAGAGTGAGTTCCAGTAGGGGAACCGTAAGAGATGAAGCTAAGAGGTCAGCAGGTTTCAGTTCAGGAAGGGCCTCATAAGCCATGCTGAAGGCAGTTGTACATTCCAAATTAATCTGGAATTGCGGTGTAAAAAATGAGTCACGAGTGCCTGGAGGGCTCAGTCACTTGAGGGCTCAGTCACTTGGTTTTGGCTAAGGTCATGATCGCATGGGTCATGCGATGTAGCCCCGCATTGGGGCTAGACAATTGGGGCTACTCTATGCTGACCATACGGAGCCTGCTTGGGTTTCTCTCGCCCTCTCTCTCTCTTTGCCCCATCCCCACTGGCCTTCTCTCCTCTCTCAAAATAAATAAACAAAAACATGAGTCACAGAGTATTCATATATTTTTGCCTCTTTCCTAAATGACTTAGAATTACATATCAATCTATGTATCGATTTGTGCATTTTCTGAGTCAGATGTGGAGGCCCCTCAGATCAGCTGTCCCAAGGACATAGAGGTGAAGACCCAGGAACAGCAAGACTCCGCCAATATCACTTGGCAAATCCCCACAGCTAACGACAACTCTGGGGAAAAGGTAAGGTTTGTGCAAATACTTGCATCCTTTTCAAGTGGATTCTGAATGCGCTGCAAATATGTGCGATATTGAAGATTTACTAATACCCTCATGATAGTACTTTCTGTATAAACTCTACTCATAAATATTAATGCCTCATTGGATAAAAGAATGATTCACCTTGAATTTTTAACTAGAAATCAGAAAAAAATCTCTAAAACGAAAACTTTTATTCCGTGGACTTGTTGTATTGTATATCCCCTAAGATTACTTGACTAAAAATTCTTTGCCTCTTACTAGGCTCCAGTGATCTTTTAAGAAAAAGAAGATATGGAAACGATCTTAATTCCTATTTATGAACATATCTTTTAAAATATGAGCCCCAAATGACTGCATATTGGCCAAGCTGAAGGAGATTTCAGTGTTTTTAATTCAGCATTTTCCAACACAGTATTTTATTCAGAATACAATATTTTAATATTATATATACAGTAGCTTGAGATAATTATCCATCAGATGTTGGAAAAGAAATAAATTTATGATTTAACTCCCCTTGAACCTGTACTGTTAGTATTCACATACATGAAGATACTTTTATGGTACATTGTTTTCACAGCTGCATATAAATATACACAAATCATGGCAGACAGGATATACTGGGGTGGGGCCCACAACACACACACAAAACTGTTCTGATAGTTGTGTTAAATATACTTATAATCAAGGTCACTTAAAAAAATTAACTATGGGTTACATTCTCAGGATTGATTGATTGATTGAGAGAGAGCGTGTGTGTATGTGTGTGTGTGTGTGTGTTGTGTAAAACCAGCTTCTTTTTTTGTGTGGGGGGAGGGTATTTTTTTAATGTTTTATTTTTTCTAAATGTTTATTTATTTATTTTTGAGAGAGGCAGAGAGAGAGGGAGACAGAGAATCCCAAGCAGGCTCTGCACTGTCAGCACAGAGCCTGATGCAGGGCTTGAACCCACAAATTGTGAGCTGAAGTCAAGAGTCGGATGCTTAACCAACTGAGCCACCCAGGCACCCCTATTTTTTTTTATTTTTGTTTACTTTATGTTATTTACTGAGTGCAGTATTGGTTTCAGGAGTAGAATTTAGTGATTCATCAATTATATACAACACCCAGTGCTCATCATAACAAGAGACCTCCTTTTTCTTTCCTTTTTTTTTTGTGCAAGAGAGGGCGCAAGTGAGCAAAGGGCAGAAAGAGAGGGGGAGAGAGAGAGAGAGGGAGGGAGGGAGAGAGAGAGAGAGAGAGAGAGAGAGAGAGAGAAAAAATCCTACGAGGGGCAGAGAGAGAGAGAGGGAGAGAAAGAAACAGGGCTCACCCAAAACAGAGCTCAAGCTCATCCGAAGCAGGGCTTGAACTCAGGAACCGTGAGTTCATGATCTGAGCTGAAGTCAGATGCTTAACCAACTGAGCCACCCAGGCACAAGTGCCCTCCTTAAAACCCATCACACATCCAGCAGATGTATTTATTTTATAAATGGAAGTTTGTACCTTTTGATCCCCTTTGCCCATTTCACCACCCCCACCCCTACCCCCATCCCCTCCTCTGACAACCACCATCTCTTCTCTGTATCTATGCGTTTGCTTTTTTGTTTTCTTAGAGTCTGCATTAAATGAGATCCTATGGTATTTTAGGTAACTAAAGACAAGGTAACTTTTACATGTGAATTTGAAAGTGCAAATGTGACATCTAGTAGGTGATGTAAGTGTTGAACGATCAGTCCGTCATGTGTGGTTTTTACTTTTCACTAAAAGACCCATGAAAACATGCATGCATTGTTGTTACCTTCATCTTGATCGTCATCAAGCTCTAAGAAGAGCACAGGGACACATTTCAGGATCTAATGAGAAGTCACACTAAATGCAGCACCTGTGTGTTGAAATATTTTTAACGGTGCAATTGAAAAGACCAGGGTATTTGACTACAAAAGCATTTCTAAATTTGCATTTTAAAAATTTTCTAAATTAAAAGACAAATAGCAAACTTGAAAAAAAAATGCTTCGAAAGTGTCAAAAGTGAAGAATATGTATTACCTAACATGTTCATGTTATGTTATAACATAATTTTCAAAGGGACTAAGAAGGCAAGCATATCACTCAAAAAGCAAAGAACAGGGGTGCCTCGGTGTCTTAGTAGGTTAAGCATCCCACTCTTCATTTTGGCTCAGGTCGTGATCTCTCAAAATAAATAAACTTAAAAAAAAAAAGGAATGAATATGTCCATATTTCCATATCATTTATTTAATATAGGTCAGAGAACTTAGAGTGGGAACTTTCACATTGACTCTCAAATGCTGACAAATGGGAATGCAAATTACTACCATGTTTTGGGAAAGGAATTTTGTATTATCTATCAATACATTGTTAATGACTTCTGGTTAGTAATTCTGTTCTGGAAATGTATTATAAAGACATAATAAAAATATTTTAGAATTATCTGTACAAAACTGTTCACCCCAGTATTGTTTGGTATAGTAAAATTTGGGACCAATTTAAATGTCCTTCAATAGATTTTTTTAAATTACCATGTATTTATTCTATAGAAAATTACAGAGACATTTAATCTTGAATTCTAAAGACTACGTAACAGAATAAAGAGTGTTTTAAGATATTATGTTTAAAAAACAAAGAATAATATTCCATGTGTACGTCAGCTGCACAAACTATGTAAATAGTAGTCTGGAAAGAAACATGCTAAAAGGCTGTGTCTGATTTTTTTTTCCATTTCACTATATATATGAAATATTGATTGTGCCGTTTTAAATTTTATTTTCCCTAATAATATTTAAATATAAGAACAGTAAATACACTGTCAGTATTAACCTTAACTTTCAAAATATTTATTTATCTCTAAAAGGTATCCATCCATGTTCATCCAGCTTTCACCCCACCTTACCTCTTCCCAATTGGAGATGTTGCTATCACCTATACAGCCGTTGACCTATCCAGCAACCAAGCCAGCTGCACTTTCCACGTCAAGGTTGTCGGTAAGTCACAAAATTGCTTGAGTAGGATTGCAAAAATAATCCAGTAGTCCAAGGGCTTGGCTTCTCCTTTATCTTCAACAACTCCCTCCCCCCGATTCTCCCGGCTGGCTTTGAAACCTGCCCATGCCACTCCCTCTTTGAAACCTACATCCTCTTTAACCATTGCTGCCTCTCTTTGATTTCTTCCAATATGAGCCTCTGGAAAGGTTCCCAGTAATTGTCATCTGTTTTGTCTCCACAGCCATTTATATTCAAAGTCACTCAAGTGACTCTCGTCCCCTTCACTCACATACAAACTACTTTCATCAGGGGCATCACTGGTCCCTAGAGTTATTTCTACTGCACACTTTTTCGTTCTTATATTACATAACCTTTCCTTAGATTTTATCATCTTAGATTTTATTAACCACACTCTCCTTATCGAAACTGTCTCCTTCCCCAGCTTATCTGACAGCAATCTGTCTTGATTCCACAACCTGTTTTTCTCATTTCTCCTTCTTTATCTCTTTCCTACATTGCTTCTCTTCCTCAGACCGGCTCTCAAATGTGGATCATCCCCAAGGTTCAAGCCTTAGCCTTCTTTTCTCTCTCTCTCTCTCTCTCTCTCTCTCTCTCTCTCTCTCTAGTTTTTCTGGCGATTTTGTTAACTGACAACTTCCAGAATTCAATCTGAAGCTTAGATCTATTTTCTGAAATTCAAACCAATATATAGAACTGCCTATTCAACATTCCCAGGTAAATGTCTTACAGGCATTTCAGACTCACCCAAACCTAGCTCAGAATGGCACAACCAACCACCTACCTACCATGCAAAAATCTGGAAGTCATCCCTGACTCCTCTCCTTCCATCATCAACACTCAATTATTTCTCAAGTTCTTCTGGTTTCATCTACATATTGTTTCGGAAATCTGCCCTAGTCTCTTCACCCTCACAACCACTGCTGTAGATCAGTCCTTATTTTGGATGGGGTGCTGGTTTATTTCTTAGTCTTCCAATTGTTCTTTGTACTTTCGATCAATTCAGTAGATATTCAATAGATACCAGGTACCCACCACCAAGAAGTAATATGTGGAGAAATAGGATATGTAGCAGCCTGTAGTGGTCAAGAGCACAGACTCTGAACCCAATCTGCTTCATCCAAAAGTAGAGTATAGGGTTATTGTAAGGCTTTTAATTAGTTAAAATATACAAACCACTCGAACTAGTGCCTAACTCACATTAAGTTCTGTGTAAACATATTGACATTTAGCAATATTCACCTCATATATTTTAATCTGTTTGTTTAAAATTTCAATACAACAAGTTCATTTTATGTTAAGAATTTTACATAACTTCTTGAAATAACTAATGTATAATCAGACCGGCTCCTGACCCTAGAAATGATAGGATTTGGTAGAAGTGCATAGAAAGAGACTCAAGTAAAAATCTGTCTACTTCGTTTCAGAGTGCTTAGGTATTTTAAATGCTTTCTCACTTGTTTTAAGCATGAACTTGGCCAGTCATATGTAAAAGATGCTGGATTCATTTTTTGTGGTGCTATGATCTTAAACATGGCATTGTGGTTCAAGCATTTGCCAAGTTTCAGTGTTTCGCCATGAAGAGTCAGCACAGTGAAATGTAAAATACGTACTCAAGCGTCTGACTAGACACTAGCTGAGTTTTCAAAGTGTGAAAGAGAGAGGTGACCTGGGAAAGACGAGGAAGCGGGAGAAGGTGAGAGAAAGGGAGACGTGGAGAGAGGGAGGGAAGAGAGAGAGAGAAAGATAAGAGACAGAGAAAATATTCTAAAGCCTGCATTTTCTTGTTTCCTCAGATGACAGGGTGTGGGTGTCTTATTGATAAATGAGAGGAGGCAGGAATGCTTTGGCTTAGCTTTCCAGGGAATACTGCCTCACTTGCTTTGAAATAGGCTTTCTCTCTCTCCTTTGGACACCACGCCTCCGCTGGTACCTCCCATTCTTTTGACAGTAATTGACTGAGTCTTAGCACCCTCTCGTACTGCAGTTCGACTTTAAAATATTCGTCTAGAATCAGATAAGTGTAGAAAATCTTGGAAAGAACCGATTTGCAATGTCTTTGGGAAAATAGTAAATACCACCAGATTCTTCAGTTTAACTGTAAATTGACTCGACTGAGTCACTCTTCAAGCGCACAGACCTCCACTGAACATTTTTTTCACTTTTTTCTTTGTGCAGCAAGTTTTTCTGAGCCTGTGTGACAGGCCAGGTGCTATGCTATGCAGTGGAAACCTAACTGTGAGCAAGAGAGACTTCGTCACTGGTCCCCAGAGTTTACGGTCTAGAAAAGGAGTCAAACCAAAGGTGCTAGACCAATGAAATGACAAGCATGAGGAAAAGAGAAAATGGAATTTATTCCTAAGACGTAGTGTAAAACAGAAATCTCTACATTCTCACGGATACAGCTCATTTAATTTCGGAGTGTGTGTTTTCATATATCATGTAAAGAAACACCCTGGTCTGGATGCCTGCGGTTGCAATTTTCTAGCGTAGTGACCTCAGATGAGTCCCTTTATTTGCGTACTCTGAGATTTGGTCATTTCACTCCTTCCGCTTCTCTGGGAAGGTTCTCTTCACTTCCTGGCCGCATCCAGAATTGCCTCGGACACCACTGTGCATAGGGTGATTTTAGACACCTTTCTAGACACATTTCTTCTTCAACAGGCAGAGGGAAGTATAGCAAGAACCAGCTCTCTCTCCTGCCTTGAGACGAGGGATAACAAACTCTCATTGTCAAAGGAGCTCCAGGGCCAGCCTTGTGCTAACAAGGTCAAGGCTCTCTGCCAGCACAAGTAGACTTCAGTTCTCTTATGCAAACCTCCTTGTCATTTTTGAATATCAGTTGTGACTTCTTTGTCTGCTTTCCTGTCTTTTAGATGTGGAACCGCCTAGCATAGACTGGTGCAGATCCCCACCTCCGATGCAGGTCTCAGAGAAGGAGCATGCTGCAACCTGGGATGAGCCTCAGTTCTCAGACAACTCAGGTGCGAGCCCAGGGATTTTGTGGTCAGCATGGTAACACTGAATTATGTTTCCTTTTTAAAAGCTTTTTTAAAACGTTTATTTTTGAGAGAAAGTGAGAGAGAGGGTGGGGGCGGGACAGGGAGCGAGGGGGCCAGAGGATCCAAAGCGGGCTCTATGCTGATAGCTCTATGCTCCATCTGGGGCTTGAACTCCTGAACCATGAGATCATGACCTGAGCTAAAGTTGGACGCTTAAGCACCTGACACCCGCAGGCACCCCTTAAAAGCTTTTGAAAGGATAAAAGAAATGAAAAGCAAATTACATCTTGTCTAAGTGGTATGAATAATCACATAAGGTAATATGTTTTAATCTAGGATAATTACATGTCATTTAATATTATTAATCTTACCCATTCTTTAGGTTCCCTTCCTTCATTCAGTATTTAGCGGACATTTATTAAACCTGTACTAGGAGGACTTGAAGATTTCTATAAATTCACTGAATCTCTAAGCTTATATTATCCCTGAAGGCATAAACTATGCATTTTATTCGTATCTTTAGTACAGTTTATGTATTCATGCTCATTTCTTAAACATATGCCCCCAAAATGATAAAAGTTCATAGGACAGCAGAAAAAAAAAAAAAGAGCAAACACAACTGAATTTCATGTTAAAGGTTTCACTAACGCCCAGTAAATAATAATAAAAAATGCAAATTACATAGATTTCTTAATTAAGTTTCTGCAGGGTCCCAACAGACTGACCCATTCGAGGAAAATCACTTATTCAGCAAGAATGCCTTAGTCTAACGAACCTTTTGAGTCTACTACTTCTGCGTTATAGCGTAACATCGTTTGTTTTTCACTAGTGGCCAAATCAACGTAAGTTGCGTGCCCGTCTGGTTTGCATAAATAGAAAATGAAAATTCAAATCAAAGCAAGTGAGAAGTAAAGTGACTGCAGACCAGTCACCCCACAACTAGATCCCTTCTTTCCCTTCTAGGGGCTGTATTGATCATCACCAGAAGCCATACACCAGGAGATCTTTTCCCTCATGGGGAGACTGTAGTGCAATATACAGCCACGGACCCCTCGGGCAATAACAGAACATGTGACATCCACATTGTCATAAAAGGTATTCTCTTCATAAGCCTCAAAAAATCTGGTTGACATTTGTTACGTTTAATTGCTATGTTTTATGGCAGAAAATAGGCTGTGCGAAGCAGATTTGTGAATTTAGAATACTGACAGATTTTATTTACGTTTCCGATTATTATTGCTTCACCTGACGATAGGTAGAAATATTTTCTTCCAGGGTAGTCTTTTTCAGTTTACTTTTTTTTTTTAACCTTTATCTCTTTATTTTGAGAGAAACGGAGACAGTGTGAGTGGGGGAGGGGCAGAGAGCGAGGGAGAGAGAGAGAGAGAGAGAAAGGGAGAGAGAATCCCAAGCAGGCTTGGTGTTGCCATCGCAGAGCCCAACGCAGGGCTTGAAGTCACGGAACCATGAGATCATGACCCGAGCTGAAACCAAGAGGTGCATGCTTAACCGACTGAGCCACCCAGGCACCTCTTCCAAGGTAGTCTTTAATTAATGCTTCGTTAACATTTGCACTAAAGGTACAAAATATTATGGTCATAATTCTACTTCAAATAACTGAGGAGACAGGTTCTGAAGATGTACTTGCTACATAATGTTACCTACTTTTCATTCTTATTAAAGGAACGCCACAAACAGCAACCCCAACTCAGAAATAACTTTTAGCATTTCATAAAATTTGCACAGCCTCTAATTCTGATTACACATAGGTACAGCTTTTCAACTGTGTCCGCCTCAGAACCAAAAAGTGTCCGTTGTCACAAGGATTTATGCTAAAAGTTTTTCTAGGAATAGTGGTGGAAAGGGAATTCTTTTCAAACATCACCTTAGACTCATGGAATTTAATTTATGTTGTTTATACCACTGTATATAAATAGTCTAATTTTTTTTATACAGGTTCTCCCTGTGAAGTTCCATTCACACCAATAAATGGGGATTTTATATGCACTAAAGATAGTGCTGGAGTTAACTGCACACTAAGTTGCTTGGAGGGCTATGATTTCACAGAAGGGTCTACTGAGAATTATTACTGTGCTTTTGAAGATGGTATATGGAGGCCGCCATATTCCACTGAATGGCCAGACTGTGCTAGTAAGTTTTAATTTTTTTTTCTGGATTCCTTTCATATATGTGAGTATGTGTTTGGGTGTGTGTACATTTTTTAATGTTTACTTATTTTGAGAGAGAGCGAAAGAAAGAGGCAGAGAGAGAGGGAGACAGAGAATCCCAAGCAGGCTCCGCACTGTCAGCACAGAGCCTGGCACAGGGTTCCATCTCACGAACTGTAAGATCATGACCTGAACCGAAATCATGAGTTGAACACGTAACCAAATGCACCTAGACACTTAACCAGGCACCCCTGGGTGTGTGCACATTTCTGACCATTAAAGAGGAAAACTGCCTTACAATAGGGATTAGGAAAAAATGGTGCCATGAATTTGAAATGTCTGTGGATAAGAGAAATGTTCATCCCTTGATTTAAAATGTTAGCCCCCCCCAGAGACTGGTTATTGGTTGAATTGCTACAGGACAAGATTCAGTTTAAAGCAAAACCATCTTGGCCCTCTTATTGTTATTTATCAGAAATATCTGAGGAGACTTACTGTTCTTGATCTATAAACTTGAACTTAAAGTATAACCTTATAGTCTGCAGAAGAGCTTATATTTAAAGTAAGGTCCCACCAACAATGAAGCGACAGAAAGAGAAATCAAGGAATCGATCCCATTTACAGCTGCACAAAAAACCATAAAATACCTAGGAATAAATCTAACCAAAGAGGTGAAAAGTCTATACACTGAAAACTAGAGAAAGCTTATGAAAGAAATTGAAGAAGATACAAAAAAAAATGGAGAAAGATTCCATGCTCCTGGATAGGAAGAACAAATATTGTTAAAATGTCAATACTACCCAAAGCAATCTACATATTCAATGCAATCCCTATCAAAATAACACCAGCGTTCTTCACAGAGCTAGAACAAATAATCCAAAACTTTGTATGGAACCAGAAAAGACCCCGAATAGCCAAAGCAATCTTGAAAAAGAAAACCAAAGCAGGAGGCCTCACAGTCCCAGACTTCAAGCTATACTACAAAGCTGTAATCATCAAGACAGTATGGTACAGCACAAGAACAGACACTCAGATGAATGGAACAGAATAGAGAACCCAGAAATGGACCCACAAACGTATGGGCAACTAATCTTTGACAAAGCAGGAAAGAATATCCAATGGAATAAAGACAGTCTCTTCAGCAAGTGGTGGTGGGAAAACTGGACAGTGACATGCAGAAGAATGAACCTGGGCCACTTTCTTACACCATACACAAAAATAAACTCAAAGTGGATGAAAGACCTCAATGTAAGACAGGAAGCCATCAAAATCCTCGAGGAGAAAGCAGACAAAAACCTCTTTTATTTTGGCCGCAGCAACTTCTTACTCAACACGTCTCCGGAGGCAAGGGAAACAAAAGCAAAAATGAACTACTGGGACCTCATCAAAATAAAAAGCTTCTGCACGGCAAAGGAAACACTCAGCAAAACTAAAAGGCAACTGACAGAATGGGAGAAGATATTTGCAAATGACATATCAGATAAAGGGTTAGTATCCAAAATCTATAAAGAACTTATCAAACTCAACACCCAAAAAACAATCCAGTGAAGAAATGGGCAAAAGACATGAATAGACACTTCTCCAAAGAAGACATCCAGATGGCCAACCGACACATGAAAAAATGCTCAACAACACTCATCATCAGAGAAATACAAATCAAAACCACAATAAGATACCACCTCACCCCTGTCAGAATGGCTAACATTAACAACTCAGGCAACAACAGATGTTGGCAAGGATGCGGAGAAAGAGGATCTCTTTTGCATCGTTGGTAGGAATGCAAGCTGGTGCAGCCACTCTGGAGAACAGTATGGGGGTTCCTCAAAAAACTGAAAATAGAACTACCCTGCGACCCAGCAATTGCACTACTAGGCATTTATCCAAGGGATACAGGTGTGCTGTTTCGAAGGGACACCTGCACCCCCATGTTTATAGCAGCACTATCAACAATAGCCAAAGTATGGAAAGAGCCCAAATGTCCATGGATGAATGAATGGATAAAGAAGATGTGGTGTACACACACACACACACACACACACACACACACACACACACACAATATGGAGTATTACTCGGCAATCAAAAAGAATGAAATCTTGCCATTTGCAACTACGTGGATGGAAGTGGAGGGTATTATGCTAAGTGAAATTAGTCAGAGAAAGACAAAAATCATATGATTTCACTCCTATGAGGACTTTAAGAGACAAAACAGATGAACATAAGGGAAGTGAAGCAAAAAGAATATAAAAACAGGGAGGGGAACAAAACATAAGAGACTCTTAAATATGGAGAACAAAACAGAGGGTTACTGGAGAGGTTGTGGGAGGGGGGATGGGCTAAATGGGTAAGAGGCACTAAGGAATCTACTCCTGAAATCGTTGTTGCACTATATGCTGACTAATTTGGATGTAAATTTAAAAAAATAAAAAATAAAACAAGTTAAAAAAAATAAAAAAGTAAGATCCAACATGTGTGATAGGATGAAAGATCAGTCACATTCTCTTTAGATCTGATTTAGATTTAGAGCTATTCTATAATCTTAAATATGTGTATTGTTATAAAGATAACCAATATCTTTGTCTAGTGTAAATATTCTTTGGAATTAATAGTTGATCCAGTACCATAGATGGAGTTTAAATGCCAGTGTCTTGGAGAAAGGGTAAAGCCCGCTTACTTGAGCTATTTTTTATCCCAAATGAGGGAAGTAATTAGAAGCAGTATCATTCACCTCTATCACAGATTTAGACAGTAGGATTTTAATGCTGATACTACTAGGAGGCATTGTCTCTGAATATTTGGAGACATCTTGCTAAGGCTAACCATGCAAGCTTTTGATCCAAGGAGAAATTCTCTGTGGAAATTATACTTTCAAGGAATTATTTTCTCTAATATTTAGAAAAATTTCAGTGTCTATTGGTTAAAAGTGTAATATAAACATGTATGATACAAATTTATATAAACATAAAAGATTTCTTTGACCCAGGCAGGATTTTTCAGAAATTCCCAGAAATACAATTAAAAAATTTTTACATCTCTTTTTCCCTTAAATACTCATTTTCTTAACGTGGTTGTAAGCTAAAGAATAATTTATCAAAGCAAACTCATCACTGGGTAATTTGGTACAGTGCTGCTTGGCTCGTGGTTTATAATGCCTAGAAACTTTTCCTAACTGTCATCTCCTGTTTTTCTAATGATCCCACAAATTGTTTTAGAATTAAAATACTAAGTTACCATTACTCCAAAGACAATTAAATCTTTGGGTTGGAACACCAGCTAAGTGAAACTGTTTTCTCTAACATTTTCCAGTAAAGCGTTTTGCAAATCATGGGTTCAAGTCCTTTGAGATGCTGTACAAAGCAACTCGTTGTGATGATACAGATCTGTTGAAGAAGTTTTCTGAAGCATTTGAGATTACCCTGGGGAAAATGGTATGTCAGTAGTATTGTCTGTCATATTTTAAAGGATACCGTTGAGCGTTTTCGTCGCGTCTCAGGGTAACCTGCCACTGGAATTCCTTGTCCTGATGACTTCCCTCCTCTATGTAATCCAGACTTTTCCCTCATATTTAGAATTGGTCATAGGTTTTGGACGTCTGGAATGAATTATAAGTGACTCTTTATTAAAACATTTTGAACTTTTTAAAACATTCTGAGTCAGAAAGCCAGAGAAGCGTGGGGTCCGTGTGGTTTGAAAATGTCTGCTTTGTTATTTAAAGTATGACAAAAATGCCATTGTAGGCTGTATTTATTTTAGGATGGGATAATTGAACATTGAAAGGGCTTTCTTTTTCATGCATTTTTGTTGAGGATTCTTTCAATGTTTACAGGAAAGCAAAGCAATATATTTAACTTGTGTTGAGCATCTCAAAGGCAGGAAACGTGTTCTATACGTATTTGAATCCCTAGTGGAGTAGGCAGCTTAGATTTGGGATAGATTCTAAGAGTGGAATGGGTGGTAGTAGATGTGATGTGCAGTGTGAGAGAAAGAGGGGAGGCAAGGAGGCAGAGTGCCCAGGAACACGGGCGCACGAATGGGTACACATGGCTGGGAGTGTCTCAGAGGATCTTTTCTGATGTCTCTTATTTTCTCAGCGAACAACGATGCAGAATGATCAGCTGAGAGAATAAGGATGGGAAGGAGTTGTTGAGGTTTGGAAAGAGAGGTGATGGTACCAAATAATTTTCTAAAAAGGCACAAATGAATGTGCTAAAGAAAGGTGCTAGGATTGGCCAGAAGCAGGTGTGTGTTTTCTTTCAAGCTGTAATCAACCATGTGGGTGGGTGCATGTGTGGACAAAGCAGAGCAATCAGTTTAGGGTTAAGGGTTCTGCAGACAAACAAGTGAAGAAGGGTGCGTGTGAGAGAGTAATTCAGGAGTAATTCATAATAAGGAGGTGAAGAGACATCAGGCTGAGAGACGGTGAAGAGATGGAGGGGTCAACGGATTATAAATCTGATGAAGTCAAAGAATTCCAAGAGGAGGAGAGGGTGCAGTTATCGGGCATGATGAGGTCTGAGGGTATGGCCATGAGAGCAGGTGACAAAGTAAGGCTGGAAGACATGAGGAGAAAGAGAAAAAGGAAGTGAGAAGCCAAGGTGAAGGAAGGATTAGCTGGATGGATACAGAAATCCCCAACAATTATAGCAGGGAGAGTTACTGGATGTTCTTAGAAGGAGGGGGTGATGCAGAATGGGGAAAGGCTGTTGGTAGCGGCCACATGGAGAGGCCATCTACTATACCATGAGCTTCAGCACTGTGAGGCTCTAAGGAGGGGTGAGGGAGCATGATCTGGAAACAGCAGGGAAGAGTGAGGAAGATACTTCCTCCACCTCTATGCCCACAGTTTGGGGAAGCTGGAAAGTGAGATGACATTGAGAGCAAAGGTAAAAGGAACAGAAAGAAAGGAGATGAAAAAAATAATAGGAGATTCGCTGATTACTGGCTGTGAGTTCCAAAGGGCAGAGGAAGATTCTGAGGACTTGGAGATGGGTGGGAGATAAAGTCAGAGGAAAGGGATCTAAAGAGCCATATGGAGTAAAAGATCAGAGACAAGAGATATGCCAGGAGTTCTGGGCTTCTGGGGATCAGTGATATAAACAGAGACAAAAAGGCATGAAAATAATTGTGGTGATTCACAGACACGGGAGGCTGTAAGGGACGGGGCCTGGAGGAGGACCAGGAGTGTGTCCAGGAACATGCAGGGCTCTAGCCCTCTCCTCTCTCCTGTGGATAGAATTGTGAAGGTCAGGGGAAAGAAGGGCTTATCCAAAGCACACAGAGATGTGATTTACATTTTATACTTTTCATTTTTTATTTGCAGGTCCCATCATTTTGTAGTGATGCTGATGACATTGACTGCAGATTGGAGGACCTGACCAAGAAATATTGCCTTGAATATAATTATGACTATGAAAATGGCTTTGCAATTGGTAATTATGTTATGTAGTGTCAGTAGTTTGCAAGACTGATCTGCAAAATAAACTAATTCCAGAAGAGTGGGACAAATTAGAAAAATTAACTTTTTTTAAGCCACAAAATTCTTGAAGTGATAAAAAGAAGAATAAGTCACATTATGATCGTGATAGTTTAATATTTATATGATAGGATAGTACTAAAGCAGTTTTTATATGGCATTCAATTAAAATTGCAATTAAGCCGTGAATTTAAAACAGTTACACGTGTAAAATGCTCCGATTCCTCACCAAGAATATGTTAAGACTCAATCTGTTCAGGTCGGATATACCTTCTGGTTGAATTTTGATGTTTTCTGCATGGCATCTCTAAACATTTTTATTAAGGTTATTCCTAAGTCTGGTGTGTGATTTTTTGCTGGCGTATCTGGCCATTTTGCTTACTGCCTTAATATTCCTGGTAGATTTTAGTAGTCACTCTTGGGTCTTTCATTAGCAAAATCATCAACCTTTCCAGTAATTATATTTCTGATTTTTATCGCATTGTTATAAAACTGCCAAACACTTCCAGAATGCTGTTTTTAAAAATAATAGTGATAACAGAATAGTGTCATGGTTAAGCACCATGGACTCTAACACTAACTTCCTACATCCAAATTCTGGCTCTACCACCTGCTAGCTTGTGGTCTTGAGCAAATTTGTACTCTGTGCCTTACTTAGTCTTCTCACCTATAAAATGGGTATATAAGAATTCTAAACTCATAGGGCCATTCTCAGGATAAATTGAGTAAACACAGGTACAAATAAAGTCCTTAGAAGGTTATCTGAGACAATATTAGTTGACATTACAGCAGACATCCTTTTTGTTTCTCGCACTAATCACATATATCATATTTTTAGTGACTTAGCATGAAGAGTGATGTTGACCTTTGCTTTATACTTTTTCAATTTTAGAAATATTATTTTGCATATACTTTTATTGCAAAAATTTGAAAACTACCAGAGCCCAAAGAATGAAATAAAGATAATCCACATAAATAATCCTGTAAATAATTCCATTAATGTACTAATATATGTATATATAATATACTAATGTATATGTATACACACATATAACTGTACATGTATGTGTGTATATGTGCCCATATTATCTTATTAACCTGAATTTTTAGTTAACATTTTATTGAGGACATTTTTCCTTTATTAAATATTATACTTCAATTTCAGGGCCCACATATTATTATTTAATCAATCAATTGCTGTAACTTAGGTAAACAACTTCCGGTTGGTAGACTTTGGGGTTTCTCTCCATTTGAACTATTATATAAAACTTCTCAGCGAAAATTTCGGACATTAAAGTTTTAGGTAGGAAAATATGAAGTGGCATTGGTAGTGACATGACTAGAGTAACAGGCCTCTTCTGCCACACGTGACCCAAGTTTCCCCTCCCATGTTACTGAGGTAGATTATTGAGGGTTTAGGGATACACACAGAGAGAATCACTTGCCGTCAGAAGACTTTGAGATAGGCAATGTTTGTCATCCGATAAGGATCAAAATAACAGTTTTCTAGATTCAGACATGGACAGATGGTACCACTGATCCTAAGAGATAAGCCTTCATCCTTGAATGCCTTTACAATGGAGAGTCCCAAGATTAGCGTAATATTTATTTTAAAAAAAACATTTTAATTTTTAAAGAGAGAGAGAAAGAGCATGAGTGGGGAAGGGACAGAGAGAGGGAGACACAGAATCTTAAGCAGCTCCAGGCTCTGAGCGGTCAGCACAGAGACCCACACGGGGCTCAAACTCACAGGCCGCGAGATCATGACCTGAGCTGAAGTCAGACGCTTAACCAACTGAGCCACCCAGGTGCCCCAAGATTAGCATAATTTTTTCTAACAACTTGATGAGTCATAATGTATGAAAAATATACTATATATATATATATATATATACTTTATATATACTTTATATATATATATACACTTTATATATATATATACACTTTATATATATATATATACTTTATATATATATATATATATATATATATATATATATATATATATATATGGTTTGACCTCATGATAGTCTTATAATTCAAATGAAAATTAAAATGAGATGCCATTTTCAACCTGTCAGATTAACAAATTCAAATAAGAATCATAACATCCAAACTTGGCAAGGGTATAAGGGAAAAAAAAACATACTCACATATTGAACACAGAGGAGAAATTGGAGGACAGTGGACAATATGTGTCAAAAGGATTAAAAACACTCAAGCCTGAAATTCTCCTTCTAAGAATATTCCTCAAGGTAAAAATCATGCCAATATGCAAAGATGTACTCCATTTCATAAATTCTAAGGTGTACATTTTTCATCTGAACATCTCTGAAATTGGAATATGTCTTCTCAATAATGGTGCTTACACTGTATGAAATCATATATGCACAAGGATGTTCAAAATTTTAAAATAACCTAAAAGTCTGAAAACAGAAACCTGGTTATTTTTTGGTATATAGACATAGAAGAGAATATTATGAAAACATTTGACACAGAAATGCCATAATATACCATTGATAAAATTAGAAAAAGATTACTAAATAATATACACATAGTATAATCTTTTATGTTTATATCTATTCCACTGTTACACGTATCTGTATGCATAAATGTGTATGTGTGGGTTTATATATCCATAGAAGAAAATCTTGCCTAAAATGCTGTAGTTGTTACTTCTCTGTGGTGGAATTATAGATAATCTACACTTTTTTTTTTTGGTCTTGCTCATCTGTTTTTCTATAATGGCTACCTAATACTTGTGGGAAAAACACTTAGATGAAAAACAAAATTTTTACAAAATTATTTATCGTAGGCAATTTTAATAGCCCAAAACAAGTTAAACAAAAAAAAAATTTTAAGCAGCTTATTTTATTTAAAAATCTATTTTAAATTTTATTTAAAATTTTTAAACAGCCTACTTAGGTGGACAGGCCTGTATAAATATAATTTGATATTTATAATTTTTTAATGTTTATTTATTTTTGAGAGAGAGAGACAGAGCATGAGTGGGGGAGAGCAGAGAGAGAGAAAGAGACACACAGATTGCGAAGCAGGTTCTAGGCTCCGAGCTGTCAGCACGGAGCCCGACGTGGGGCCCGAACTCACAAGCTGTGAGATCATGACCTGAGCCAAAGTCGGACGCCCAACCGACTGAGCCACCCAGGCACCCCAATATAATTTGGTATTTAAAGCACATAAGAAAGCAACAACAATATACTCAGGCCAATATTCGCATCATTTACTGGGGTTTTAGAGTGAGTCAAATACTGAGCTAGATGGTTTATGTATATTGTCTCAGTTATCCCCCAGACCTGTGCGGTAAGAATAGTGACCTCAATTTATAAAAGGAGAAAGTGTGGTTCAGAGAGATGAAAGTAATTTGATGAGGACTGTACCCTCACATCATGAAGCTACAATCTGAATCCATGCAGGGAATCTAAAGAATCTCAAGTCTCCATGTCACATCCTCCAGCGTGGTTACATCACGTTTAACTTACATGCTATCTTCAGAAACTGACCCCACTCTAAAGTATGATGTAGCTATCTTGAATAATCCCCACAAAAGGAAACCTGCTCATGTGCATTAAGTTCGTAAAGCTGATATTAACATTTTTTAAGAGAATGGAACAAATCCTGAAGGGAAATGGGAATTTATTAAAATTCTGCACCCACATCCTATTTACCTCTAAAGCTGAAGTAATTAACTATTAGCTCAAAGATAGAATGGCTTACAGGCATAGGTAACTCCACTGAGACTTTTCTTTCTTTTTGGTGTAATTCTTTGGTAATTTAAATTAAAGTGATGTGCCTAAAAATTATAAAATTATAGATGAAAACTATGAGGTTCTAGAAGAAACCCTGTATTCAGTTCATTATGGACATCATTCAGTTCATTATGGACAATTTAAGAAATAATCAAGGGCGATCTGACTTGTGGCTTAACATTAAAATCTAAATGCTGCTAAAGAGGCAACTGTAGAATCTTGTTTCTCTGCCCCAACTCTCTAGGACCTGGTGGCTGGGGCGCGGCTAATAGGTTGGATTACTCTTATGATGATTTCTTGGACTCCGTGCAAGAAACACCCTCAGGTGCCAGCAAAGCCAGATCTTCACGAATGAAAAGAAGCGCCCCATTATCTAACCACAAAATTAAGTTAATTTTTAACATCACAGGTAAGGATAGACTGTCTATTTGAAAAAACAATATTGTGGGGAAGTCTTGAAACCTATTTCAAGTGTGGAAACCTTGAAAATAGGTGTGGAAACCTATTTTGCAAATTTTCCATGTCTTATCATTCTTAGGAAATAATCCTGGAACCCAAAACTAGGGACAGCACAGTCCCCTAAGTTTTGTCATTCTTTTCAATTTAATATCACAGATACATTTTATGATTCTCGCAGCAACAAGTAGCCTTCTTTGTATTCATTTTGACATGACACACTGAGGCATGTTTTTAAAAAGCAAGAGCTTGCAGAAATTTAACATGCTACATGGGAGAACTTCATAAAAACAATCCAGATCCTGCATATAAGAGAAGGATTTAAACAAATTGCATTGTTCCTAATATTGTCCACGTACTAGTTGTTCAGTAAGTAGTGACTGAGTTTGAGTTTATCTTTCCTGGAAGATTCTAAATATGCCATTTCTTCTTGCTGAAGAACTAACTACAGTTTCCTGAAACACCGTGTGTGCCGTGTTATGTTTTATTTCATCTTGTTTTTATCTCAGCTAGTGTGCCATTACCCAGTGAAAGAAATGATACCCTTGAACTGGAAAATCAGCAACGACTCATTATGACTTTGGAAACCATTACAAATCAACTGAAAAGGATCCTCAATGAGGAGCCCATGTATTCCTTTCAGCTTGAAACTGACATGCTTGTAGCCGAGAGCAATTCGTTGGAGACTGAAAAGGCTTTCCTTTTCTGCAGACCAGGCTCAGTGCTGAGAGGGCGGATGTGTGGTAAGACTTTTCCCTGCAATACAAAATACCTGGCGCATAGTGGGTCAGATGAGATGCACAGAGCTGTTTTACAACTATACAGGGATACTGAAATGAAGCATTTCGCTCTTGCTGTGTGGTCCTTACTACTATTCTGTCTGAGGAGTCTAAGTAACCACTATTGTTCAGGACAAGAAAACTATTTCACGTATGGGACTCAGATCCTTAGAGTTCACAGCTTTCAACAACATCTCCAGTAATAATAATAACGAATACTTTTGGACCATTTCCATAGGCTGGCTGAGCACCTCTCGTGTTTAATTCTGTTTACCAATTCTGCGAAGTGCTCTTATTATTAAGCACATTTTATGGATGGCAAAACTGAAGCCAGAGAGAGAGGCTAGGCACTTAGTAAGTCTTACCCCTTAAGACAGTAAGTGGTGTAGCTAAGATTCCCACCCGGGTAGCCAATGCCAAGTTCACGTGGCATAGAATCAGCCATTTTAAAGTGTACAAGTTCATTGGTATTTAGTACATTCATGATGTTGTTCAGCCATCACTGCTACCAAAATATTTTCATCACCTCCAAAGAAGATCTCATAACCATTAAGTAGTCATTCCTCATTCTCCTTACCCCCAGTCCCTTAATTTCTAACCCCGACTGCCACAGTCTGGATCAATTCCAGCCTGTTTCCCGTATAAGCCGATTGTTTATAGATACTGGAAACTCCTCTAACCAGGTTCTGTACACTCAACTGGACCAAATGACATGAGTCTGGTGCCAGTCTCTCTGTAGGCATGGGATCTTGCCTCCTGGATGGAAAACCTGCCTCAGCAGTTTTTATTGCTTTTCCCAGAGCTCAGTTGGGTGATCAATGCAGCCCAGCAAAAGCACATTAAAGTGGTCATTCTGAGCCTGCTCTTGTTTCCTCCCTACCTTGTGAATAAAAATTAGAAGTCACCTTGACCAGTGTTCTGCATTTCTCAGTGTGTTCTTGAGACTGCCTGTAGCAGCAGCATCTGAAGTGCTTATCAAAATGCATCTTGACTCAGGTCCTATCCCAGAACTAATATATCTGACACTTTGGGGGCAGAGCCTTGGACTCTGAATTTTTAGTGAGTTCCCAGGTAATTCTTATAGACTTTAACATCAGAATCCTCTAGGTGCTAATTTCAAATATCCTCTCTGTGCAAATACTAAGTTTGCAAGCAGCCTTTTAGTGGGCTTAACATTCCACTGTGGTCTCAGAAATCCTCAGTCACGTCAAGTCCACCAAGTAGTAGACCAGATCTCCAAGGAAGAAGGTCCTGACATTGGCCTGTTTCCTGGGAACCCTTGAGTCTGAGGACGCCTCGGACTTGCCTTCAGTGGACAGTAATTCCTGTAGGCAGAGACAGGGGTCTGCTTAACTCATCTCTTTACTCTCACAGCCTTTTCCTGGTTTTGTTTCTAGAAATGATGCTGCAATGGACAAGCAGTCCATTTCATAAGGGAGCCATTCAGAGCAACAGCTAAGGAACTGTTTTTCAGATCTTGAAGCCTCAAATTAACCTAAATGTGCATTGTTTTATCCTTTTCTTTCAGCAGCCTTTTCTTTGTTAGCTCTGTGTTTCCCGGGATGATCTTCTTTAATCCACACTTTAAAGCCCCTATCATGGAAGCCTGAAGCTTGGGCAATAAGAATTTGCATTTTCTTAAACAAAAAAGAATCTACTCTTGGTTTCTAGAAATACATTTCTGGAAGGTTTATCTTGTGAGTAAACCTCTGACAATAAGATTTAACACATAAACAGTAGTACTTGGAAGCGTGCTTAATTATTTTCGTACCTTAGGAAAAAAGAACCCAAATGTGTTCCATTTCTCTAGTTTACTGTATTCAGTGTTTCCTGTTTGTTTTCTTTTCAGTCAATTGCCCTTTGGGAACCTATTATTCCCTGAAGCATTCTGTCTGTGAAAGCTGCTTCACGGGATCCTATCAAGATGAAGAAGGGCAACTTGAGTGCAAACTCTGTCCAACAGGGACTTATACTGAATATCCCCATTCTAGAAGCAGCTCGGAATGCAAAGGTAATGGCCTAGTGCACATTTTGACCAGAAGCCTGAATTTGATCTCCAGTTATGAAGTCTCAATGGCAGATAGGATTATTTTTGTCTTTTGATTTTCAATTATTATCTTAATGTTTCCCTCACTTTAAAGAAGTCTATTTTTTTCCCCTTTGGAACATTTTATTGCTCTAAGTCAAATTCCACTGTCAATAATTCGAATCCACATTTATCAAATAACTCAGATTTTTTTTTTTAGTGAATCTCACATTAACTGGTGGCAAGGACTTCCGTAACACTTAGCAATCACATTAGAATGATACTTGATACGAGATCAACTCTCCATTTACTTGGAAATTAATGACTATAGGTACAGATGCATGTATTCTTTCTAGTAAAGTATCTCAAGATTTTATAAAAACATTTTATTGTCATTCTCAATAAACATTCCTGATGGGAATGTTCTCTTTCATGGTTAAAGTTATAATAAGCTACACCTAGAAGAAGGAATTTCAGACCTGCACCCCTCACTGTTGTTGCAAATGCAGATGTGGTTGCTGAATGACAAATATAAACGTGAGAGTTGCGCTAGGTGATTAGAAGTGCTAAAAACATTAGCAGTGCTGGAAATGAGCATCATTTGGAGGACGAAGGCAGAAGGAATGGATGGTGTACTTGGGGGTTGAGGATTCTGTCTCTACCACAAAGCCACTGCTTTGAATCTTAGAAAGTTGCTTACTCTCTCTGGGCTTCATGCTAAGACTACTTTTATTCTCTGCTCTGCCAGCCCTCAGATGGGGTCTGTAGGTAGGAGGGCAGAAGAGGGCCAGTTCTCAGAGCCATGAAGTTACCACTGTAATTATGAGGCTCTAGCCCAATTCGAGGTTTTGTTTTCTGTCACTCCAGAAGTAGTGTACCAGCTGAGAACTTATACAAGGACAAGTCCCCCTGTGTACAACTTGTTCTTATGACAGTACCTTTCTGAGATGGGATTTCTAACTTCACTCAAAAACCATTTATTAGCAGGGGCCTGGGTGGCTCGGTTGGGTAAGTGTCCGACTTCGGCTCAGGTCATGATCTCACGGCTCGTGAGTTTAACCTCTGCATCGGGATCTGTGCTGACAGCTCAGAGCCTGGAGCTTGCTTCGGATTCTGTGTCCCCCTCTCTCTCTGCCCCTCTCCCATTTGTGCTCGGTCTCTCTCTCTCTCTCTCTCTCTCTCAAAAATAAATAAACTTTAAAAATTAAAAAATAATTATTGGCACTTTCTAGGTGGCTATGCTAGGTAATAACGAAAGTAACTAGAAATCAGTCTAAAACTTACTAGAACAGAGAAGCATGGGGCAGTCTAAAATACAGTCTATATGTAGTTCTTTGTGTCCCTCATTGTATCCTGAATAAATTAAAATGCAGAAAACCTTACCCTACCGAGTGCTAGTTTTGTATAGCTTAATGTCATTGTTCCTAACCATATTACGTTTTTCTCTTCAGCTCAGTGCAAACAAGGCACTTACTCATCAAATGGCCTTGAGACGTGTGAATCGTGTCCACTGGGCAGCTACCAGCCAGCATTTGGTTCCCGGAGCTGCCTCTCGTGTCCAGAAAGCACTTCAACTGTGAAAAGAGGAGCCGTGGACATATCTGCTTGTGGAGGTAATCGAAGCCTTAGAAGTTGTTATTTCTTTACACCTGATACAGGTTCTATACCTGGAGGAGTGGAATGTTTTCAGCAAAACCGTTATGTCTACTGCACGCAAAGGAAGTAAATTACTGTCTCTTCATGGAGAGTTTCCTTTCATTCAGCCAGTCAACACTTAAGTCTAAACACCAGCAACACGAACACTGTGCTCGTGCCTTTAGGATCCCAAAAAAAGGTGCAAGACTTGGTCTCAGGATTCAGTATTAATAAACATGTGCCTCCATGATATGGTAGAAATATGTCTCATCTAGGAACTTAGTTTCCTCCTTTATGAAGTGAGGTCCTGTCTCATGTTCCTTGAAACTCTGAAAAGACATTCAATGAATTATGACATTTCATTTCCTATAGTTTGAAGGTTTTTGTGAGCAGTTATCCACTCTGGCTGTACTTTGGAATCATCTGCCCATTTACATCAACATTTTAAAAATACTGAAGCCCTATCTCCTCTCCAATATTCTGATTTAACTTGTCTGGTGTTCTTTTTAAGTTCTATACCCTTCCCCAAGTGATTCAAAAGTTACAAGGGGGCACCTGGGTGGCTCAGTCAGTTGAGCTTCTGACTTTGGCTCAGGTCATGATCTTGCATTCGTGGGTTCGAACCCCGCATCAGGCTCTGTGCTGACAGCTCAGAGCCTGAGCCACCATTGGATTCTTGTCTCCCTCTCTCTTTGCCCCTCCCCTGCTTGCACTCTGTCCTTGTCTCTTAAAAAATAAAATAAAACATTAAAAAAAAAAGTAACAGGAAAAGTTGAGTATGACTAATTTTGGGTCTCACATGTCAGCATGGAGGGCTTCAAAATGAAGATTGCAGGGTCCCACCCTTAGAGTTTTTAAGTCAGCTGGTCTGGTGTGGGGCCTGAAAATTTACATTTCTAACTAGTTCATTAGTGATGCTCCTTCTACTTGGTCCAGGGACCATATGTTGAGAGCCACTGGTTTGTTCGTGTGTTTGTTTTTCAGTTTATTTATTTATTTTGAGAGAGACACAGCATGAGCAGGGGAGGAGCAGAGAGAGAGGGAGAAAGAGAATCCCATACAGGGCTCAAACTCATGAACATTGAGATCATAGCCTGAGCTAAAACCAAGAGTCGGTTGCTTAACCAACTGAGCCACCCAGGTGCCCCAAGAGCCACTGGTTTAAACAGAAATAAAAAGATTAGGGCTCCAGTTTTCCAATATTTCTAACATCCCTACCATGTACAGTTTTCCAATACAGCATAAAGACTAGAAGCTGCAAACAAAACTGAAAAATGAAAACTTAAAATGGCCATGACCCTAAGGCTAAGAGCCCTGCTGCCAGGAACTCCCAACTCCATGCATGTACTTTGCAAAGTCAATGAAACTTGTTTAAAAATAAAAAGTCGCTGGCCTACCTCTGCTGCATCACTGGGAACAGAATAAGCATGCTGGTTGAAACATGGCTTTTTAAAAATTGTGGATCTTCCACTTTCTCTACACCCTTATTTAAAAACCTAAGGTCTATGGCCATCTGAAAATTTAAAAACTGCTCCCTTAGTAAATAATACACATCTGTATCCAATTAGAAACAAATTTTTGGACAACAACTGTATAGGACATTTTCCTTTGGTGCTGGGACACTCCTTTGTAATGTCCAGCATTACATCTTAGGATCTGCAGTCCTCATAAGACGGTGCTGCAGGGAGAAAACCAGGAAGCATGCCATAATTACAGGTTTTATATACTGTGCCAGTTTCGTCAGTTTAAATCGTCTCAGTCAGGTGGGATCGCAGTACATAGAAAAGTCTGTTAGAACTTTGGAACCGGGCAAGCGGCGTTCATCAACCTGATATTTCACTGAAGAGAAGAGAATTTAACGGCGACCTAATTGAAACTCATAAACCATGTCTGTTACGTCATACCAGCTTTGAGGATTCTTTTTTTTATTAAAAAGCAAATCAGGGGGCGCCTGGGTGGCTCGGTCGGTTAAGCGTCCGACTTCGGCTCAGGTCATGATCTCACGGTCTGTGAGTTCAAGCCCCGCGTCGGGCTCTGTGCTGACAGCTCAGAGCCTGGAGCCTGTTTCAGATTCTGTGTCTCCCTCTCTCTCTGCCCCTCCCCTGTTCGTGCTCTGTCTCTCTTTGTCTCAAAAATAAATAAATGTTAAAAAAAAAATTTTTAAAAAAAAGCAAATCAGGCTTCACATTATGGTTGAAATAGATCTACTAAGGACTTTTTTTTTTTTTTTTTTGGTCAATATACAAATGAGTTTTGGAAGAAAGTCTACAGTAAAAAATTCTCTTTTTCTCCCTCACTCCCTCCAACCACAAAAGTAACTAGGATCTTTACAGTGAAACAAATTCATATCTGACGATTTTTCCTTTTAGCTTCCCAAGTAAGCCTTGAGGTTTGTCTAATACCAAATTATTGCAATAAAGTGATTATAATTCCCAGAAAGTCTCTAATTAAACTTCTGGTAACTGCCATATTTCTCCTAATATTCCCAGCATAAGTTTTAACCACATTCCGTTCGTCATAAGTGAGTTAGGCAGAGCTGAACTCAACATTCTTCTGTGGTGTTAAATAAATACCGTTTTACTTTAAACTTACATGTGTATGATTTCTAAAATAGTCTCATATATATTTGTCTCAGTTTTAAGCTCCTTCCTTCCTCCCTTTCTTATTTTTTTCGTTCTGTAGTGATTTATTTTTAGGTATATGTTTATGGTTTACCTACTCTTTTACTAAAGTTTTACTTTTTGCATTCTTTAGCATGTTGAATTTAAAGTTATTTTTAAGTATATTACTATATTAAAGTAATATATATTTCATGCATTTCATGTTTTATCACCACTTAGAATATTAAATATCCTTAGGTCGGTGACTACAAACTGAAGAGTCTGAAATTTTTCATTTTTTAAAAATGACTTTCAGGGGTGCCTGGGTGGCTCAGTCAGTTAAGCATCCAGCTCTTGGGTTTCGGCTCAGGTCATGGTCTCATGGTTTGCGGGTTCGAGCCCCACATCAGACTCTGTGCTGGCAGCATGGAGTCTGGCTCAAGCTCTCTCTCTTACACACAAAATAAATAAACTTTAAAAAATAAAAATTAAAAAATTAAAAATTACGTAGACTTTTATCAGAAGAATAAGTCCCACAAATGATTTTTTTTTTGGTGATGGTGTTGTTTACATATGGTCCTATAGGAAAAGGAAAGATTATTGCTGAACCAGGATGATATTTCTTACCCCGGCCCCACAGAATGAAGTTAAAAGGAAGCTTAGGATAAGAGTCTCTGACCCCTGAATTTGTTTTAGGAAAGCCATTTATTTTATTTCATATTTTTTTAAGTTTATTTATTTTGAGAGAGACAGAGTGAGAGCACATGCGCTCACATACAAGTGGGAGAGGGGCAGAGAGAGAGAGAGAAAGATAGAATCCCAAGCAAGCTCTTTGCGGCAGGCCTGCAGTGGGCTTGATCCCATGGACCAGGAGATCATGACCTGAGCTGACTAAGAGCCTGCCTGACCTCAAGCTCAACTGACTGAGCCACCCAGGCGCCCCAGGAAAACCATTTAAAATGCAAAATTCACTTGGCTCCAGGGCTGTCTGTGTTATCCTTAACACCATCAGGGAACAGACGTGTGGGATTACATTTTTCAGGTCACTTCAATGCACTATTTTTAATTCTATTTTAATATCACTTTTGGCATACTTAGATTTCTCTCTGTCTCCAGTAGAAGAGGTTAAAAGGATCTTGTCCCATTTTTCTTGACTCAGAAACCACAGCTGCTTTGACCAAGATTCAAAATGAGACTTTTTCCCCTCTCTTCTTACAAAATTAGACCATGAGGAACTGCCTGTGTATAGGCGCATGTGTGTATATTTAATACTGTATTGTATACTACATATAGCGCTATTGTTATGTATGTTATGTTTACATTTACATATGCTATATGGGTATATGTATACTTACAACATATATATATATGTATATTTACTATATGTATCAATAATATATTAAGTACTGACTGTCCACTCCTGGAAAGTATATTTCTGATGACAACTGTCTCCCTTTGGAATATAATTTAAGCTCATTTTCACATGAAAATTCACACTTTCTGTGCCAAAAAGCAAAGTATAGGGGCACCTGGGTGACTCGGTTGGTGAAGCATCTCATTCTTGGTTTCAGCTCAGGTCATGATCTTGCAGTTTTGTCAGTTCAAGCCCCATGTCAGGCTCTACGCTGGCAACACAGAGCCTGCTTGGGATTCTGCCTCTCCTCTCTCTGCCACTCCCCCACTTGCACTTTCTACTGTCTCTCAAATAAGTCAATAAACGTTAAAAAAAAAAAAAGCAAAATATAAACATCACTGTTTTGAAAAGCCAACTGACTTGCTGATTTTTAATCTTAAGATTTTATTATTATTGCATATTAGTATAATTTTTGACATTCTGTCAGTTTCTAAGGGTGGAGTCCTTTTTTCTCTTTGAGGGTAAGGTGCTGAAAAAAATGTATGTGCAAAACAGTTTAATTCATCATAGCATCTTGGTTTCACTGGCAGAATTTATATTTTTACCTTATCATACACACTCATATATCCTCTGAAGCAGAGTTTTATACCTTTATTAGTGGAAGATCTATGCCTCCAATTAACTACTGTAATTAGCTGTTTGGAGGTACCTTTTCCAAATAGATGATAATTTTTTTTGGAAACTTGACATTCAGAAAACCCATTTTAAACTCAGCAACTTTATAATATGTTTGTGCAAAGCCCTGTCTAGAACTCTGAGATCTAGCAACAAAGAATAGATTAATTTATTCTTGGTGAACAAAGGTATTTATAGTTTGAAGTTTTAATATACAAATGTTTTTGTTATAGCAAGTATCTTGTTTCACTAAGATACTTACAATTTAAAGTTTTAATATAACAGATGTATTGAGAATATTTGTTTCTAAATAAGCATTAATATCTATGATATCTTCTGCCATCTCTTGATTTGACTCCTGACTTTTTGTCAGAGGGTGTGTAAAGGAGCACTTTTGCAAAAGATGTGACTGGCTGTTTCTGCTTAAAAACTTTGACCTAAACCTCTTAAGATGACCGCAAATGCTTTATTGCTTATTTAATGTTTATTGTCATACCAATAAAAAAGAGATGCCATTACCCAGAATATCCTGCTCCGTTGAGCCTCAAGTGCATTTCTAAATTTTTCAGTCATATTGCTACTTATTTCTGCCATACTGATTTTTATTAACAAAAATCCAAAACCTAAATGGAAAGTATGCTGAGATTCCCCAAAGCTACTTCCTTGTGTTCTTCTATATTTAAATTTATGCAGACACGTCTTGATAATTTTAGTGGTTTCCTCAGTTTGTAACGGTTTTAGGACTCATGCACATGACACCAGTCAGTTCACATAAGAACATGCTCTGGATGAATTCATCTTTGGGTCACAATCTAAAATCCCAACCCAAAGATTTAGTCGTGGCTAGTCTGCCCCATCTTCCCTCTGCCAAATGCAACCAAAATTTATTGAAGGAAATGCAAGTTCATGTCATATTTGAAGCTATTTCTTGTTTGGTTACCGTCCCACCAATTAGCAAGATTTGGATAAATGGCAATATTCAACTGGATGTTGTTTATAAAAAGCATGTCTAACACAAAATGACATTAAGAGGTTTAAAAGTAAAAAAAAAAAAAAAAAAAAAAAAAAAAAAAAAAAAAGACCCTTCCCCATAAATACCATAAATCATGGATAACTATACAGGAGAAATAAAATTCCTAATAACATAAAAAAAGCAACTTAAATCATCATCAAAATGTAAATTCAAATAACAGTGCAATTCCATTTTCACTTTCAAATTGAAAAAATACTTAAGTGATCATTATCAGTAGTGATGAGTACGTAGTAAGAGCAATTCCATACACTACTGATGGGGCCGTAAGTTAAAATCTTTTTTATTTATTTATTTTTTTAAGGATTTGACATTCTGTATTCATGGCTTTACATTTTCCATTATCTTTAGATCTATAGATTCAACGACTCAAATTCAGCTGTTCAAATTCAACTATTATCCCAAGGAAATAATCAGAGCTGTATACATAAGTTTATGTAGAAAATTTCACATCAGCAATATTTATAATAGCTAACAAAGAAAAGCAACCTAAATGGCCAGTAGTAGAGGAAATGTTAGATTGTTTATGGTCTGTCAATGGCATGTAATATTTTTCTTTTCTTAAAAACCATGCTGGTTAACAAGTTGGAGAATGATTTGGGAAATGCTTAGGATATAATGTAAAGTAGAAAAATCAGAATACAATATTACAAGGTCAATTCAAATTTTTATTGAGTTAATGTGTGTTGTTAAGGGGGGGGGAACAACAGAATGTTTGGGTGATAACATAGTGCAAGCAGTAGATATGTGCAAGAGAATATTTTCACAATTCAGTAGCTTTCTTATCACTGAAGGTTGATGTACTTCTTTTCAAAATAGAGCATGTTGCTTCTGACTCACAAATGCTTTGTTTTTACCCGTGCAGTACCTTGTCCAGTAGGAGAATTCTCTCGTTCTGGATTAACACCCTGTTACCCGTGTCCTCGAGACTACTACCAACCCAATCCAGGGAAGTCCTTCTGCTTATCTTGTCCCTTTTATGGAACTACAGCCTCCTCTGGTGCCGGATCGATCACCGACTGCTCCAGTAAGAAGATACACTTCATTTCTTATGTAATCGCGCATGTTGGCAACTTGCGTTTGTCTTGTGGTAACCGTGATTCCGAATATTACTATTCTCAGTGGATGTGGGTGTCGGGACTTGCTAAATTGTCCTTTGGGGGGCTTTTTGATGACAGTGACTCAAAGATTCTTATTTTGGGAGCATTGAACTTGATAACTTCCACATCTCTCTCTAAGAGTCTAGGATTTAGTTATATATGCCATCCATCTATATGGTCTCTTTTTTACTCTTACTAAAACAAAATATGTGTGACTTTACCCACTTTGATAACCAGAATATTGACTATCATATTTAGGTAGAGTCTACTTACTGGCAATATCTATGGCACACTAATTGGAAAATTTAATGTTTTCTTATTAATCTTATTAGGTTTTAGTTCAACTTTCTCAGCAGCAGAGGAAAGTGTAGTGCCCCTTACTTCTCCTGGACATATCAAAAAGAACTATGAAGTCAGCAGTCAGGCAAGTCCCTTTTATACTTCTAGAATCTTCTCCAGTGGAATGTTTGGAAAACATGATGTCATTTTACATGCCACACTCGGGGAAATTGCCAGATTTGAAACCTTAAGTAATCATCTCATGGATATTATCAATGAATAATAGTATTTACTTGTGACTTCTAATAAGAACTTTAAAAAATGCAGTATCAGAAATTCTGAGTACCAAAAATTGGGAATTTTCCCCAGCAATGTCTGGCATAGAGAATGTGTGGGTAAGGGGAACCTCTAAATTCACTAATAACTAACACTTATCACAAGCATAACCCATCATTTGAGTAAGGGGCATTTGGTTTAGCCAAAGGCCTTTTTTTCTGATTGGCAGGAAGAGTTACTCAACTTTCATGAAAGTTATTTACAATTTTTGTCAGAGAAAAAAAAGAGTTGTTTATTGGAATAAGGTATAGTTTTTTAAAAATTAAGAGATAGAGCTCATGAACATAACTAGATTAATTGTTTGGTAGATTTAGCCATTACTCTGAATAGACCTTGCCCAACGTCATGATAAATTCTTTGGCTCTAAGTATTTTTAAGGAGGATAATAAGGCTGTATTTCTTATTTCAAGTTTCTGCAGTCTCGTCCAAGCTTGTCAGGGCTTCATAAGTCACATTTGAAACTGAGCCCAGCAGACATAGAAATTTGTAATAATAACCAGAGAAGTGACTACCAACCCTGGAGAAGTATTAGAATCCTCTGGCCAAATTTAAAAAACAGTGATGCACAGATCCCCAACCTCCAGAGGTTCTGATTTAGCTGGTCTGGGTGGGAGCCCCATCCTGTGTACTTTTAAAACACCTCAAATGGTTTCTAACATGAAGGCAGCATTTGAAAACACTTACTAGAACATCACTTAAGGATAATATATATCATATATGTCCAACGTGGCAGACACCAACATGATGAAGGCAACAGTCCAGCTAGCATTGCGTGAACTCACCCAGAAACAGGAACCTAACACTGCAAACATCAAACTCCCTAGTCAGGATTGCTTTGAAGTGATTGAGTGTTTTGTCTCTGATAGATTTCTTTTTTGCCACCCGGTAGGTTTTCCATGAATGTTTTTTAAACCCTTGCCATAATAGTGGAACCTGCCAACAGCTTGGGCGTGGTTATGTTTGTCTCTGTCCATCTGGATATACAGGTAACATAGAGGAATGCAACTTTCAATATACGTTTCAAATGAAATCATTGTGACTTGCATATCAGACTCTGGGACGCTAAAAATAAACCCTGTGAGATACATTAGACTGTATCAATGCACAAAAATTTGATTAGGCTTGATAAACCAAGGTGAAAAAAGTGCATAAATTACAAATTACAGTTTTCTTTGCACATTTTGGAGGAAGAATAACGAATCATCTTCTCTATGAAAAAGTTACATCATAACTCACAATTTAAATAGGAATGCAGTTTCAGAGGCCATGGCCAAGGCTCCATTCTAACATAAATTAAATGTATGATACTCAACGTAGAACAATTTGTCCAGCATAAACATCTTTAAACAAACTCCAGTTTCTCTCATTGGCCTCACACTAGTGGAAGTTTTTGTGAATAGCTGTGATTTGTTGCTTTGTTTCTGTCTTTCTGGAAGCTATGCCTGGAAAAACAATATGGCTTTGAACTTGATTACGCAGGAATTATGTAAAAATTATGTTTTCTTGCAGTTTGAGTCGCATTCTAGTTCAGTCCAGAAATACAGTTTTTGAGAGGGAAGTGAACTATATCTTAAAATTATAATTTATTTAAAACAGTTTGCTATTTCCTCCTAGAAATGTAGTTTTTGCATTTTTCCCCACTTTTATGAAGCCAACATAAAATATCTTTTCAATGAGGAAAATGGTATTGAAATAAAAGAATTCACCACAAAATGAACAAAAGGAAAGTTGGAAAACAGTGTAGCCCAGGCCTATCAAGAATATGGCATTCCACTTATTTCAACTTGGGTGTATGTGTGTGTGTGTGTGTGTTTCAATTTTCACAAAAATTTTGTCCCAACATTCCATAAGAAATAATGGATCTTATCCTAGAATTTTATAAGCGAGTGGTGGTTGAGCAAGGGCGTAATATAGAACAGTGGTTCTCAAATTTTAATGTGCATCAGAATCATTTGGAGGGCTTCTTAAAACACAGAGTGCTGGACCCTAACCCAGAATTTCTGATTTCAGTAGATCGAGGGAAGTTTTGAGCATTTGCATTTCTGTTTCATTCCCAGGTAATTGCTTATGCTATTGGTCCAGGGACCATTTTGAGACCCAGTGGTGTAGAGGAAGAACATGGGTTTCTGGCAGAGGTAGCCCACCGATAGCTTGTGTGCATCCTATGGAAAGATATATCCTCACTCTAGGACACCTGGTGTAGGAGCTGAGATCTGGCGAGACTTGGCCCCACCCCCTCTTCTCAGCCCGTGGTCTTGGTGGAAAGTATACATGACTCGGTGCTTTTCACTTTGGAGTTAAGCTAATTTCTGGCTCCATTTTATGCTCCCAGGTCTTCCCCCTCACCCTTCCCACCACCAACCTCTAACTTGGGATTTTCTATCTTTTATGTATTTTTATAAGGCTATCTTAAATCTCTTTAGAAAGAGGCAGTGCTTTCATTAAATACTTAACTAGACGGTAGCACTTAAGGGATATTGCCCTTTCCTTCATCACCACCGCTCCCTATAAATTCAGATGATTGAGAGAATTATCTTTAAATGATCATGGTTCTGTTTCTGTTAATCCTTCCTTTGACTGTCCTTCAGTGTTTGGTTTCCATTTTAGGCTTAAAGTGTGAAACAGACGTTGATGAATGCAGCTCGCTGCCATGTCTCAACAGTGGAATTTGTAAAGACCTAGTTGGGCAGTTCGTTTGTGAATGCCCATCTGGTTACACAGGTAAGAGGAGAGTTTGTTGTCTTTACAGTATAAACATTGAAATCATTGAAATTTCATTGCTGGAAATCAAAACCACAAATAGTATCTTACACCTGTTCGAATGGCTATCATCAAAAAGACAGGAGATAACAGTCTTGGCAAGCACATGGAGAAGAGGGAGCCTTTCTTGGTGGGAATGTAAACTGGTGCAGCCTCTAATGGAAAAGAGTATGGAGGTTCCTCAAAAACTTAAAAATAGAACTACTGTATGATTCAGCAATTCCACTTCTGGGTATCTATCCAAAGGAAATGGAGTCACTGTCTGGAAAATTTGTTCATTGTAGCATTGTTCACAATAGCCAAGATATGGAAGGAAGCTTAAGTGTATCTCAAGGGATGAATGGATAAATAAAAGGCGATCGATTTATATGTAGTGGAGTGTTACTCAGCCACAAAAAAAAAAAAAAAAAAAAGGAAATCCTGCCATTTGCAATAACACGGACAAAAATGGAGGGTATATGCTAAATGAGATAAGTTGGACAGAGCAAGACATACTGTATGATCTCACTCATATGTGGAATCTAAAAAAGTCAAACTCACAGAAACGGAGTGTCAAATAGTAGTTTCCAGGGGCTGGGTGTGGGGTTATCATATATGTCATTTAAGGGTACAAACCTACAACTACTAGATAAGTAAGTCATGTTTAAGGACTCGGGGAATAAATTCAACAGAGAGGTGAACAACTAACAAATAATATAAAGTTTTTAAAGCAGATCACACTTATCATCCTAACTATAAATAAATATAAAAATAAATAAATAAGCAAGATATTCACGGTCATCATTTTCCGTCCTATGCTGAAAATACCAGATTTCCTGCTAGAAATGTTTTGTAATAAGTAGAATGGAAGAAAACATTTTACTGCAATATATTTGGCAAAGAGCAACAATTTTTCACAACTATATTAGCCACAATTTCTGATTCTTCTGTTCTTACACCTGAATGACTTGCTTGAAAACTATTAGTCTTAAATTCCTTTCAGGTTTTCTCTGGGTAAAATATTCTGTTATTCTCTGCAGGTCAACTATGTGAAGAAAATATAAATGAGTGTAACTCTAGTCCTTGTCTAAATAAAGGAACCTGCATTGATGGCTTAGATGGCTATCACTGCACCTGTGTGAAGGGATACACAGGTAAGATGTTTCCATTTTTCCTTCATTGTCTCAAAGTCCTGCAAAGCACCACAAGGTACTACATTGTTTTTAACATTATGCTATGTTAACATTGACTTTCTGATTTTGTAACTGTGCTATTATTATCTAAGCGAAAGTCCTTTGAGGAAATTCACCCTGAAGTATTTCAGGGTAAAAAGGCATCAAGGGTGCAATTTAGTCTCAAACAGTTTAGAAAAATGTGTGTGTGTGTGTGTGTGTGTGTGTGTGTGTGTGCACGCATATGTATGTGTGTGTAAAGGGAGACACGGAGACAGAGAGAGAGAGAGAGAAGACCAGAGTTTTATGCTAAGATAAACATTCAAGAAGGAACCGGAAATAAATTGTATAAGATCGTATTGCAAATTGATGCTAAATAAAATGATGTAGTATATATAATTTATAAAGAGAAATTTCCAGAAAAATGACCAGTGAAGGAAAAGGGCAAGGTCAAAGAAACAGAGTAAAATTTTGAACTAAATTTGCTAGTTTTATCTTTTAACATTATCTCAATTAGATGTCCCTTACTAATGTTAGCTTCAGGAAGTTCTAAGATAAAAACAGAAGATTACCAAAAAAAAAAAAGAAAAAAGAAAAAAGAATGCTAAAATGACTTACAAAAGCCAAAGCTCATTCAGGAGTGGATCTCAAAGCAGTGTGACAGGCCAGTAGTTCTAACAGCTTCCCTTCCAGGAAGGGAATCTCCTGCTTCCTTCAGGAGCAGCATCCTCCAAGGAGTCAACACTTTGATCGTGGTTTCGAGAAGGTTAACATTTGGGCTCTTTCCTCGTCCTCTTCCATCCCCAGGCCTGCACTGTGAAACAGAAGTCAATGAATGCCAGCCAAGCCCATGCTTAAATAATGCCGTCTGTGAAGATCAGGTCGGGGGATTCTTGTGCAAATGCCCTCCTGGATTTTTGGGTACCCGATGTGAAAAAAACATGGATGAGTGTCTCAGCCAACCGTGCAAAAATGGAGCTACCTGTAAAGACGGTGCCAGTAGCTTCAGGTAAAGCCCTAAGTCTGGTGCTTTGCACTATTTTCATTTTCTTAACCATTCAGTCATTCTGCAGTCTTTACCGAGTATTGCTGTGAGTCCCGAGTCAGCCATTCCCTAATTCTAGCCCAAGAATAGACTACAGTAGACTCTCCCCACCACCTGAGGTTCTGATTCACTAAGTCTGGGCTAGAGTCTAGGCAACCTGTATATTTTAAGTTCCCCTGTGATTCTGATGCACAGCCAGACTTGGAAACCACTCTTCTATACTTGGGAGGTCAAAAGATCAAAAGAAACAGAGAAACACAGAAGCAAATACCCGAAGCACGAGACAAAACCTCATTTTTAAACGTTTTATATTTTAGCTGGAGGTTTTACACCAGCTAAAGTCAAAGGAAATTGTGCAATCATGCTGTCACAGGGCCAATCGACAGTCTCTGTGGCTTTCAAACATTTTTTTTTAGCTCAGTAACCCTTGCTTCATAAGAAATCTAATATGAATGTAAACAAGTAAAAAAAATAAATAAAAACCAAACTTTTGTGTTCGGAAACAGTAGTATTTGTAGAGAAGAAACACTTTGTCTTCCCGAGGCAGCTCTTGGGGTGCCAGTGGAGTATCATTTGAAAACCAACACTCTCCTTCATCGTGATCAAGTCTGCCCTATTTCATCCTGTTACCCGTGCAGGGTGTATGCCTTCTGTAGTACAAATACAGAAAACAGAACTCGTCTTACTTGCAGAATCTTAGGAAACTTTATTGTCCTCAACATGCCACTGTCTCTGTAAGTTTATAAAAGTTAAAAGAAAAAAACACTCTACCCCAATTCCAGCATTTCCCAGTCCTCTTCTGGTTCAGCAACCCCCCTCCTTGTTACTGTCCCCCGACAAAATAGCCAGGGCACTATCCAGAAGAAATAGGAAGCAAATTCTGGCAGTGAGACTTTCACTCTTGATGTGGAAATGAAATCTTATCAGTGTAGCTTCATCTTTCATAGGCTGTTTACATCTTCTGGCATATAGTGCCTACCCATAGGAAATGAGAAATTTCCAGATAAACACAGAGTTCTAAAGTCTCCCCAGCGTCAAAAACAATTGCTGATTACCAAATCTGTCTAAATCCTAACTAGAGGAAAGGTGAAGGTAAACTCTCCTAATTCCAAGGAAATGTTAGTTGTCACCACAGCGAACCTGTTTCCCAGACAAGGATATTGGACTGCTGTGATGATGTCAAACATGGGCAGATAAATAGGAGTGAAATTTTAGCCAAAATAGATTTATTGCCAAATGGAGAGAGCTCAGTAAAGATCCCCCCTACCACAATTCCAACTGACATTTTCTCTGAACCCCTGAAACACCATTTATTCTTAGAGGTCCCCATGGAAACATGCTACTAACAATGTTAAATATCATGTATTGGACTGATTGTTTTTAATTAAATATTTCAGACATACAAAAGGTTACCAAGAACAATAAAAGTCACACACTCATCACAGCAATTATCAAACCTTAGCCTTTTGTCATATTTGATTCACATCTTTTGGGTTTTTTTTAATGTTTATGTATTTATTTATTTAGAGAGAGAGAGAGAGAGCATGCGTGAACAGGGGAGAGGCAGAAAGAGGGAGAGAGAGAATTTCAAGCAGGCTCCACGCTGTCAGCACCGAGCCCGACACAGGGCTCAATCTCACGAACTGTGAGATCATGACCTGAGTTGAAATCAACAGTTGGATGCTTAACCGACAGAGCCACCCAGGGGCCCCCACATCTTTTATTTTAAAGAAATACCTTCTGAAGATAGTTTTGGAGTCCCTTCAATACACATACACAGACACACACACACACACACACACACACACACACACACACTCCTCTTTTTCCTCAATAGTAACCACTATTCTGAAGTTGGTGAATATTTTTCTCATTCAGATTTCATTTTTTACCACATAAATAGTATATAGTATAATTTTACATATTACATAATTGGTATTATACTATATATATCCTTTTGCAATTTAGGTTTTGTTTTCGCTCAACATTATGTGTTGTCAAGGTTGATACATTTGGCTCTAGTTTATTTATTTTAACTGCTGATTAGTATTCCAGTGAATGATTATACCACGGTTTATTTTCCCATTCTCCTTTTCATAATATTTAAAATAATGCTTATGAACATTCATTACACGTGTCCTTGTGCACTGGTGCAGTAATTTCCTGGAGCACGTTAAGTAGAAATGGATATACAGCCTATGGGAATGCAAACTCTCAACTTCCCTTGACAATCGCAAATTGTATTTCTACTCACTATATGAGATTTCCCATTTCATGACACCTATATCAGCATTTGACATCATCAAATATTTTTTCCATTCTGACAGGTTTAAATGATTTGTTGCATACCACAGAGACCGTATGGCATGATGATTAAGAACAAGGCACTAGATTGAGTTTAAAATCATATTCCAGAGGCGCCTCGGTGGCTCAGTTGGTTAAGCGTCTGACTTCAGTTCCGGTCATGATCTCACAGTTTGTGGGTTCCAGCCCCACATCAGGCTCTGTGCTGACACCTCAGAGCCTGGAGCCTGCTTCCAATTCTGTGTCTCCCTCTGTCTGCCCCTGCCCCCCGCTCACACTCTGTCTCTCTGTCTCTCAAAAAAAAAAAATTTAAAAAACTTTTTAAATGATATTAATTAATTAATTAATTAATTAATTAGAAATGATGCTCCATTGTTTAATAACAAGGGAACTTGGGCAGATTAACCTCTCTGAGCCAGTTTACTTGTCTGTAAAAGGGGAGTGATAATAATGCTACTTCATTAAACCAGTAAAGATTGGTTTAATGTATATAAAGGCTTTAGAATGGCACGTGAGCTTTTTATATTTTTTCCTAGTACTTCTATGGGGAGAGAACTCCCAGTGTGTACATAATACTTCAACTGGATCAGACCTACTTCCTACACTATTTTTGCTACTACAACACTCCAAATATATATTGTCTTAAAGAGGTTTAATCAAAGGAACTAAAAAAATAAAGGTGACTAACAAAGTATTGTTTTTACGTGGAACATGTTTCAGCATTTCAGAGTATTTTACCCAATTTATTTAAACTAAAAACAAACAAAACCCAATTCACCCATTTCTGCCATCCCACCTCCACTCTGGCAACCGCCCATCTGTTCTCTGTATCTATGAGTTTCAGTTTTCAAAGGCTTTTGAGACAATATTGTCATAGATGGGAGACTTCTTCTGATGCCTTTCTATGTGTTAGTAACATTTTGTTTCTTTCAGGTGCCAATGTGCAACAGGCTTCACGGGGCCATTCTGTGAATTAAACATCAATGAATGTCATTCTAACCCATGTAGAAATCAGGCCACCTGTGTGGATGAATTAAACTCATACAGTTGTAAATGTCGGCCAGGATTTTCAGGCAGCAGGTGTGAAATAGGTATATATGAACTCAGTGTTACTCATAACAGCACTAAAATTATTGATATCATAAAAGTGTCCATTTTTACCTGTTCCAAGCACTGTCTACATACCATAACCTATGCTAAGCATTTTGAATTTACTTAATCTTCATAGCCATCCAGCAGATGAGGTAATATTCTCCCCCATGGCAAAGGTGAGGAAACTGAAGCTTAACGGGGAAATAGAGAAAATGGAACATAGTAGAACTCTTCACATTCTACATGTTTAGAAAGGACGCTTGATTTAGGAGGACTTGGTTTCAGAGTCCGTGGACACGAATGAGAATCGGTGCCGAGCAGCTTTCTCGGGACGCTGGAGTCTCTTAGCTGTAGGACTTTTGTTTTGTTGAGTGTGGTATGCAGGATTGGGGCAGAGCTGAATTGCTCATGAACTAGGGAAGAACTAGGGGCTTGAGTAGAGGCGGAATGTGGCCCTTGCAGTTATCCCTCCTCCTCTCCTGCAGCGTCAATTACCCCGTTCTGCGGAGTCATCCCATCAGCATATAGACGTGCCTTAGTGTCTCTAAGTAAATGCCAGCTTTACTAACTTCCCAATTCCACCTCTCCTTCTAGCTATTCCCTATTTCTCTGCTTCCTGACACTACTGAGTGCTCTCCCTATCTTAGATACCCACTGATTATTTTATTTAAAAGAACATGTTCTATATTTTATAAATAATATATATTTAATGTTGAAACTGCTTCTCAAATCATCATATTTACTGAAACGGGCTGCTTTGACAATAGTACTACATGATCTGCTGATCACCTTAGACAGTTGAAAAATGCCTCCCAAGTGCCACGGGCCACACACTTTTCTTATTTGTTGCAGACCAGTCTTCAGGTTTTAACCTGGATTTTGAAGTTTCGGGTATCTATGGCTACGCCATGCTAGATGGTGTGCTTCCACCTCTCCATGCTGTAACCTGTACCTTCTGGATGAAATCCTCTGACACCACTAACTATGGGACACCGATCTCCTATGCGGTTGAGAATGGCAGTGACAACACCTTCCTCCTGACCGATTATAATGGGTAAGCAAAACCATCAGGAAAGCCATACTCTGGATCTTATCCCGGCACCGGGTAGAACTGACATTGGGGATGGGGGACAGAGGAACAAGGGGGTCAGGTGCCCCAGCAGGACAGCAGAGTGGCAATAATCAAACAGAACATTTGGGCAAGTTCTGTAAGAAAGTTTCAGGGATAGTACCTTCTGCATGTATTATGTTTTGCTATTTTCTAAGTATCACTTCCTTTATCTTCATAGTGACCTGAGGAACTCGTTTTACAGGTAGCAAAACAAAGTTTCAGAAGGACTAAATGATTCGCCCAAAATCTTACACCTTGGGAGTGGAAGAGCTAAGTCTCAGACTCTGACTCTTAACACTGACACTCTGTCTTTAAAATATCAGAGCCTCTGTGGGTTGAAGGATTTCAGTGACATTACTGACCCATGCGAGACACGTATATTGAATATGAATCCACCTACAAGTTCAGGTGCACAAAATGATATTTCTTTATTTCCTTTTGGATCAATTAATTCCAACTGCAGGGCCCCATCTCTCTGGGCTGTCAGAAAGGCCATCCTCAGCTGTCTCTGCCTTCTTTTTCTATTGAGCACTTCCCTACCTTAGATTTTTGCAGATTGTCAAAACCCCACAGAGCTGTGTTAAAGAGCCACAGACTTGGCCAGGACTTTTGTCATCGGTCCTTTGTCCACACTGCTCTCCACTGGGCTGTGAACTGCCCTGGCTTCCGTGGCTCCTTCAGAATCACAGCTCTTTGCTGCGTGGAATCCTTACCTTCAATCTAGACAGATTCTGTGGTGTCCTTTCTCTGTCTGATCCTCCCAAATTTCTGTCCTGTTGCTACTGGGCAGGTTGCCAGCCCCACAGAGCTCCCTTCCCTCTCCTCAGTCCATGGGGGGCGCTCACTATTCTGGTGGAAATCTCCCTGTCCTCAAACCCTATTCTTCTTAGTGGACCTGAACTTTCAGAAACAAAATCCAAGGTATTTGCAAAAAAAAAAAAAAACAAAAACTCTCCTGAGGCAAAATACATATAAAGAGAGAATCTGAGGCAAAATACATATAAAGAGAGAATCTGTTACCCCCTTGAATAGCAGAAGGAAAAGGGGAAAACACAAAGGGGGAACAATTAATATTATAAAGATACCATTTTTTTCCACAAACATCTTTAAATAGGGACTAAGAAGATGCAGAAAGAGATATTTAACGGATTCTTATCTTCCTTATGAGTTTTCCCTAATTTTTTCTTTTTCTCCAATTGCTTTTGAAGATAGAGTACTTTAAGCTGCTTATTATCTTTGACATTCCCCAAAGTGACATGGTTGTTGGAACCCTCTTGTAGTTGGTCACCTTTGTTTAGTGCCAATTATGCTTTCTTTTGGAGCGACATACGCTGTCTGCCCTGTGACAGCCTCAGCAACCCAGAGACAGAACTACTTTCTGAGAGTCATCCGAAGCTTGTTCCGGGTCTTAGGAACATCCACTCAGAAGGAAGGAAACCAGTCTGACGTTTGTACAACTCTCATTCCTTCCATTCTTGATTCACCGTCTCCAGGATAGACAGTTGGTGAATTATCTCACATTGTATCAGCCTCTCACATCATCCTAAGACTTCTTCCTACCCCTTCATGTTTAAGAAGCATAAATTAATTTTCAATGAACTACGATAAAGTATAATTTGTAAACCAAATCTGCCTCAATGAAATATGACTAAATGGAAGAAAAGAAGTAATGTTTTTGCTGGAAGTGCTTAAAGAACAAAAAAAGAAAAAGAAGAAAAATAGCAACATGTCTTACAGATGAGATTACAACATATGACTGATGACTCTATTGCCTGGAATCTTTTCACAGCTGGGTTCTTTATGTGAATGGCAAGGAAAAGATAACAGACTGTCCCTCCGTGAATGATGGAAGTTGGCATCATATTGCAATCACTTGGACAAGTGCTAATGGAGCCTGGAAAGTCTATATTGATGGGAAATTATCTGACGGTGGTGTGGGCCTCTCTGTTGGTTCAGCCATACCTGGTATGTCTTAGCTAAAGGAATGTAATTCTGTTTGACGCCAGACGTGCAGGTACTTAGATGAACATCAAGTTTGCTGGTTTTGTTGTCCTTGGTTCTACACAAAGGTCAACAATTATCTCTCGATTTCTACTCCCTGATTATCCAGACTGTGAATCATGAGAAGCTTTTCCTAGGTGAGCTGTGGGACTCCCTGTGTAGGAAATGCGACTGGGGACTTAGAGTAAGACTAGCAAGACCCATGCTGAGGTAACAATGGATGGCTACTAAACTGTCTTCCAAGGAGGAGAGGAGTTGCTGGTGTGTTCCATTTGCTTATTTAGTTTCATGATCATGTACATAGTATACAAGTATATCCAATATATAAACTGGAGCACTGCTAATAGTATCTCTCTTTAATGCCCTTTTTCACGGTGAGCCCAGCATCCTCCTATGCCGCCATCTTCCCAGCAATTCTTTAATGCCCTTTTTCAAATGGAACTCCAAACTCTTTTCTAAAAGTACTTTTTAAAAGGTATTCAGAGAGTTTTTGTTTGAAGGAATGCAGAAGTATTAGGTGATATGGGGTTCTCAGTATTGTGCAGGGCAATATGCTTGCTCTATCTGGATCCTTCTATGACATATATGAAAAGGAAAGGTTGGAGGTTCCCTGTAGTAAATAAGGAAAAATTAAAAGTGTTTCAACAGGAAGTGGCATTATTATCAGGTGAAGTGGGGTGTTGTTCCCTTTTTGTGTTTAAGTATTCTTATGTTCAACTATCTCTTCTCTGGATAGTGGGATTGCAGGTGGCTTTTATTTTCTTTTTTATTCTCTTCCCATATTTCATAATGAACGTGTATTTCCTTTATGGTAAAAAAAAAAAAAAAGGATTTGTGTATTTAAAAAAAATAAACCATGATAAAAGAGAGAAAGTAGGTTAAAGGAATAGGAGAATAAAACCTGGAAACTGTAATAGTAGCTACCCAAGGAGATGGTTGTCTGCCCATATCAGTATAAATGAATTTGAGTCCATAAAAATTGCAGAGCTCCAACTGACAGAGCTTAGTGAATAGATGGCTTCAGTTTGGGTGACTAGGTCTATTGAAGAGTCTCTTAGCTGAGAAAAGAATTCTAGGAAAAAGGACAGTTATCAGAGCAGAGGTTAGGAGTGAAGTAAGATTTTATATCTGATTTTAGACATATTGAGTTTGAATTCTAATCACAGGAATACATGCAGCTAAAAACATAGGTTTTTACCATTTTATACCAAATTGACAGAGTTGTTTTTGATGATAGGATGTGATTGGCAAGGATTCAGCGTGGCAGACACTGTTAGAGATTGCTGATATGAAAATTGATACAGCCTTTCTGGGAAGCATTTTAGAAACTTTCATCAAGAACGTTAGAGAAACCCTGTGCATACAACCAACGATTCAACTACCAGGAATCAGATTAAAGGAAATAATCAATGATCTGAATAAGTGCTTATGTATCAATATATTTATCTCAGTGAAACTTTAGCACCAAACTTGGAAATAACTCCAGTATCCAATAAGAAATGGTTAATAATTAATTAAGCAAATTAGGAACTGTTGTACATTCATTAAAACTCATGAAATGAGAACATGTTGAAGAAGAAAAGCAAGATTCTTTTTTAGCTCAGTGTTGAGCGTCCGGCTCTTGATTTTGGCTCAGGTCATGATCTGATGGTTCGTGAGTTCAAGCCCTGCATCAGGCTCTGTGCTAACAGCTCAGCGCCTGCTTGGGATGCTCTCTCTCTGCCCCTTTCCCACTCACTCTCTCTCTCAAAAGAAATAAATATACATTTATAAATGAATTAATTAATTAAAAAAGAAGAAAAGCAAGATTCAAACATTGTATATAGTATGATCCTTAGTTGTGTGTATTAAAATCTCTCTCTCCCACACATACAAATATACTAAAAAAATAATAAAAATAAATCCTAGAAGGAAATACACAAAACTGTTAAATGTTTTTTTCTGGGTTAGTAGAATTCCTTATGCTTTATTTTTCCCAATCTCCTTCCGTGCATGTATTAATTTTTAATGATTACCGTTATAAGAAAGGGATATAGTTTGGGAAGCCTTGAAAGGGGGTTCTTCACATACCAATTGGCAGGCGAGTAAGATTAGATGGGGAGCTTGTTGAAGGAAGGAGCAAGGAGGCCAGGGGTGGAAGCCTGGGTGCATCAGCACCTTAAGAGGCAGGCAGACAAGAGAGATGAATGAGCAGAAATGTTCGAGGAGAACCAGGAGAAGATGCTTTCATGTTCACCAAGTGGAATCAGCCTGGCTTCTGGCAGGAAGGGTAGCACACGCGAGGAGGATAAACTGACAAGAATTTAAGGAAGGGACTGTTTTCAAAGGTGTGGTCAGGACTCAGAGAAGCAAAACATGACAATAAAACATCCATGACTAGCAACAATGGAATGGCACAAGAAGTAAACTCGAAGTGGCAAGGAGTGGGAGTTGTTGCCAGAACTTAGGCAAACCTGTGGTGCCGGAGAGAAATCACCCAGCAGAAACCATGACATTCGATAGAGGAAAACAGCCTCCTCCAACCTTTTGCCTGGGACAAAGGCATCCAGGAAAACTAAACTTTTCTCTCATCCCACTTTCTTGCCTGAGCCGGTCCTTCCATTGGCCAGGGATAAACAGAAGCCAGAGGAACAAGGCAGCCAGTGGTGCCATCGATAGGTGTCAACCTTTGGGGGCACAAAGCAGAGATGAGAAGGGTGGCAGTGTCTCTGGAGGAGCCAACACAGACCATCCAGTGCGTCTAGGAAGGACAGTTTAATAGAATGAAATGTTCAACTGCAACAGATGATACAGTGAAATCCCCAGAGGAGAATATTAAAGACTTTCCATTGAGTTTGGTGATTAGGTAGGCCTGGCAAATGTAGAAGTTACCTTGGAATTGGTGATAGAAATGTAAGCACTGTAGGCTTAAGAAGAAAACAAAGAGCAGCTACTGGAAGCTTCTGGTAATTTCCCGGAAGAAAGGAGGAAAAATAGGACTTAATGTTGACATAAAATATTACATGCATATTATGTATATGTGTGGTTCTTAATAGTTAAATATTTGTAAATCTAATATTTAAACCTTCTCTGACTGTGTTCTAAGCTTTATACAAAATACTGAATTTTTCCTTATTGGTAAAACACACAGTAAATGTAGGTAATTTGATTTTTCAATAATTTTCCCTGATATGTTTATATCAGCAGTGCTTTCATTAAGTTGGCATTTCAAGACTAACAGACATTAAGGTCAATTTTCCTCCCTATTTCTCTTGTCTCTTTAGGTGGTGGTGCATTAGTGCTTGGGCAAGAGCAAGACAAAAAAGGAGAGGGATTCAACCCAGCTGAGTCTTTTGTGGGCTCCATAAGCCAGCTGAACCTCTGGGACTATGTCCTGTCTCCACAGCAGGTCAATTCCATTTTCAGTGTATGACAGTAATGAGATACAAAGGTACAAACCTAGTACAACTGTGAACAGACTAATGATGCCATATCTTATTGCAACCTCTGGGTTTTCAAACTTGACCACCGAGATCATTTGATGCTACAGTCGTAGACAAAGCCAGGCGGAGGTTATCTACAGTGACTTTCAGCGAATCCCCTTTTCGGTTTCTCGGTGATGTTTTAAACTTTTATTAGACATGATTATTTTATGATGCCTTGTAATTTCAGGACTGTAGGGACACCCCCTGGTGGTCTAGTGGTCAGGATTCGGCGCTTTCGAAATTGTAGAGAATACTGCTTCAAATTCCTCTGTTGCAGAAATTGAGGGTTGGCCCAAGATCACGCATAGAGATTAACAGATGAGCTAGTGGTTAAAGACAGTCTGGAGTCCAAAAGCCTGGGTTCAAATCCCAGTTCTACCACAGACGTGTAGTGATTATTTTGAACGTGTTACCCCATCTCTCTGAGCTTCAGTTTTCCATATCTGTGAAAGATGAACAAGCAAGCTTCAGTTTCCTTATCTGTGAAAGATGAGCGAATAGCATAGTACCTAGTAGAGTTTCGGCAGGATCGAACACAACACGGCATATACAGTCATGGTCTTGTTTGGCACAGAGCAAGGGCTTCATAAATGTCTGCCCTCATTACAGTGGCAGAACTTGCCTAGACCTCAGTTTACCCGCCTCTCAATCAGAGACAGAAAACAGGAGGATGAGGAATGGGGAACCTCTACAATACTTCCACAAACTGTAAAGCTTTTCACGAGAAATTCTCTGTGTAGAATTCCAGGATTTCTGGCAACTGACGTATTTGGGAGAAGGAATGATGGGGTGGAGGAGAGAGAGGGAGGGAAGAGGCTTACCTGTTACCCCTGAAATCATACTGTACAAAAGCCTCCTTCCCTTTACCCTCCCCGCTAAAATCTGTGAATGTTTTCAGCAGGACTAAATTAAGACATAATAACTCTGTCACATTGAGGCAAGTAAGGTTGATCTAAAGACGTGTGTTTAAACTTTCAGGTGAAGTCACTGGCAACCTCATGCCCAGAGGAACTCCGTAAAGGAAATGTGTTAGCCTGGGCTGATTTCCTGTCTGGAATTGTGGGGAAAGTGAAGATCGATTCCAAGAGCATATTCTGTTCTGGTTAGAATTTCTTTCTTCTGTAGACTGCCATCCCTTGACCACTCCCGAGACTTTATGGCAAAAGGAGACAATTCAAAATTCCATGTTGGTCAAATAGTATGTGCCTGTCAGTCTGTTGTTTACAAATTCGTCTTCACTCTAACCTTTATCCAAAGGATTCATTTTTTAATTCTTAAATACATGCTGTATAAGAGAGTACGAAATTCATCATGGAGGAAACTTGGACAATGGTAAAAGAAGATGAGGAAAATAGGACGAGAGGAAGGATACGGTTAATTTTTGAAATGCCCCCAAAGTCCTGTCCTCCTGTTTGAGATGGAGTACTCTCTTGACTCCACACTTCCTAGCAGCCTACTTTACAAGGAGTAAAGCAACAGACATTATAACCCATACACTGAATAATCAAAGTCTCAATGATTGTAAAATTCAGTGTATGTAAAGAATTTCCTAAAGATGTCCTAGAATTGGGGCACCTGGGTGGCTCAATTGGTTAAGTGTCCGACTTCAGCTCAGGTCATGATTTCACAGTCTGTGGGCTTGGGCCCCATGTCAGGCACTGTGCTGACCGCTCAGAGCCTGCAGCCTGCTTCAGATTCTGTGCCTCCCTCTCTCTGCCCCTCCCCTGCTCACACACTCTCTCTCTCTCTCTCAAAAATAAACATTAAAAAAAAGATGTCCTAGAATTTGTGGGTTTTGATAGATTTCATTAATATTCCTAAAATACCACTTCTTCCTTTCAAAAAAAATACTCAGTGGGGAGCCTGGGTAGCTCAGTTGGTTAACGTCCGACTTCTGCTCAGGTCAAGATCTCACCGTCCATGAGTTTGAGCCCCGTGTCAGGCTCTGTGCTGGCAGCTCAGAGCCTGGAGCCTGCTTTGGATTCTGTGTCTCCCTCTCTCTCTGCCCCTCTCCCACTCTCTTTCTCTCTTCTCTCTCTCTCTCTCTCTCTCTCTCTCTCTCTCAAAAATAAACATTAAAAAATTTTTTTTTAAATGTTCAGCTGACCTCTGCTGAAAGAGGAAAAGTGGTTGACTCAAATAGTTTTTTTGAGTAAATTTGCTTGTCAGTGATCTGGTCACGTGTTACCTTGTTTTAGTGTCAGTGGAGTGGCCTTTGGATGCTGCACAACACATGATTTGAAACTCTCGACCTAGCGATGCTGTTACAATGTCGCTGACAAGCTCTGCGCCTCTGTTCTTTGCCGTCAGATTGCCCATCTTTAGAAGGAACGGTACCTCATCTGCGAACTGTATCAACAGACTTAAAGCCAGGCTCCAAAATCAGTCTGTTCTGTGATCCAGGCTTCCAGATGGTCGGGAACCCTGTGCAGTACTGTCTGAATCAAGGACAATGGACACAACCACTCCCCCACTGTGAACGTGAGCTGCCTTTGTTGAAGGCATTTCAGTAGCTCTTGAAAGATGTTGGACCATAAGAAATGTCCATAAGAAATGTTTCGGGAATGCTGCATAAAAGCCTGGTGCACCACAGTAGCAAATACAACAAATGTTCATTGAATAGTTCCTTCGTGTAACCAACTGTGCTGGCCACCATGAGGGAAATGGGTGGTGGAAATCCAAAGAGACACCCACCTGTGGCTGTACCCCAGGTGCAGCAGGGAACTGGTTGGGAGGGAAAGACAGATCTGCGACCTGGAGTCCAGAGGGGGACGGGTTATGGCCGGGTGGGAAATAGGGAAAGATCCCTTGAGTTGGGTGCATCCATTCATTTCTTTATTCAGCAATTTTAAAGCACCTACCATGTGCTAGACACGGGTCTATGTTCTAGGGATGCAGCATTGGAAGAAAGTCTCTTTCATGGAGTTTACATTGGAGTAGGAGAGACAGAAAATAACAAGAATTTTTTAAGTTATAATAAATAAGAAAAACAAGGGCCAGAAGTAAGGACTATGGAGAAAAATGAAGCAAGGCAGGGAAATACAAAGTGAGGGATTGGGTGGAGGCAGACTGCTGTTTTAGGTAGGGTGATCAGCAAAGTTTCTCCATAGCATCTATTCTCACTGACTTATATATTTATCTGTGGCTTGTTTCTCTACTCCCACTAGATAGTAAGCTCCACAGGGCAGGAGTTTATCTCCGGTTCGTTACTGCAACGTTAGCGCCTCTGGCAGTGTCTAGTAGGACCTTTGTGAATATTTCTTCCTAACGAATGAAGTGCATGCCCACTCTGAGCCAGAGAGCACGCTAGATGCCGAGGGCACGGGCATGTCTTCTGCCTGCTCCCCCTCCTAGCAGACTCTCCGTCTATGTTTGTGTGCAATGAAAAAGTCATGCTTAACTGAACTACTAGTTTAATATAAACAACATGTCCTTTGAGCATGTTTCTCCTAACGTAGTTCTGTTCTTCCTGGTCACGTGGCAGGCATTAGCTGTGGGGTGCCACCCCCTTTGGAGAATGGCTTTTATTCAGCCGAGGACTTCCATGCTGGCAGCACAGTGACCTACCAGTGCAACAATGGCTACTATTTGTTGGGTGATTCGAGGATGTTCTGTACAGATAATGGGAGCTGGAATGGCATTTCACCATCATGCCTTGGTGAGATAAATCTTGGCAAGTACTGTGTGCGTTTAGTCCAGCTCCATGAGAGACAGTCACCCCAAATCCCTGAGGCTCTCTTGTGACATTCCTTTGTTAACTTCATCTCATCCCAAGACACCCTGGACAAGCCATAGTGACCAAGCAGCTGTCCCTAGAGGTGCCAAAAATGTTTTAAATTGTTACCAGGCTCAACATCAAGACTATTTTTATCTCTCTGTTCTTCTACTTACCCACCTACAAACTGGGGAAATGGGTTTTTTTTTTACTGTATGTAAGTAACATACAGTGCAATATTGGTTTCAGGAGTAGAATTCAGTGATTCATCACTTACATACAACACCCAGTGCTCATCCCAACAAGTGCCCTCCTTAATACCCATCACCCATCTAGCCCACCCCCCACCCATCTCCCTCCATCAACCCGTAGTTTGTTCTCTATCATGAAGTGTCTCTTGGGGTTTGTTTCCCTCTCTTCTCTTTTTCCCCCTTCCCATATACCCATCATTTTTGTTTCTTAAATTCCATATATGACTGAAATAATATGGTATTTGCCTTTCTCTGATTGACTTATTTCACTTAGCCTACTGCATTCTAGCTCCATCCATGTCATTGCAAATGGCAAGATTTCATTCTGATGGCTGAGTGATATCCCATTGTATATATAAACCACTTCTTCTTTATCCATTTATCAGTTGATAGACATTTGGGCCTTCCCCAGTTTGACTGTTGTTGGTAATGCCGCTATCAATGTTGAGGTGCATGTACCCCTTCAAATCTGTATTTTTGTATCCTCTGGGTAAATACCTAATAGTGCAATTGCTAGATTGTAGAGTAGTTCGGAAATCGTAGCTTTGATTGCGTAACTGCAATGTGATCATTATTACTATATTTAAATTTTATGAAAATGTATACGGTGTTATATGTTAAGCGATATGTAATGATTTAAATATAAAAAAATGCTTAATACATAAGAAAAATCAATCAACTTCACTACCTGTAAGCTGTCTTCATTTTAGATGTCGATGAATGTGCAGTTGGGTCAGATTGTAGTGAGTATGCTTCCTGCCTGAATACAAATGGATCCTACATTTGCTCCTGTATCCCACCCTACACAGGAGACGGCAAAAACTGTGCAGGTAACTAGTACGTGTGTAATTGGGAAGATTATTAATTTTTTTTGTTTTTTAAAAACACAACACTATTTTCAAGTTCAAAGGACAGGTGGAGAAGATAAACCATCTTTAAAAAGACACATAAGTAACGACTAAAGGAGCTTTACCGTAGCACTGTGCTATGCCCAGCTTCCCAGTCTCTGAAAAACAAAAGCCAACCATATCACCAGAATATTGAAGCAATATCTGCATAGTATGAGAATAATAGAGGGGATTTAGAACTATAACCTGGCCTCTAAAGCCTCAATCGGAGCAAAGAAGATACTTTACCATCAGTATCTTTCCTCTGCCTCAGCCACACAGAATTATATTGTTGAAAAAAAGGGACATCTTGCCTTATCACATCTCTGTATTTTGTGGTAACTTTGATAAAACGAGCGCATCCCTCAACCCACTGATGTCTTTCTGCATTTATTGAGAGAAAGCAACTCCCAGAAAATAGTAAACAGGAAGTGAAGAGGAATGCTCAAAATCAAGTCTTATAATGGCGTTTACTTTCTCAGAGGCTTTAAAGTCCTTGACTTACATAGCCATAATGACCTTTAGAAAGATTGAATCAATGTATCTTCCCCTTTTGAGAATTCCAGTATTATATTTACTCCTATCCAACTCTAGCCCCAAATATCCCTTTAACTTATTTCTCTCCCTAGAAGAGGTGACCAACCTCAAATTTGTACGTAGGAGGGGTCTCTGATCCATAGCCTGTTTGGAAGGGGAGTTTGAGAACTTTCCTCAAACATGCTTAGGTATTGCCTTTACATCAATTTGAGAGAAAGTCAGTTGCGCTTAAAAAGTAGGTATGAGGTTGGGCGAGGTAGGAGGAGCTAACGTTCTTCTAATAAATGCCCTGGTACCACTGCTACTTCTCCAACAAACAACTCCCTTTGCAGCCAGATCAATTTTGTATATTTTTGGTAGTCATTGATGTTCCAAAATATTGTTGTTTAAATGCCTATTAAATATATGTTCTGTGGGTTTGCCTAGGTGGCTCAGTTGGTTGAGCATCCACCTCTTGATTACGGCTCAGGTCATGATTCCAGGGTTGTGGGATCAAGCCCCGCATTGGGCTCCATGTGGGGCCTGCTTAAGAATCTTTCTCTCTCCCTCTGCCCCTCCCCCATTCGCTTATTAGCTCTCTCTCTTTCTCTTTCTCTCTCTCTCTCTCTCTCTCTCTGAAAAAACAAAAACAAAAACGTTCTGGTCTAATGTCCAGCCTATCCCAGACCTCCATGCATCTCCCTTCAAAAGTTTTTTTCCAAAAAATTTAACTGGTACTTTAATGGCAGTGAAACTCTTTTGCTGTGAGACCTTGCATGGTTGTGTGAATACCACTTATTTCCCCACAAAAACTTGTTCTTCCTTTCAAGAACCTATAAAATGTAAGGCTCCAGGAGATCCAGAAAATGGCCACTCTTATGGTGAGACTTATACAGTGGGCGCCGAAGTCACATTCTCGTGTGAGGAAGGATATCAGCTGATGGGAGTGACCAAAATCACATGTCTGGGGTCTGGAGAATGGAGTCATCTGATACCATACTGTGAAGGTATGTGTAGTAAATTCACCATGTTCGTGGCATTGGGCAGCACTAGAGATTTAAAGTGTAGAAATGTCACGTGTTAAGTGTATCAATATTCTTCATATTTAAAGCCCAACTATTAGGTTCATCTTTAAACGTGACAAGATAACCTAGAGCTGCCCTGGAGCTTTTAGAGATTTTTGTACACACTAGCAAAGAAAAACAGTACCTTCTTTGTTTTTCCACCTTTAAGCTGTTTCCTGTGGTGTACCAGCTATTCCAGAAAACGGAGGCTTTGATGGCTCAGCATTTACCTATGGCAGTAAAGTAACATATCAGTAAGTGCGTAAGACTAAAACTACATTGTAGGGGGCACCTGGGTGGCTCAATCAGTTGAGTGTCCGACTTCGGCCCAGGTCTTGATCTTGCAGTTCATGAGTTCGAGCCCTGTGTCAGACTCTGTGCTGACAGCTCAGAGCCTGGAGCCTGCTTCAGATTCTGTGTCATCTCCTCTCTGCCCCTCCCGTGCTTATGCTCTGTCTCACTCTCTCTCTCTCTCTCTCTCTCTCAAAAATAAATAAACACTAAAAAATTTTTGTTTAAACTACATTGTATATATTGTTGATGACATGCTGGCTGTGATATAATGCTGAAAGAAAGGGAGAAGAAGAATCCCAGAAGATGTTTTTGAATTAATATGGAATTAATTTAATTATGTCTAGTATGAAGAAATCTAATTTAATAACCTAATGGGTAGTCCTATCTAGAATCCTTAAATCCCTTGACCAGTCACCTATTCTTGTCCCCAGCATCTCCTTGAGGTGTTCTGAGAATGGATGTCATAGAGGAAGGCCATGCAAGCTGATGAATATTCTTGGTTATAAGCTGGAGTTTTGTCTCCAGACCCAATATCTCAGGCACTTGTGCTAAACCAGACCATTCTCAAATTAGGAATTGTCTGTTTGCAGCTACTAATCCATGGCACAAACTGGAGGCAAGCCAAATTCTTTATTTTTCTACTTATCACTCAGCAGGGTCCCTGGGGGAAGATGTACAATATTCAACCTTAAAAAAAAAAAATTTCAAAGCATTATTTCAGTAGGAAAAAAAAAAAAACTCCTCCAATAAATTGTAAAGTGTAAATCCTCAATATTTTTAAAGGTTCTGGTGCTCATAAAATGATGCAAAATAAAGCAAAGTATATTCAGTAATTTTCCTTTATCTTCTTTAGGTGTAATAAAGGATATACTCTGGATGGTGCTAGAGAATCATCCTGTCTTGCTAGCGGTTCTTGGAGTCATTCTCTTCCTGTGTGTGAACTGGTCAAGTGTTCTAGCCCCGAAAACATAAATAATGGGAAATATATTTTGAGCGGGCTTACCTACCTTTCTACTGCGTCATATTCGTGTGAGAGTGGATACAGGTAAAGTCCGTAGACACCAGCCAAGCTGCCTATAATACCCTGTTACTCGTTATTCACTCAGTAGATTTCATTTGTATATGACTAGCTGACTTTAAATACAAATTTCTAAATGTAAAAGATCGTCTCAAATTTATATGCTTCCTGAAGACTAGTTTATAGTGCTAGGAATGCCTAGAAAAATACTCCACCTAACCTTGACTCTGGGAGCTCTAGGTCAGTTACCATAAGCATTCAGTCATTAAACATAAAAGCAAAAAGCGTTTGCGAAGCAAAACACAATACCTGGATTTTGGGGGGGGAGGTGGTAAATAACTTACCACGCTTATACTCAACATTGCATGGAATGTTCCAAAAAACATGTCAAGGTAAGGGCCCGGGTTCTTAATACTGTAAGAGGTTGGTTTGATTAATGGTGTGTGAGGGGATGTATGTGCGTATGTTCAAACAGAAGGGACAATAGAGAGAGGTTGTAGTCATAAACTTGGCCAACAGGATCTGAAGTGAAACATACCCAGTGACCAGAAAGTAGAATGATACAGACAGTCAGAATCAGGTTGGCAAGCAAAGGTGGGTAAGCCACGCCCTTGGGATGTAAGGTTTGTAAATCAAAGGAAGACCAGAGGTCAGAGTCGTGAGCAACGCACATTCAGGTGCCCAGGCTCATGCCCGTTGACTTCAGTTACCATGACTTCCTGAGTGTCTGCCTCAGTTACTGCTGGATCCCAACCAGCCCATTTAACCCCTTCTCATCCCGGTATCCTATTTGTGAGGTCTGGAGTGCCCTACGCCACCACCAGTGAGCACATTTTATTTTGCAGCTGAGACCCTAAGCCCATTCATTATTATAAACACCCTGGAGCCTGCTCGGGTTTCCCCTGCTTTTATGTAATCCTCTCCATAGCAGTGAATAATAGCCAATGAAAGAGGTGGCATCATTCTTTCCTGTAGCTTACAGGGCCCTTCTGTCATTGAATGCTCGGCATCAGGCAGCTGGGACAGAGCGCCACCTACCTGCCATCTTGTCGTCTGTGGAGAGCCGCCGGCAATCAAAGATGCTGTCATCACTGGGAGCAACTTCACTTTTGGGAACACTGTCACTTACACTTGCAAAGAAGGGTGAGTAACCCTATGAGGGAAAGAAACATTGGGAGCCTCGAGGGAGCGGACGCACCCCCAACTGTGGAGATGGGCTCCACTGGACACTAAATTAAATTTCTTGGCAGCCAAAGCCACAGAGAGTTTTATGTTCTTGTTTCCTGACAGCAGAAAGGGAGCATATTCTCCTGTGGGAACAGTGTTTTCCTGGAATTAGAGTAATTTATCAAATTAGGCCTTGAATAATGGATATTGGGCAGTGCAGTGGAAAATATCTTTGTACCTTTCTTAGAGATGAGAAAAACACATTAAAATAGGCAGTTGCATATTTATCTTCTGCAAACCTGAAGGCAAGACTTTAAGTCACAACATAAAGGTGACATGTCCACAGGGACAAAAGATAATAGAGTTCAGGTTTTTATATTTTTAATGATCTCGTATCATTCGGAGATAAATTTTGAAAAACGAGGAAGCAGGTTACAAAGAGCTTTCACACTCACTGTTTCATAGGATCCTCCCAAAACTGTGGAAGTGCAGAGAAAGGGGGGGGCTCACTCTGGGAGGGTGGTCTGCTTAAGATCTCAGGCAGGCAACAAGCAAGTGAAGGAGAATCCCGGCTCCTCTGATGTGCATTTCATTGCTTGCTTCCCCCCCTTGCTTCTTCAAGAAACATTTTCACCATTAATAGTGCTTTCACACTCCAGATTAACAGCAGGTATTTTTCACACAGTTGGAAGCAGCAACAGCAGAAGAGTTGCTGCTTTCTGGATTTGCATCTCAAGTCTGTCATTCACTGTGTGGCTTTGGGGAAAAGCTCTGGGCTTCAATTGTCCTACATAAAAATAATCTCATTAAAGGCTCACACTTCTTATGGATACTGTGAGGAATAAAATGGTATCATGCCTAGCCTAATCAGAAAAAACAAAAAACAAAAAAGGGTCACCTGGATGGTTCAGCTGGTTAGGCATCCGACTTGGGCTCAGGTCATGATCTGTCTGTGGGTTCGAGCCCCATGTCAGGCTCTGTGCTGACAGCTCAGAACCTGGAGCCTGCTTCAGATTCTGTGTCTCCCTCTCTCTGCCCTTCCCCTGCTCACACTCTGTCTGTCTCTCTCAAAATAAAAAATAAACATTAAAAACATTTCAATTAAAAGACAAAAAGAAAAAAAACTGAATTCAACAAACCTTGCCATTATTATGACTGGAGCACAAATGACAGTGAAGTTTCTATTCTACCATAGAAGCTGAAGTTCATTTCACCTGGGTTGAAGACAGTCCCGGGAATACAGGACTGCCAGCAGGTGGCGACAATATTTTTTTTTTTTGCAAAAAGCTCCTGAGAGTCAAACTCTTGAATAGCCGATAGAGATCCCAAACCTGGACACCTTCTTAAGTAAAAAATATATTTTAAAAACTTACCCAAAAATAGGGATGCCTGGGTGGCTCACTCAGTTAAGCGCCGGACTTAACTCAGGTCATGATCTCGCAGTTCATGGGTTTGAGCCCTACAATGGGCTCTGTGCTGACAGCTCAGAGCCTGGAGACTGCTTTGAATTCTGTCTCTCTTTCTCTCTCTCTCTCTGTCTCTCTTTCTCTGCCCCTCCTCCATTCACGCTCTGTCTCTGTCTCTCTAAAAAATAATAAATAAACATCAAAAAAATTTAATTACCCAAAGGTAAATGGTAGTAGTTACTGTATTTCTTCCCAGAATTTTGTCTACAAATATTTTTAAATATTAAAGATCACTCTATAGATGCAAATTAACATTTTTCTTCTTTTCTTTACGAATAATTCACCTAAAATATGTCACAAGAGTTCTGAGTCTGCCTAATGTTAAGTCTATATATTATACAAAAGGATTTTATTAAAAGTACTATAGGCAGTAATAAAAATTACAACAAATCCATACATTCATAGAGGGTTTACATTCCTCAGAGGACTTTCACATGAATTATCTCATGTGCCCCCTTCTACAACAGTGAAAGTTTGGCAGAATAAAGAGTATTCCAGCTTTATAGTTAAAACATGAAGGTATTGGGCCACATTATCTTACATATTCCTCCTGGTTTAGGCAAGTGGACACTCTGTGGGAGATTTCATCCCATTGAAAAGATGGAAACCGAATCTACCCACCTAAATCACATAGGTGTTAGAAGGCCTGAGAACAGTTTTAAGAAAGTGCTTTAAACATACATGAAGTGCTATGTGTAAAAATGGCTGTTTTATTTTCTCTGTCACCATTATTGCTGTATACAGTGATAACATTTTAATAATTTAGGGGGCAACTATCTTAAATAGTTAATCAAATTAATAGAAAGTACCTGCAGTCACAAATCACTGCCCATCTACATTTTGTTCTAAACGAAAAACATCAAAAACTATTAAGAGATAGTTTTCATTTTTTTTCTGAAAGCAAAAGTTTAGGCAAGAGGAAGAACATTGATGCCCCTTTGCATCCCCTCACTCCTCTTTGGGATGCTACAGGGAGGGCCAGATAGAAAGAAAGCCTTTGTACTCCTCTTTTGTCTGGCCAAATGGCCAATGAGACATTTGAAATATACAGAAAACCACAAAAAGTCATTAATCTCTACTTAAAGTTACTGGGCATCCATTCTTGAGAGACAAGTACATATTAATTTTTTTGCCATAGTTATAATAGCTTTCTTTTCATGAAAGAAATACAGTATGAAGTAAAAATAATACAGCAAAGTACCTCAAGTGTAACGAGAAGCCATCCTCATCACTTTCCCATTCTCCCCGAAGTAACAAATGTTCATTTTCCCCTTATTCCATATGTATGTCTCCATAAACAATGTTCTATTGATTTATGTCTTTCAATTTCTGAATATGACTCTTAGTACTCTTAAGTGTCTTTTTGAAGCTTGAGTTTTGCTTACCACGTGTTTTACACTCTTCTCTATTGATACGTGTAAATTAACAGAATTCATCTTGACTACTATAAGGTATTCCCTTGGAAGAATGAACTATCTGTAAGTCACCCGTTTCTCTACTGGTAGAAGGTTAATTTGTTTCCACTTTATTTGCTGATGTAACCGTTCTGAAGTAAATATCAGATGCACATGTTTCTTGGTACATATGAGTGAGACTGTTTCTGGCTCAGACACCAAGAATTAGTGTTGTGTCATGAAATATGCATATTTTAAACCTTAGGAGATATTATTTGATATCTATCAGTTGTTTATATTTGTGTGTGTGTGTGTGTGTGTTTGTCAAATTTAAGGAATCATCCCCACCCTGAGGTCATACTGAATATCTTTGCCTTTCTTCTGAACAACTCAAAGATCTTGGAAAGCATGAATAACTTCTGTCTCCCCTCTCATCTTAAACGTCTCATCACTATATTTTATTTCCCTTTTTTTACAACTTTCCAAATTAGTAATTTTTTAATATAGTCAGTGCTTATTTAGGTTTACTCACATTTATTAATCTCTTCATCACCATTGCTTTATGCCTCCCATTCCTTAATTCTGGGTTTAATACTTCTATTTCCTAAAGTATATCCTTTACGTTTTTTTTTTTTTTCACCAAACGTATGTTCTACGATCTTTGTCTAAAAATAATAGTACTTTACCTTTGCTCTTGAATTACAGTTTAGCTGGGTATACGAGTCTACACTAATAGTTTTCTACCTTAGACATTTTTGAAAATATTATCCCATTGCCTTATGGCTGCTAATGTTGCTATTGAGGATTCCATCATCAGTCTGCTTGGGGTTCTTAACCAGAGGCGGTGTTGCCCACCAGGAACATTTGGCAACGTCTGGAGACTTTTTTGGTTGTCACAGTTGAGGGGAAGGTGCTCCTAGCTCTCATGGATAGAGTCTAGGGATGCTGCTAAACAGCCTATGATGCATAGACCAGCAGCCCACAACCCAGAAGTGTCCAGCCCAAAATGTCAGTAGTGCGGAGATCGAGAAATTCTGAATGAATTGTTGTTCCACTATAAGTAATATCTTTCCCCTTTGGCTTTTTTATTTTTAATATGTCTTTGTTGTTTTAGTATTTCCTTATGATATGACTAAAAATGTGTTATATTGTCATTCATCTTTGTTCAGGACTCATTGTACTTCTTACCTCTGAAAATTCACATCTTTCACCAATTTTGGAATATTCTCAGCTATCTTAACTTCAAATACTCCCTCCTCTTCACTTTCGCTTTTCTCTGTTTCTTTAAGCCTTATGTATTGGACCTTTCCTTTCTCTCTCCGTGTTTATTAGTCTGTCACATTTTCCATCTGTATATAAACTTGGGCTGCAATTTGGGTAATTTTCTCACATATATCATCTAGTTTACAGTTTCTACTATCTGTAATCTGCTTTTAAATGAGTCCATCAATTTTTTTTAAAAATGTACTTTATATATTTTTGCTTCTAGAATTTATATTTGTTTATTTTTCAAATATTTCTTTTTGAATAACTTTTAAATATCTTTTCTTTTTAAATATCTTTTCCTTTTTTGATAGGATTTTGTGTCTTTTTTTATTATTAATTATTTCAACATACTTATTTCATATAATTTTTTAATGTTAGAACTTTTTTTACTGTCTCAATTTCTTGGTACTCTAATCTCGCTTATTTGTTCTGCCTGCTGACTGATTCATGATGAAAAACATGATCATGTATGTTTTGTAATTTCATATTGTGTCCTTAGAGTGAGCAAAACTTGTTTTATCCATGACAATCCCTTATGGTTTAAGTATGTGGATAGTTTTTTCTATCAGGAACCCAGGGGATATCACCAGATAAGAACCCAATTTTACATTAATTTACAAATTTGAAGGCTTTCCATATAAAGTAAATAGTATAAATTCTACATCAAGTCCACGTGAGATGAGACCCAGGGACTACTACCTTAGCAGGGACTTTTTTTTTTTTTTTTTAATTTTTTTTTTCAACGTTTATTTGTTTTTGGGACAGAGAGAGACAGAGCATGAACGGGGGAGGGGCAGAGAGAGAGGGAGACACAGAATCGGAAACAGGCTCCAGGCTCTGAGCCATCAGCCCAGAGCCCGACGGGGGGCTCGAACTCACGGACCGCGAGATCGTGACCTGGCTGAAGTCGGACGCTCAACCGACTGCGCCACCCAGGTGCCCCTAGCAGGGACTTTTTATTTACCCACCCAGGGCCCCAACAAATACAGAGATCTCACTTTTCCTCTCACTGGGCCTCTAGGTGGAATTCTTCTAGTGAATGTCCTTTCAATGAATGTCCTTGTAGGACAAAGATCCATGTCCGATACTTGGCTGCTCCCCTGTTTCAACTCCAAAGTTATATTTCCTACCACCTCTTCTCCCTTCCCTGTCCAATCCATGGCAATTGCAGCATCCAGTCACAGGCTTACTTCTCTGTTAATTCCCTCCTTATTTCTGGCATGTGCATAATAACTTTTGTTATATTCCGTCAAATATGGTAGAGGGAAGGTTTCAGACTGTGGCATGGCCAGAAGTAGAAGTTCTGTCTGTCCACTCCTTTTCTGTTTCTTCCCCCAAGGAATTGATTGGCATAGGCCAGCATGCACTGTGTCTTCAGGATGGCATCACTGTGTGCAAGTGATGGCTTATGTGCGATGGGCCTGTTTGGCGGTCTCTTTCTGCTTCCCAAGATACTGTTGGCTTGCTATGAGGGTTAGAGCCTCTTTCTTTCTCCAGCCGCCTCAACTCCCACTGCCCTGCACACTGTGTGAGCCACCCAGGCCTGCTTAGTGAGTCCACAGACACACATTCTTGCTTCAGTCTCAGTGTTGTTTCTTCTCATATTGGCGTTGTCCTTTGTACAGACCTTTCCTTGAAATAAGGGGGAGTGAACTGCTCCCAACTCTAGATGGAAGAGCCGATACTTTAGGAGACAGGAGTGGTAAGATGAGTGTCAGGGAAAGAAAGAAGCAGGAAGTGGATTTCTGCCTCCTGCCCTAAAATTGGTCTTTAAAATTCACCTTTTATCAAAATACTGGGCTGGAAGTGTTCAGCTGTCTGCCCAAGTTAATAAAATGGTAACTTGTCTCTCATTTTCCTTTTCATTCTTATGTGTCTGCTCTTTTGATAAGAAGCTCAGAGGGAGAGAAGAGTCATTGATATCCTAAAATCCTAATAGAATGTTTCCCTTTGGTTCGTCTTTAATTATAGAGATTTTTAAATTCAATTACTGAATATACTAAGATAAAAATTTTGATCATTTTTAATTGGAAACAGAATTAACTGCTGATGGAAATTTATACTTTCTATCGTTCTTATTAAATTGCGGCTCTTTACATATCTAGTATGCTGCTATTTTAAGGCTCTTTTAAGGTTCTTCTTTTAAAAAGAGAAGAGCTAATAATCCACTGGGGAGCTCTCTCATAAAGCTTCACACATGCTCCCTTAGTAGGCTTCCACTCAGTGTGTGAATCAAATCACTGAAAATTGCATCTGAAGACTACTCTGCCCATTTTCAAAGAATTTTTCAACATTATTCCAGAAATATGCTAATGAATTACAGCAACTGCATCCTGGAGTATGCCCTTTATGGCATCACTGTAATATCAGTGGGTCATTTTTCCTTGGAATTACAGAGTAAAACAATTTGTTATATAATACGTAGGCCCTGATTTTTAAATGAGGGTCTGTAATAGTGTCCACAATGTCTCTTGAATGAGAATACAATATGTCACAGAATATTAAATATTCTAGCACTTTAGATTTGTGCCAATTCCAATTTTCCTGCTTTGCTGGCCAACATTTATAGGGTGTGTGTCATCATCTGTACAAAACTGTTTGTTT